>NW_022196904.1:155660888-155670712 GCF_008632895.1 Mastomys coucha | reverse complement strand
ATATATCTTTTATTGTTCATTCAAAGAGGCCAAATGGGTTTTACTTTGCCATCATCCATGGAAACATCATGTACACTAAGAGTACTTTAGCCAGACCATGATGATGGCTCAGTCAGTAAGTACTTGCCTGGAAAGCATGGGGACCTGAGTTCAACTCCCAAAGCCCCCTTTAAAATGTCAAACATAGGAACATACTCTGGTAATCCCAGCACTGAGGGAGGAGAGACAGGGGGTCACTGTGTCTTACTGGTCAACTTGTCTAGCCTGATTACTTAATTCATTAATTAATAGGCTTTAGGCCAATGCAAGACTCTCTCAAAAGACGTGGGCAGGGTTCTTGAGGATGTACCCAAGCTTGTCCTTTGCGTGACATGCATATGCACACATACACGCCCACATTTAAAACATTAAAACTACGGATGCGTGGTGGCACAGACCTATAATCACGGAGTAAGAAAGTGGAAGCAGAAGAATGACCAATTTGAGATCATCTTGGTGTACACGGAGAGACCCTATCCCAAAAAAAGAGTACACTTTTAGCTTTGTATGTGTTGGATACATCCATGTGTACATGTTCTTGTGTGCACGTGTGTGTATGTATGTGTGTGTGTGTGTGCGTGTGTGTGTGTGTGTGTGTGTGTGTGTGTGTAAGCAAGAGTCAGATGTTTTCCTGTACTGTTCATTCACCACGTTATTTTGAGACACGACCTCTCACTAAGCCAGAGTTTGCTGACACAACAAGGCTAGTTGGCTTTGAGGCTCCAGGGATCTATCTTCCTATCTCAGCCACCCCAGCACCAGAATTATAGGTGTATGCCCCCAGTTTTATACTTGGCCGTTGGAGACAATGCTATCCAAATGCAGATCTCAATACTTGCAAACACTTTACCTGGTCACCTCCTCCCTGGCCCCAAAAGTTTACTTTAAATGTTCACTTAGTCGAGTGGGCATTATGGCTCCTTGGTGAACATTTACCAAGCCTGACAAGGTCCTGGGTTCAGTTCAGCACTGTGAACACATAAATAACTATATACATGCATGCATGCATGAATGCATATGTGCATGCATGCATAAAATGCTTTTTGTGGGTTTTTTTTTTTTCAGTACTCCATCTGCAGTGAACCTCTGATAGAACTGTCCAATCCTGGAGCCAGTGGGTCCTTGTTTTTCTTGACCAGCGATGATGAATTTATCATCAAAACCGTTCAGCATAAGGAAGCGGAGTTCCTGCAGAAGCTACTGCCGGGCTACTACATGGTAAGAGGCTGCGTGCAGCTATCATTTCTGTCTTGGGTTGATGGTTTTCCTTTGAGGGGCTTTGTTCCTGTGTGTTTTCCTTTCTTGTATTTAGACTATGTTGTAGCCTTCATCCAATAGACTGTAAGAAGCAGTGGTCAGAGGCCAGTAAAGATAGCTCAAGTATTAACCACACAAGCCTGAACTGAGCTCAGTCCACAGAACTCTCGTGGTAGGTAGAAGGAGACAAACAATCCCACAAAATCATTCTCTGATTGTGGCATGCGAATACCTACAAATATATATATATATATATATATATATATATATATATATATATATATATATATATATATATATATATATATATATGCTAGTAATAATAGTAATTTTTTTATTTCTAAGAAGTAAGAACCCAACATGGCAGTACACACCTGTTATCCCAGTGTTTGGGAGGCTACGGAGGGGAGATTGCAATTTCAAGGCCAACCTGGATACACAGAGAGACCCGGTATCAGAAGAGAAAGTGGCGTAAATGGAGAACTGAGTAGTGAAGCATAGTTGTTGCTACATCACAGTCCTAGGTTTAAGTGTAGCTCAGTCATCATCACCTTGCAGCGACCTGGGTCAGCAAGGCAGCTGCTGAACCTTTGCTCCCTCAGCACCTAAGAGCTGGAAAACAGGGTCTGTGTGGTGTCGGTGTAGTGAGAGACAGGAGGCAATGCGCTTTGCACTCAGCAGTGGTCGTACTGTCCATGGTGACATTCATCAGTTGTCTCCTTTGGATAAGCAAGGCTTTGGGTATTGTTCCCATTAACTCTGTAATCCTAACAGCAATCTTAGGCACTGTAGTTGTTGCCAGGGCATAGATGAGACAACTGAGGCGAAGATTAAACTGGAAAAGAAGACAAATGATTCAGGGAGAGAAAGCTGCTGAGGTCAATCTGCCAGAGGCTACATTCCAGCTCCTATACCATATACCAGCACCTGATCTATATGAGCTTTCATTGCATACTACATGCCAGAATTCAGGACCAGAGGTTAAACAGGCTGGCTCCATTATTTTTCTATTGATGTGAAGAGATGCCATGAGCGAGGCTACTCTTTATGAAAGAAAAAGCATTTAATTGAGGGCTTGCTTACAAGGGCCGGTCCATGATCATCATGGTGGGGCGCAGACACTGGAGCAACAGCTGGGAGCTTTATGCCCTGATTCTCAGACAATAGGGAGAGAGTGGGGGGGGGGCAGAGAGGAAGAGGGAGAGACTGGGCCTGGCATAGGCTTTTGAAACATCAAAGCCCACCCCCAGTGACTTACCTTCTCCAATAAGCACAGATAGATAGAGACAGACAGACAAAGGACACGCATAGGTTCTACATTTATCAACTTCTAAGGGTACGTAGAAGCCAGGCGTGATGGCCTCTAATCAAGCACTTGTGAGGCTAAGGCAGAATTACTTTAAGTTCAAGGTCAGAAGTTCCAGGTCAGCCTATACTTCAGAATAAGACACTAACTCCAAAATGCTTAAATCTTTCAAAACAAGTATTCATGTAATCTGACTTGAGAGAGAAGCTAAGGGGAAGGGGAGACTCATGTAAAGTCTTGGGGAGCAAGAGTTCTCTCCCTGGAAATAACAGGAGAGGAGGAGCCCTACTATCCTCACACCTGTGCTAGAATTTCAGAGTGACTTTGTGAGAAGTCGCTACAACAGAGAAGACTATATGCAACATTCTCATGACACAATTAAAAATATGAAGATCTTCAAGAAAATAAGCCAAGGGCTGGGGATATGGCTCGTTGCTTGAGAGTACTTGCTGCTCTTGCAGAGGACCTGAGTGAGCTATGCTCCCAGGACTCAGTTATCCAACTCCAACTCCAAGGATCTGGAAACCTCTTCCGGCCTCTGGGAGCACACACACATGCACAGCGTGACACGCACACATAAATAAAAGTTAAAGAAAATAAACCAGAAATCTCTAGAAATAGTAAGAGTCCTTCTGAGTTGCAAAATATAAGGTCAATTTGTATTCAGGTAGATTCCCATTATATTCTGTCCTATAGAAGACACTGGAGGAATATAATGGGGGAAGGCCCTTGTGATGACAGGAATTAGAAAAATAAGATAAACATATAGGAAGACACTGTGATTCTCTTTGGGAAACAAGTTACAGTGAGTATAACCTCAGAATAGTAATCAATTCAGGAACAATTGTAATAAGAAAAGCTCCAAAATGCTTAAATCTTTCAAAACAAGTATTCATATAATCTGACTTGAGAGAGAAGCTAAGACTATATGTGGAGGAGGATCATCAAAGCCAGGGAGCCGAGATGGGAAGGGAGGGTGTGGATATGAGCAAGTCATAATGTGTGTGTGTGTGTGTGTGTGTGTGTGTGTGTGTGTGTGTGTGTGTGTGTTCGAGTGCACACGTTTACATAGGTTACAATGTACTCTAGTTTCTATTCTGTTGCTGTGATAAAACACTTGGACCACAAACAACTTGGAGAGGAGAGGACTTTTGGCTTACTCCTCTACTAATAATCCAGCATTGAAGGAAGTCTGGGTAGGAGCTCAAGGCTGGAACCTGGAGGAATGTTGCTTGCTAGCTTACGTACAGGCTTATGCTTAAGTAGCTTTCTAATATAGCCCAGGATCACCTACTTAGGGATGGCAATACCCACAGTGGACTGGATCCGTCTACATCAAGACAGTTACCGCACTTAGGAAGCAGAGACAGGCGGATTTCTGAGTTCGAGGCCAGCCTGGTCTATAGAGTGAGTTCCAGGACAGCCAGGGCTACACAGAGAAGCCCTGTCTTGAAAAACCAAAAAAAAAAAAAAAAAAAAAAAAAAAAAAAAAAAAGACAGTTACCCACAGACATGCAACAGGCCCATCTATCTGATCTAGAAAGTTCATCTCTGTAGGCCTTCCTCTCAGGAAGTGTGTCAAATTAACAATTTGAGTGTGTCAAATTAACAATTTAAAGTCAAGAACTCAGTGATGTTTATTACTTTGTATGTTATCTAAAAACATTAACAAAGGATTTTTTTTTAAAGAGAGTGATCTGAATAGAACTACAATTTTATTTAAAGATATAAAACAATGTGAAACAATGACGATCCATACCTTGTTCTTGAACTTGCTAGTGTAAAGATTCCTATTGTCCCTAAGTGAGTGTAAGTGCCATGCAAGTGTGGAGGCCCATCCCTGATCCCAGTGCATGAGAGATGGAGGCAGGATCCCTAGAACAAGCAGGCTGGCTAAACTAGCAGAAACTATGAGCTCTTTCTGGCTTGAAACAAGAGACTCTGCCTCAATATGTAAAGTAGAAAAGAAAGGAGTTGAAGAAGATAGTATAAACTTATGGCCTCCACATGCTTGCACACACACACACACAGGTGCCAACACACAAACATACACACAGGTATATACTAAGTGCCACACATACACACAAACACAGACACACACACACACACACAAGGGAAACAATGTTTCTGTATATCCTGTGCTAAAAATCTTTAAAGTGGTAAGTAGTGTTACAGATGTGGTAGGATGGACCATTGAGATTCCTCAGTGGGTAAAGGTTGTTGACGCCCAACCTTGCAGCATGACTCAGATCCTTGGACCCAACATGCTGAAAGGAGAAAACTCTCTTCTCTAAATTGTCCTCTGATCTCCACACATGAATCATGGCATGTACATGCCCACTATGGAGATAATCCAACATATATAGACAATAAGTAAGGAAAACGAGATTCTTTTAAAGCTGCACATTATATAACTACAATTTCAATAGACGGGTCAGGGGTTCAAGAGTCCAGAAGCAGACCCATGTGTATTTGTCAATGTGTTTTATTACCCTAGGATGGATTTAAACTCAACAGGGAAAGCCTATTTGCTATCTGCTTCATGGACATTATGTTCCTATATCAGATCTCTCACATACATAACATTTATTGCTTATGAAGTAAGGCCAAATATAATGATGAAAATTATTACAAAGTTGGAAGAAAATAGAAACCTAAGTTATTAAGCTACCAAAAAATAGTACTAAATAAAAGCATAAGAAATAGATAAATATGACTCTGACAAAGGACAGAACAAAAATAGGCGTAAGGTGGAGCGAGCGGGGCCGGAGCAAGTGATCTATACAGCTACAGTGTACTCATACATATAAAAATAAGACAGAACAAAAATAGGCATAAGGTGGAGCGAGCGGGGCCGGAGCAAGCGACCATCTATACAGCTACAGTGTACTCATACATATAAAAATAAATAAATAAATAAATAAATAAATAAATCTTTTTTAAAAATAGGCATAAGGTTAACATAATCATATAGAATTATATAAAAAATGTAAAACAGCTGTTTCCTCAGATTAGGGGATCGGAGAAAGAATTGGGGCCAGTGGGAGTTTGGGAATTAGACTTAGGTTAGCAAGGCTTGGCAACAACTGCCTTAACCCACTGACTGACCCATCTCTCCACTCCATTATATCATAGTCTTTCTTATACGCCCTTTAGAAAGCTATTTAAGTATCCCACTTACTCTTAAAATGCATCACAAATATGTGTGTGTGCTGGCTAGTTTGTGTCAGCTCGGCATAAGCTAGATCTGAAAAGAGGCAACTTCAATTGAGAAAATGCCTCCATAAGATCAGATGTAAGGCATTTTCTTTGTTTTGTTTTGTTTTGTTTTGTTTTTCGAGACAGGGTTTCTCTGTGTAGCCCTGGCTGTCCTGGTACTCACTCTGTAGACCCGGCTGGCCTCGAACTCAGAAATCCGCCTGCCTCTGCCTCCCAAGTGCTGGGATATAAGCCATTTTCTTAATTAGTGACTGATGAAGGAGGGCCCAGCCCATTGTGGGCTGGTGGTGCTGGGTTCTATAAGAAGGCAGGCCAAGCTGGGCGGTGGTGGCGCACGCCTTTAATCCCAGCACTTGGGAGGCAGAGGCAGGTGGATTTCTGAGTTCGAGGCCAGCCTGGTCTACAGAGTGAGTTCCAGGACAGCCAGGGCTATACAGAGAAACCCTGTCTCAAAAAAAAAAAAAAAAAAAAAAAAAAAAAAAACAAGAAAAAAAAAAAAAGAAGGCAGGCCAAGCAAGCAATGAGGAGCAAGCCAGAAAGCAGCATCCCTCCATGGCCTCTGCATCAGGTTCCTGCCTCCAGGTTCCTGCCCTGCCTGAGTTCCTACTCACTGATTTTGATACTGAGCTGTGATAAGGAAATGTAAGCCAAATAAACCCTTTCCTCCCCAAGTTTCTCTGGTCATGATGTTTCATCACAGCAATAGTAACCCTAGCTAAGACAGTCTGTCAGCCATAAAGAGGAATGAAAGTGTGTCATTTATAGGAGAAGGATCATTGCAGCAAAATCATATTGAACAAATTGAGTCCGTCTCAAAAAACTATCTCGTCCCTTATGTGTGACTCTTGATACATGAAAGTAATGTTTGTAGGAACAGTGAGATGACTCATTAGGCGCAGACACCTTCCACCAAGCCCCAAGGCCTAGGGTCAATCCCTGGGACCCAGGTGATAGAAAGAGAGAGCCAGCCTCCAGGAATATTTGTTCTCCCCCCTGTGCTTTCATGCCATGCCATGTGTACACCTGCATGCTCACACAAAAAGTAAGGGAAAATGTGATTAAAAAAAAAAAAAAAGAACAACCATTTGGTTATTCAATACCAAACAGTCATCCCTGAAAACATGCACATACAAGCAACATAATACAGACTGATCAAGTTGTATTTATATATGATATATCACATATCACATATCATATATTACATATCAAGTATGCACACATATAGGTAGTGACAAAGAAAATAGGCTGTAAGTTTGAAAGAGAGTAAGAGAGGGCACATGGGAGGGGTTAGAGCAAGGAAGAGGGAAGGGAAATAATGTAATAATGTAATCTTTAAAAAGAAAAAAACTCAAGTATATAAGTACGTGTGACATAAAAGGATTAAATTTCTAGGAGAACAAAGGGGACTAATAAGAAGACTTGAGTGAGGAGAAGGCAGGAAGCATAGGGAGTGTAAATTAGAAGTTGATTTTTTTACAATGAACATTCATAGCAGCATTTCCTGTGCTCAGTCATATGAACTTCAAAACTCACTTTTACTGCAAAATGATTTTGTGAAAATGGAGCAGAGCAAATTTTTCCTTTTTTTTTTTTATTTCATTCTAGAATTTAAACCAGAATCCAAGGACTCTTCTGCCAAAATTCTATGGGCTGTATTGCATGCAATCAGGAGGCATCAACATCCGCATTGTAGTGATGAACAATGTACTGCCGCGTGCCATGAGGATGCATTTGACCTATGACCTGAAAGGCTCCACATACAAGCGAAGAGCATCCCGAAAAGAGAGGGAGAAGCCCAACCCCACATTTAAGGACCTGGACTTCCTGCAGGACATGCACGAGGGGCTGTATTTCGATACAGAAACATACAATGCCCTTATGAAGACACTACAGAGAGACTGCCGGGTAAGGACATGTCTCTGATTTCCTTTGACATAATCTCAATTGTGGGAGCTCTAGCTGCTGCCTGCCAATAGCATAGATATGAGGAAGTTCCACAATAGATATGTGCAGTCCCGTCTTTCCCCACCCCCGTGCTGACCCAGGCTCCCTGATCTCTGAGGAAATGGTGAGTGATGAGGGAATGACCTGGGCTCTGTTAACACATCTTTGCAGGCTTTCATAATAGTCTCTGTCAGCTTCCTTTGATAAAATAACATGAGAACTTTTACATTCCTTCCTCCCTTGGGGTAAGGTAGTTGTAAAGGAAATTAAATTTAGATTTAATGCAGAAACCAGCAAGGAAAACTGTATTCAAATCGTGGATGAAATGGATTTCAACTGAGGAGACTGAGTTTAGGGAAAATGTACTTAGTGGGATTTATGGAGGGCTGTCTGGAGACCCTCTGTGACCCATAAATGCTCCCACTGTTCTGTGGTCTGTGAGGCCCTGGGAGTGAGGTTACCAGTTAGAGCACCAGTGCTCTGTGAACGTGTGATTGTCAAGGTAAGGAAGGATTCCCCAGCCAGTGATGCATGTACCTTATCGTATTGGTTTATAAATACAAGTGACCAAAACCCTTAGCATCTTATATGGTAAAAGTGGGTAAAAATCCTTTTGGGGGAAAAAGATAAAGATATTATTCTGATAGCTGCTGAAGGCTGATATGATTTAATACATATACTGTCTAGAAATAGACTAGGACAGATTTATCCAGATGGACTTGGAAAGCCTGTTCAGGCCATTTAGCTGACGAGCATTATTGGGCTGAGCAGAGGACCTGATGGTACAGGCTGGACCTTTGCCAAGGCTTTCTAGAAAACCGATAGCACCTCTAGGCAGGACCACCAAGAAATAAGGGCTATGCTATTCATGCTGTGCCTTTCTGGGTCTCCCCTGGGCCTGGGTAAATGACATGCATTATTGTGAGGGAGAAAGGACCTACACCCACACATACAACCTGGCCACACTTAGGTGAGGAAGGCCGACCCTGATTCTACTTTCCCTGGGTTTTTCCTTTTCTCCTGCTGTAGCATTTATGATAGCTCATGGAACTAACTCCTTGGATTTTGCTTTCTTCATTAACACAATGGTTCCATAATGGATTATGCAGCAATGGCAGACCAAGAGCACACAGTGTGCCAGGTAGCAATGGAAAGCACACAGTGTGCCAGGTAGTCTAAGGCTCCCTAGTCATCGCTTCCTTCTCCCTTTGAGCTCCTTGAATTCAACACAACTGTGCTCCCGTTTTCATTGCTGAAGAAATTCCTAAAAAGAGGTAATCCAGGTCTGGAGGGGGGGTGGTGGTACATGCTTTTAATATCACACTTGGGGCAGTAGAAGCCTCTGTGAGGCTGGTCTCTGGACCAGCCTAGTCTACATAGAGAATTTTAGGCCATTTGGCGCTACATAGTCAGACCCTGTCCTGAAAAAAAAAGAGAAGAGAGTTGGAAACGTGTTTAGAGGTAAAACCACTGGCTGCTCTTCCAGAGGACACAGCTTTGGTTCCCAGCCCCAACATAGTGGCTCACCACCATCTGTAGCTCCAGTTCCAGGGATCCAACACCCTCTTCTGGCCTCTGTGGGCAGCGGGCATGCATATAAGCAAAACACCCACACATGTGAAAATGTTTTCTAATTTTAAAAAGAAAAAACTTGTGCAGCGTTGCTTAGCAGGTCAATGACAGAGCTCACATGTGTCTGGACAAATCAGTCTCAGCAATGGAGATGTGAAGATTCACTCTAAGGATCTCCTTATGATTTATTTTTATTTTTTTAATTGTGTGCCTACCATGGGAGATGGGTGGTTCTGGAACCACAGGCTGTTGTGAGCCACCTGACATGGGTACAGGGAAGTCAAATCAGGTCCTCTGGAAGAGCAGCATGCACTGTTAACTGCTGGGCAGGCTCTCCTACCTCTAAGGTTTTACTGTTATTATCTTTTGACAGGTCATAGGAGGAGCAGTGGGAACCAAGCAAACAAAAAAATATCCTGCAGAAATTCATTGTTTTTAATAGCTGAGTAGTACTCCATTGTGTAGATGTACCACAATTTCTGTATCC
>NW_022196904.1:155644250-155659590 GCF_008632895.1 Mastomys coucha | reverse complement strand
TGTGTGTGTGTGTGTTCGAGCCCAATTCTGAGAGAACATGGTCAAACGTGACTTTTCATCAAAAACGAGACCCTGGAGATATGCCTGTTTATTTTCTATCTTTGTAACATGTTTGCTGTTCTAACAAGCATAGACGCCAGTGTCGAGGAATCAGGTTTCATTTGAATTTGTGTAAGACGTAAGTTGTGGAACTTGCTCTTCTCTTCACAAATGCTTTCATCCCTAGGTATGGGAACATGTTGACACTGAGTCTGACTCCAATCCCTGCCCTGCCAAGTCCTCTGTGATCCTAGTCAGTAGCTGGCCCTGGGCATCGAGCTGTGTGCAGTGCGGGATTCTGTGACTGTGGTTCCTGGTGCTTCTTGAGGACTGCTTTTGTAACTCGCATGGATGCTGTCTCAGTTAGGGTCTCCACTAATGTGATGAACACTGTCACCCAAAGCAATCTTAGCAAAGGGCCTGATTTGGCTTACCTCTCCCGTGTCACAGTCTATTAAGGGGAGCCAAGAAGGCTAGAACTGAAATAGAGGCCATGGAGAAGCACTGCTTACGGACTTGTTCCCCGTGGCTTGCTCAGCCTGCTTTCTTATACCAGCAAAAACCACCTGTCAGGGGGGTGGCACCCACCCAGAGTGAGCAGGGCCCTCCAACATCCAGAAATGCCCTACAGACTTGCTTGCAGGCTAATCTTATGAAGGCATTTTCTCAACTAAAATTCCCTCTTCCCTGATATCTAGATTCGTATCATATAATAATTTGGTATTATGTTTAATGTTTAACCTTTAGCTTTACTTTTACTATTAGTAACTTTTTATTTAATTTAGACAGGAATCTGTTGGTTTTGTTTCTTTGTTTGGTTCGTTGGTTGGTTGGTTGGTTGGTTTTAACTTATTTATTTTCTTTTATATTATTTTACTGGCCCAGGCTCTTTGTACCTTTCCCTCTCTGTATCTCCTCCACTTCTCAGAACTGAACTTTAGAATGGCTGATGGGGACTGGGATCTAGGGGCACTGAGGGGTCACTCTGAGGCCGGTGCTGGTACCTAACAACTAGGGATTTCTTCTGTTAAAACCCTGCTGTCTACATGAGGCTCCAGAAAGAAACCAGTCATAGAACATTATTATGGTAGCACTCCAACAGGAGAAAGGTGAACTGGGCTTGTATTGGGACATGTCCTTATTGCTGAGTATGGGGTGAGTGACCTCCACGTTTGATCCATTGCCAAACAGTCCAAGAGATGTGGTGATGATAGTGTATTTGTGAGGATTGGAGTAGGTGATGTCACGGCTTGAGACTGAAGGATGCGAGGAATTCTTGGATAGACAAAGCAGTAGAAAGAGTATTACTAAGAAAACCTTATATACTGGATTATCAAATAGCATGGCATATTTCAGTGGCTATATTTGTTTGTTGTCATAGCAGCTAATAATTAGGAAAGGCATGTGAGGTAAGAGAGAAATGCATCCAGATATCTGTCAAAACACTTTTTCTAGTGTTATGAGAACCCTATTCAGGATTTAAAAAATAACACACCCGCCAGACCTCTGTCGATGGAGGCATAAATTTAGGCTCTAAGACATTATGTAAATCAGTTTGGAGGGTCCTCAAAAACTAAAATTTGAACTACCGTATAATCCAGCTACTCAGGGCCATATTACCCAAAGAACCCTCCATCAGCATACCACAGAGACCTCTGCACATCCAAGTCTACTGCAGCACAACTCAGAGTAGCCAATGGACATCTAAGCTGATTTCCCATTCAGCCATAAAGAAGAATTACATTAGGTCATTTGCAGGAAGATGGATGATACGGCAGATCTTCCTGTTAAGCAAAATAAGTCTGATTCCAATAACTTTGCATATTCTTCTTGTGTGTGCAATCTAGAATATATGCATGCATGCAGCACATGGAGGTAGAGGGGGGCTTATGTGGGATTCAGAAATAGGTCGGCAAGGAGAGAATGTTGGGGAGTGATGAGTAAGGTCAAATTTGATAAAATTCTATGAAAACATCATTATTAAATCTATCACTGTGGTCAGTGAGCTAAATAAGCAAATACAAAATGAAGAACCCACAGCAGTTTGCCCCCCAGCTTCTCTGGTTTTCTGAGCAGGTGCAGGAAGTCTGCTAAACACTTGATGTAATCCCCAGCTTTCCGTCCACCCTCCATCTTTCATATACATTCTGCTGTTAAGTCTCAGACTAGGAGATTCCATTTCCCTTAGCCTGAGTGCCGTTGGGAGATTCCTGTGTAATGTGTTGAGCTAGCTCGGGCCGTGCTGTCCCCTGTTTCCTGAGAATTGCTTTCCCGCTTCCAATCCAAAGCTTCTCTGTCTGGACTCTCTTTTGGAATGGGCTACATGACCTCAGCACACAAGCGAGCACTCTGGTTAAGAGCCCCATCTCTCTTTCTGACTTGCCCAGTGATCTGTGAACCCCTGTGTGTCAGCCTTCCCTTTGTGATGACCAGTCCCTCACCAACTTCATCCCATGTGTACACCACTTGAAACTCTTCTCAAAAACTAATCTTGTAAACTTCAAACCTGCTGAGTCTGGTTCCCACACAGGATCTTAAGAGCCTTTTCCAAATGTAATCATCTAGGTTCTGGGACCTCCCCTGTCCCTGTGTTACTAGCCAGGAATGAGGAAAAGTTGGATATATAAATAACTGGTCCCCTTTCTCAAGGCATTCCCTATCCCTCAGGCTCTGTCACTGCGATGACTCTCTACTTCTATAAACGAAGTTGTCTCAGGGAAAGATCAGTGATGACTGCTGGTACATCACAGGTCACCTGCAGTCACAAACGGAGAGTAGGAATCCAAACTCTCTGCGGGCTTCCGGCATAATAGATAAAGCAAGTTGAGCATCCCTATGAAAACTGCTTTTCCATGCATTGTGCTATCATCCTCAAGCCTACACTCTTCTTGGCTTTCCCAGTCCAGATAGCATGGCCATCAGGTAGCTAGTTGACCAAATTCTTAATGTCTTTTCTTTCTTCCTCTCCCACGCTCTGCACACAACAGTAAATCACTATGTCTCATCCAGTCTGCCTCGTGATTACCACATGAATCCACCTTATTGGATCTGCCTTCCTAGAAACTCTGGGAATTCATCTGGAACTTCAATAGCCTCTCCACTCATTTTCAATGTGCCATTAACTTCCAACCCGTGCCCCCTAGCGTACCCCTCATTCTTGTGGCTTACTCTGCCAGACCATATTCTCCTGTCTTCTTCTCTCCCCCTCCCTGACTCATCTCAGGACTACTGGGACACCCCTTCCTCGGAGATCACCACGCAGCACTTCCTCCTCCTCCCAGCCTTACCTCCTTCATGAGATATTTAATACCTTGTTCTTTTCTCATGGAGAGATTCTTAAGCCTGAGGATCGAGTCTCGGCCTTTGTCTCTACATGCTTGCGCTCAGTGGGTAATTAGCACACAGTTCTTGGAAACTGTTTGAACAAAAGGATAATAAGTATAATATCTGAGGATAAAGAGAGGCAGGCATGGGTGCCGCTCCAAGAAATCTGTCTTTTATGACTTCTGTATTTCCAGTTCCTCTTGCAGTCCTTCTGAAGGGAACATCCAGTTTTGCTGAAATGAGTGCCAGAAATGGCATTGAGAATTTAATAAGGCAGATGGTTTTCACTTTGAGTCACTTGGGATTAGAACTGCGCTGGCTAGCCTCTCACTGAGTCATTAGTATAGCAGAAGTGTATTTATATTTCAGTGATTTTTTTTTTCCCATGGAAGCAATGATCGTCAGACCTTGATTTGATGTTGACCTCTGCCTCCCTTAGGTATGTGTCCTTCTTCGCCTGGGATTTTAAATTAAGAGGTTTGTAAGCCTCTTAATTGTAACAGGGAAACCCTCCAGTAAGCAATCTTTTTTTTTTTTCCTTTCCTCGGGCAGATGGTTATCTGCTTCAAAATTAAAATGGAAGTGAGGTAGACTGGTGTGATCAATAAACAGATTCGTATCAGAATTTGACAGATTGCCCCTCTGGGTTCTGTTTGGCACAATGAAGGGTTAAGCTAGTTTATTTAAAGGATGCCTGGGGGGCAGGGGTTGGGGAAGAGGTGAAATTGATGTTACTTAAGAGGCTGTGGAGCTGTTTACATTCGTGGGTGAAAAGGCTTGCTTATAATGCAAGGCTTACGTGTGTCTGCTGCGTGTCTGCTGCTTGTGTCTGCTGCTGGGCATTTGATGTTAGGGTCAAAAGGGAAGGGAAGAAGATGCACTGGCTGGGAAATCTGCATGGTTGCAATGGAGCCTCAGTCTCCTCTTCCTGCATCTGTCAGTGGAAGTACTGCAGGAAATCAGTCGGGTGAGGGATGGGGGAGGTGGAGTGGGGGGATGGTGGAGGGTGGCTCCTTGGGTAAAACACAGTGCTGTGCAAGTGTGAAGACCTGAGTTTGAATCCCCACAAGCCAGACTGTAAATGCCTCAGGGGCCAATGTCCCTCCCTTAGCCCTCTCTGCAGCCACCTCACCTCACCTCAGCAGCTCACTGCTGCACTCGGGGCATCACACGAAATGACCATGGTAAGATTCGTCGTCGAAACTTTATGTATGAATTTTGGAAGAGCAATTCTAAATTGCTTTGCACTTGTTTTTAATTTACCGTGATTATTTTCCCCCTCTGGTGTAATTTATCTATGAACAATCTAGAGTCCCGTGTCATTTAATAAATTTGACAAATTATTGCATCTTGCAGTATTTTTGGGAGCACGCTAGGGAAAAGTGAAATGATGACAGAGACTATTACTGGGAACTCATGTTTATAACCTAAATATTTCTTATTCCGAGTGGGAGTCATATCCGAGACAGCCTGGATAATTAATGGCCTAAATGAGTCATTTACATTTATTATCATTCTTTGTTAAGCAGCAAAGTTATTAATTTTTCAGTAGTGTGGAATCGATTTTCTCTTTTCCCACAAATCACTGTTATCATAAATATTAATAGGCCCTGAGACTTTAATGAAATCAGCTTCTACTGGAACATTTTGATGAGCAAAATGAGCCGCTCCACTGTATGGCAAGCTCTTGATTTACGGACTGGATGCCCGTGAGCTTGTCTGAGTGGGCTGCAATATGGCTTACTTCATGTTAATTTGGTGTTATGATTGATGTTTATACTCCAGCTGTACTGCCTGTCTTTTTGCATTTAATTTATATAGTTTGGAGGTGGGTGGGTTTTGTCTGGGATTTTTGTTGTTGTTTTCATTGTTGATTTCTTTGGGGGTTAGAGACTTTAGAGCATCCGTTCTTTCTATGTACCACAGGATAGTGTCAAATTGATGATCCTCCTGCCTCAGCCTCTAATGAAGATATTAGAGTCATACATCACCATACCTATTGTTTTTCCTTTCAAAGATAACCTGAAAAAAAGAACAGACAAATGAATTCTTTTTCCAGATAGATTCTTGCAAGCACTGTAATTCCATATGATACATAATTGACTCTACTATTTTAAATCCATTAGAGTTTAGCTATCTACAATATTAGTTACTCTCCCGCTGTAAATATACAAGAAGAGATCTAATTTGGAGTAGTTGGGGAGATAAATGAATAAAACTAACTCTCAGTAAGAGATAGTCTAAGGTGGGAGGAATCCCGTGAGTCTGTGGTAAACAGCAGCATCCTGTCTTCCACGCTCTGGTCTGAGCTAGGGGAAGCTGGAGATGTCTAGCCAACCCAGGCCCCTACTGAGAACAACCACAAAAGAAAAAAAAGTGTATTTGTAAGGACTCTAAATGTTCCCACCTCCAAAGTCTTTTTTTTTTCTTTTTTAAGAAGTCACTTGCAAGACTTGGAGACAGTCATATACAGACCATATACATCTTTCACCTCCTGTCCCCTCCATGGTAGGATCTTAAATGACTTCAGTACAGTATCACAGCCAGAAAATAGACCTGAATTTGATCTACTGCTAAGTTTCAGACACCTTAATTTCTCTAGTTCTGTGTGTGTGTGTGTGTGTGTGTGTGTGTGTGTGTGTGTGTGTGTGTGTGTGTTCTGGAGGTGGGCTCTGTGCAGTTATGTACATAAGCAGCTTCACACGGATTCATGGAGTCACTCCCACTAGGATGAAGGACAGTCCCTTCTCTGAGCCACCCTCTCTACCCTCACCCTCCTCCCTCCTTCACAGCCCTTCCCTAATCTCACACCACTGTGGATGTTTTTCTCATGTCTATAACTGGGCATTTCAAGAATATTGTGTACAGAGATGAGCATGCTGATACATTGGTCGTCCCCATGCTGGGGGCAGGGTTGGCCGGAGGGAAGAGGCAGAAGGAATTAGGAGTTCAAAGCCAGCCTGGACTATAGGAAACAAAAAGCTCCAACAGGATGAAGCTCTCTAGGGTGGTCTTCACTTATTGTAATGCCCTTGAGATCATACACATCAGATTCTGCATCAATAGTTGGTTCTTCTTTACTGCTGAATGGTATTTTGTGATATGATATACTAGTTTAATATTAACCTGCTAGAGAATATGGGGTAGGGAGGGGTAGGGTTGGTTTTTGAATGGTTCAAGTAAGTTAAAATGTGAAAATTTTTGTCCTGATTTTTTTTACCTGGTATAAGTTTGCGTTCCTCTAGGACAAATGATTGAGTGTATTACTGCATTCTATGAAAAGTCGTGTTTACATCTATAAAAAGCTGGTGCGCCCCTTCCCAGCCTTGCTGTCCATTCTCCCATCCCATAAACTGGTGTAAAGGTCTGCGTTATCCTCTTCTCCATCAGTGTGTCCTGGTGGCACTGCCTTGTTTGCTTTTGGTCATTCTATCAATGTGTTTAAGTCTCTTGTTGAAACATCATGTGAGTATGTACTCCACCAAAGCAAAGGCTGAGACCAGCAGAGCCACAATGTGAGGGTGTTAGAAAGAGACCTGAAAGGGGAAATGAGAAAACACGCAGCCCAAATAGCCGATAATAGGCCTGTGGGTGTTGATGCAATGAAGCGTGAGGTCCTTGGGATTTCAGATGTGTGCTTCTATTAACAAGCATTTCCATGAGACTAAATTCTTAGAGTGCTTGATCCAAAACCATTCAGTAGCCATCGGTATGTCTACATTGCACAGGAATTATTGATCTGATTTTAAAGTCTGCTACTAGACATTTCTGTGAGAATGGAGACTGAGTGGCTTGAGTTTCCCATCCATGGCGTGCTGAAAACTCATTCAGTGTCACCTTTGAGTGAAGCCCTGGATGTTACAGCAGCAAATGTTTTTGACCTAGTGGGTCTTACCTAGTCATTAAAGTAATACAAGCAGATTTTAGTAACAGCCCACCTTGTCCTAAAAGAGAACTAAAGTCAACCAATCATGTCACCTTCACACATCGTATCATACTAAAATTGTATTGCTCATTAGACTAGGATGTGCAAATGCCTAGTAAGCAGCAACTGTGTGGACTTCTCATTCTCCCTGGTCTTGATTTAGATGGTGGCTAATTCTCTGTCTACAGGTTACAATTGTTCATGAGGCTTGGGAAAGGACTGATACTTGTCCCAGCTTTTGCCAGTGCTGCAGGTTTAGTTGCAGTGTGTGTGGCTGACTGGCAAGAGTCTTCTGCTGATAGTAACAGAGGGGACAGAGGGTCAGTGTGGGATGGTGACAGGGAAACTGTAATACATATATTATTCTGTGTTGCTCATTCCCAACTTTCTACCAAGCAAAATATACCTCAGTCAGTGGAAGCCAGACACATGATTCTCAGTATTTTGCAAAACCAGCTTGTCCAAGTTTTGGAAGAAAAAAGATTCTATGTTAGATATAATCTATAGGTACCAGAGTAGTTTAACACTTTAAATATGCAATATCTACTATGAATTCATCAAATATATACAATTCCTGATTCACGATTAAAGACACTGTTCCTAGGCTCAGCTCATCTATACACTGCCGTAGTTAATGCTGCTTGTGAACTTGCTCTGATTGAACCCAGCAGCGCTCAGCCTTAGAGGTAGGTTTTTCTCTGTCCTTATAATGACAGTAGGAAATGAGTGGCACAGGCTGACTCTTGACAGATGGAGACTACACAACTTAAGCTGCCTGGGTCTGCTGAACTTAAAATGCTGGCTCCAGGCCTCATAGTTGCTCTGAGCCCAAACCCATGGTCCTCCATTATCTCACTGTAGATACAATAGGGGAAAGACACTAAAATTAAAACCTTATATTATAACCTAACTAGTTATCAAAGGATAGAAAGTCATGGTGCCTGGTCCTCAGGCTCTGGTGGTAAGGGATTAGGGTAGATTCTTGAGAAAACTGGGAAAGGCTTTGGCAAAGTAGAGAGTTTGGAGCAAGACCATTGGATTTTCACAGCCTGCTTCCAAGAGGGACAAGGGGGCCAGGGTTTGATGGTAAGTGATGAATCACAAGAAAATTAAATAGTGCAGATGTTTAGTTCTTAAAGCTTAATGAAAAACATAATAATAATAATAATAATAATAATAATAATAATAATAATAATACCATTGGCACATTGCCAGCTCTTGCAGCATGTGTGACCAGGATATTCCTTGAGCATTTAATCAAGACTACTCTCTGAGATATGACATGGTTAGAGGGGACAGCTGGGAGCTTTTCCTGTGACAGTGAGTCCTGTGTAAGCAGCTGTTGAAACTGAAGGGTTGCCATTATTCTAATTTTTATAACCCTTCCTTTCATTCAAATGGAAATTTAAAAAAAAAAAATTTCTACAGAAAAAGGAAACTGGGGGGTGGGAGAGGAGGAGCCTGCCTCAGACCTGAGAAATAACTTTCTCATCCTATTGAAGAACTGAACTGTGGTTGTCATCATCATCATCATATGCACAGCTACTTGTGACTTTAAGTAGCACATCACACAGAAATGAGACTGAGGGAGGAGGATTTCAAGTTCAGAGTCAACCTGGACTATGTAGACTATATTTTAGAACAAACATATTCACACACAGATAGATAGATAGATAGATAGATAGATAGATAGATAGATAGATAGATAGATAGATAGATAAGATATATACATATATGCATATATACATGTATATACATATGCATTGCTGATAGACATGCATGCACATAAAAATCTTGGGTGATAGATGATTGCCTCTAAAACATAGGAGATAATTCCATTACTTCAAGCTTTTTAAGTGAAAAGAAAAACAAGAAGTTGCCTTTGTACAGTGAGTCCTGCATAGCCTAGCGTTCTGAATCACTGGATGAAGCAGTACAGAAAGCGCTCGTTCTTTACCTAGGCTAAGGATTTACTATTTAATCCATTTTGATTTGCTACCTAAAATTATATGTCTGTATTTTCTCTTTATTACATTAGCAAAGAACACTCTGAGCTTTATTGAGGAAATTAAGTTAAATAAAAAAGACAGCATTCAGCTCTAACTGGACTTGCACGTACACATACTCTCTAGTGCTTTACTCAGAAGGGCTAACTTAGCAAGGACGAGTGGGCCACTGGACCCGTTTTTCTTCAAATCAGTTAATTCCAAGGATGACTTTTGCATAAAACCTCCAGGATACCATTTTGAATTTACTTGTTTTATTGGATTACTACGAATATTTTGTACCAGTTATTGACTCTTTATTTGTAACCACCTAGAAAATTTCTTAGGGGCCTCGATGAATCTTCCCATCAGCTCCACATTTTGCCGTTTGTTAGTTTGGTCTTTGGATAAAAAAAATGAGCAGTTGTTGAGCAGTGGCAAACTATGTAGTATGTAGCCAAATGTCAAAATGCATTCCATTTAAGAATCTCCAAGAAGTACATAAAACTTTATTTTTGAAAAATTATAGCATACATAAAAGTGTGCAGAATGCTACTATATATATATACATATATATATATATATATATATATATTCATACATACATGTATATGCATGTTGCCCGTGCACGCGAGTGTGTATGTATGAGTGTGTGTGTGCGTGTGTGTGCATGTGTTTTCAAATATTTGGGGGGGGGGTTGTTTGTTTAGGTTTTTGTTTTTTTGAGGCAGGGTTTCTTTGTGTAGCCCTAGCTGTCCTGGAACTCACTCTGTAGACCAGGCTGGCCTCAAACTCACAGAGATCTACCTCCCTGCCTCCAAAGTGCTGGGATTAAAGGCATGCTCCACCACCACCCACCACCATGTGTCAAAGCCAGTCTTGCTTGTATGTGCTCTCTCTCTGTCTCTCTGTCTCTCTCTTCCTTTTCCTCTTCCTCCTCCTTCTCCCTTCCTCCCTCCCTCTTCTTTCTTCTTCCTCTTTCTTTCTTCTTACACAATTTAAAGCACATTTCAGCCATCATCATATCCTTTTATTGATGCATATTTCAATATGATTCTCCTAATGTTAAAGAAGACCCCTTTTTAAATTAAAGAAAACAAAGCCATGAATTTGAGAGGGTGCAGGGGGCAAGGGGAGACATGGGGCAGGTTTGGGGAAGGAGAGGGAAAAGGGGACATGGTGAAATTATATTTTAATTTCAAAAAACTAAAACACCTAGACATCATATTATACATTTAAAATTATATTATATTTTAAATATTATATTAAAATAAGTCTAAACATCAAATAGGCAGAATCCAAATTTCTAATTATTTCTGAGATCCTATTTATTTATTTATTTATTTATTTATTTATTTTGGTTTTTCGAGACAGGGTTTCTCTGTAGCCATGACTGTCCTGGAACTCACACTGTAGACCAGGCTGGCCTTGAACTCAGAAATCCACCTGCCTCTGCCTCCCAAGTGCTGGGATTAAAGGCGTGTGCCACCCCTGCTCAGCGAAATCCTTTTTAATTTAATGTACTTCCCAATTCAACCTCCACATTAGGGCCAGTACCAAATGTTCTTGAGTGAAAAAGGATCTTTTCACTTAATGGAGCCTAGGATTCCTATGGAATCCTAAGGAGCAATGGGATAGGTTTCCCAGCCTGAAACCCAGTCTCATTTACAGCAAAACAGTCTCCCTTTAATCTGCCATTTAGTTGTGTGCACACTAAACAGTGAATGGCAGTGTTTTCAAATATCATCTTCATTTTTCCCTTGGAACGGAGTATACAAAATGCTCATAATGTACGTAGCTTTGAAAACACTGGGAACTTTTTATCTTCGTTTTCCTGAAAACACAGCACACAATCACAGTAAATGTTTTGAGTGCCAGGATTTTTGCACAGTAATCACGAGGCACAAGTGCTCGTACTTAAATAACAGAAGTGTCACGTTAGAGATGGATGGCTGCTGAAATGTTTTCCTTTATATGTGCATTATAGACATACCAACGTGACCAGTGTACATTCCTTCCACAGAAGGAAGCATGGAGTAGGACAAGCCTTTGGGAAGCCCAGTGTCTTCTTTTGATAGGAAACTTCAGATACATCCCTGGCTCAAGCTTTGGGAACAAAGGGACACATAACATGCTTAAGGTTTCAGAGGGAAAGCTTGTTCCCAACAGTTCATGATAGTTTTCATAGAATTACTGTACAAGTTAGGCTGCAAAAAGCCCCTCTGAGTGGAGAAACTAAAAAAGTCTGTAGAAGAAACAGCATGAACAGAAAAGCATCAGGGCTTCCTGTCTTCGAAGGAACCTTAGGAGTAACTCTGGCATTTAAGTAGCCTGGGAGGTGAATCTAGGCTGGTATCTAAGGAGACCGTGACCTTAAGAGCAAAGAGCTTTGTTGTGAAACTGGGGCCTTGCCACCAAAAAGTGGCAAGTCTGGAGGGATGTGATGTGACCTATCTTGGCACTGGGTCACTGAACCTACCCAAAAGGGAAGCTGGAATGGAATGATTAGAAAGAGGGATGTTTTGATAACACCAGCTGCAGGACTGGGCAGCTAATGAAAGGAAAGGCATCCCCACAGTCAAAATTTACATTACAGTGATTTCAAATGAGAGAGGGAAGTGAGGGGGAAAGAATTGCTTTGGGACAAATAAGAGTTTAGAGTTACAATCTGAATTGTTTAAAAGCTTTAAAATACCCAGAGGCCACTGGGAATAATTATCAGGCTACAGCTGAAGAATGAGAAGGAGCCAAAGATAACAATTTAGGAATCTCCTGTAGGAAGGTGGTAGCTAAACTTGACCTGAGTTGCACATCCACGGAATCCAGTGCTGTGCTCTGAGGACTGATTTAGCAAGATGGTTCTCATCCCGTGGACCATTGTTCTGCTGCTCCAACCTCTTTCAAGAATCCACTGTCGCTTACCGAGCCTGCTGACACACTTGCCTGTGCTTTTAGTATGTGTTCCAGTTATATTTCTGACTTTAAATGATTCTTGGGAGAGAAGGAAACATCACACTTTGTCAGTGAAAAGCCGTGCTGCATTCCAACCTCATCCCCATTTTCCGCGCCTCTGTGAATGACCTGCTTCCTTTCTCCAGTGATGGAGTAAAGTACTGCCCGTGCTAGATAAAAAGGTGCCTGTGTTTCTCTGGTAGCCTGTGTTTGGAACAGTAAATGTACAGAACCCACCAATCACAGTGACGTCAGACAGATGTCCTGGAGATAAATACGCGTGATGGAGGGGACTGGGGAGTAGACGTTGCTCACTATTAATGCTCATGTGTGTTACGCTACTGGCAGATAAATCAGTTCCTTTATTGAAATGACTGGTAGGGTGTGAATGATAACTGTTTGGTCCTTAATTAAAGCAACCCCCCCCCACAAAATGATTTTAAAAAGAAAACAACAACAACAAAACAAAACAAAACCCACAGGACAGGCCGGATTGCACTCCAATTTTTGTTGGACTTTTGATGAATTTTTGTTTTCAGAATTGGAACTCCGTAGATGTTTGTTTCTAGTGATATGCATATTTTTCTCAAACTAGTATGGGTTATGGGTCACAATGAATTAGCATAATGAGTCTTGAGTGCAGTTAACTGAGTGATTCCTTTATATGAGGTCTTTTCCCGACTTTTCCCGAGCGCTTACTTCATCTGTGTGGCCATACTCAATTTTCTCAAGCACATTCGTAACAGGCAGTTGTTGTTGTCACAATTTTATGGATAAGGAGACCCACCCAGGGTCACAGGACTTGTGTTCTTTAGCCCCAACTCCTCGGCCAACAAAATCTCTAAGAAGGAAGCTCTAGTTCTGATAAATATGAGCAGATGTCAATATTGTCAGCCCATGGCAAGGATGAAGAACTGACTGCCCTGAGCTAGTGATCAGCAGCATTACCCAGCTCTCCAACTTCCTCCTCCATAGTGACGTCACCCTGCTTCAGTTAGTAAAGGGAGGCTGGCTCTGCAAGACTATAAAGTCATACCCAGATCTCTGGAAATATAATGTCTTTGTCCCAGGCCTCTCAAATAATACAATTCTACTCTCAACTGTTGTCTGTCTGTACTCTAAAAATATAACTAACTTGGGCATCTCAAAGGGTGGAGGGTGAGTCTCTCTCATTCTAGCTCAGTGATAGCATGCTTGCATAATATTCCCAAGGTTCTGTTTCATCCCTGGTGCTATTCAGAGAAAAAAATCGAAGGGTGAAGTCTCTGGAATAACTGATACTTGTTTACAGTCTGTTATGTGCTTACCATTAATGGCAAAGATGACTGAGACCCAGGACCCGGCATATGTTAAAGACTATGCCTGTCCTACGTCATGAAGCCTTTCTTACCAAACCTCCATGAAGTTGCATCCACAAGTATTCTCCCTCCCATCTAGCCCTCTCCTTTCAAATAACATGACTCTCTGCTCTAAAAACACTCAGGCTGGGGGGCTAGAGAGATGGCTCAGCAGTTAAGAGGACTGGCTGGTCTTCCAAAGGACTAGGGTTCAATTCCCAGCACACACATGGCAGCTCACAACCGCCCTGTAATTCCAGTTCTAGGGGATCTGACACCCTCACACAGACCTATATGGAGGCAGAACACCACTGTACATAAAAGAAGATTTAAAAATTAAAAAAGAAAAACGCTTAGAAAATGAGAAACGTGCAGAATTCTGGGATTTTAATCTCACTTTGGTTAGGGACCAGGATCGGGTCTTTGTGTTTTCACTTCCTGAACAGCTTTGTGTGAAAATGACAGGTATTACAACAGGCTGTGGTCTGGAGAGCTCACTCACACTAGGAGAAAAGGAGAATGGTCATATGGGAAGAGAACCCATTTTCAGGCATGCCTCCTGACCGGGCACTTCCTGTCTAGGGCTGGTCCTGGTGTCTCCCTGCTCTCTAAAGCCAGCCTGAGGAATGCTCGCTCACTTGGACCTTCTGTTCTCTCATTTTCCCTTCACAGCACCAGTTCTCTTGTCTGCCTACACTGAACCATTCTTAATTCCTTCAGCTCCCCACTGTCTACAGAGTGGATAATTAAGCATTAAGCCCAGTTATGCGTGAAGATCATATATATATTAAAAAGACCTGCTATGGGGAAATGATTGGCAACTCTGAGAGACGGGCTTTGAAAAAGTCCATCAGTAAACTCGGCGAGGTTCAGATGTGGAGAATAAAATCCAGGCAAAAGCAGAGTTTGCGCTGGGGCGTGGGCACTTGTGAGACAGGTTTGTGGGTTCTCTGTTCTTGTGCTGACTAGGAGTGTGAGTGCCCGAGTCTGCCATCTGGATCTGTCACTGCTGGGCCGTCTATGGCTGAGCCGATTCTTCCACCTTCCATCTCCACGTTTTTTCATCTGCTTAACAGAGACCACAGCAATACCCCCAACTCATGGGGCCGTTGTGAGGGTTGAAGCCAAGGGAGGACCATGGCACCTGACATGTGAAAACATTCACTAAAGCTGTTAGTGAACCACATGTGGGGTGCTTTCTTTAAATTTGCGTAGAAATTTCATTTTCCACCACCATAGCAGTCCCTGCCGTAGTAGCCCTCCAGTAACTAGGAGTGTTTTGGTTTTGCCATTTTGCCTGTCTGCCTCTCAGTGGACAAGGTATGGCATTTGTGCTCTCCCAGAGCTCATGGACTCACGGGGCTGGTTCTTTAGGTTGACTGACCTCCTGGGGTCTTTTCCTTACTCAGGTTCTGGAAAGCTTCAAGATCATGGACTACAGCCTTTTGCTGGGTATCCACATCTTGGACCATTCCCTCAAAGACAAAGAAGAGGAGCCCCTCCAAAACGTGCCTGATGCAAAGCGGCCGGGGGTGCAGAAGGTCCTCTACTCCACAGCCATGGAATCCATCCAGGGTCCAGGCAAGTCTGCAGATGGGATCATCGCAGAGAATCCAGACACGTAAGTGCTGCCACACACCTATCCTGATTTCAGGTACCCTGGTCACTCAGTAGTTGATACACTCACCTTACAGTACTCTGGGATAGATTTCTGGATGTGGGTAAATGAGTTAAACCAGCTTCATCTTTTTTCTTTTTTTTTTTTCTCTTCTTTTTCT
>NW_022196904.1:155643654-155644205 GCF_008632895.1 Mastomys coucha | reverse complement strand
TTTTTTTAATCTCTAAGGACTAGAGGAGCTGCAGTCTCTGAAGTTTGTATCAGTCTTTCACCCACATAGTTTCTGGTTTTACATAGTTTCTTTCCTTTCCTCTTCATTTGTTACACATTCAAAACATCTCCCTGAAGAGGAAAGAATGGACTCTAGATTTGAATAAGCATGTACTTAAGTAAACACATGGTAGCAATGATGTCGGTACTTCAGACCTTTTAACCTGTTTAAGGGGATTCTGTTGCTCTCCCCTCTCACCCTGGCAGACGTTGGCTCTCTCCTCAGACAGACGTGTTAGTAACTGCTGGCTTCATTTGCATATGTAGAGTGCCTATTTGACAATAGAAACCATTATAACTGCTAAAGGTTGTTGAAATAGTTGACTTGCTGTGCATGAAGACAAAGGAGAGCATTCCCTAAGGCCTTTACTGCCTGCTTTCTAGGATTCTCGAGCAATGACTAAGCCAGGTGCACTTTTGTCTTTCATAAAGGAGTTTAACACCGGGCGCTGGTGGCACATGCCTTTAATCCCAGCACTTGGGAGGCAGAGG
>NW_022196904.1:155631583-155643644 GCF_008632895.1 Mastomys coucha | reverse complement strand
AGGAGTTTAACACATAGTCTGTCTTTGTTCATATCTTTGCTTGCCACTCCATCTAAATAGTCAATAACCCAGTGAACAAATTATTCTATATCCATATTGTGACATGCTACATAACTATTAATCACATTGCCACTGATGTGAGGAAAGATCCCACATTAGAAAATGTCATGTTCAAGTTGTAAAATTGCTAAATGTAATATCTTTTCAGATTAATACACACACACCCTGCAAACGCATATCTTAAGAATTAATTTTACAAATTTTCTTCTGTATGTTCTTCTTTATTTTTGTTGTTGATGAGTCAGAGTCTCTCTTATATAACTCTAACTATCTTGGAACTCACTATGCAGACCAGACTGGCTTGGAACACAAAGATCCACCTGCCTCTGTCTCCTCACTGCTGGGATTAAAGGTGTGTGCCATACTATACCACGTCTCTATGTATTTTTTCAATTTCACAGTGAACATAAGATTCTTTAGATCAAATATATATAGATATAGATATATATATAGATATATATATATGTCTTTTTTTTTTTTTTGAGTCATGGTTTCACTTAGTTCAGGCTAACCTCAAACTTTCTACATAGCAAAGAATGGCTTTGAACTCCTAATTCCCCTGCCTCTGCCTCCCAAGTCTGCCATTCATGTGATTTTACACAGTGCTAGAGATAGAACCCAAGGCTTCAGGCATGTTAGACAGGCACTCTCTAGTATTGCCTTTTTTAAAAAGCAATATTTTATACTGCTCTGAAAATCCATCTTTGCTCCTAATTTTTAAATAGAAGTGGTTTTGTAATTACATTCTTTCCACCCAAGTCATTATAGATTTGACAGCTCTGGAGTCATTATCCTTTAAAGTGATGAAAACTTGTGGCAATAAAGGAAGAGGTAGTCTAGAATTCTTAATGCTTTCAGTGTACAGTTACTAATGAGGTTAGCTGTCTGTACCCATATTATAAAGTATCTTCCCCCTTTGCTCTATCCACAGAATGGGAGGCATTCCAGCTAAGAGCCATAAGGGAGAAAAGCTGCTTCTATTCATGGGCATTATTGACATTCTCCAATCATATAGGTGAGAAATTTGGGGATGTGGTCTTTCATTATTTCAAAAAGTAATCAAAACAATTTTTTCTTCTGAAAATGTACCAAATGAGAGCAGTTTTACATTCTCAGTGGCATTTTCTCTGCCTATTTACTTTTTAGGTTAATGAAGAAGTTAGAACATTCCTGGAAAGCCCTTGTTTACGATGGGGTGAGTGACCTATGCTTTGTTAAACTGGAGACGTTTCTAGTCCAGCCGGGGCTGTCCTTAGACTCAGAGGAGAGCAGCAGTCTTTGCATGCTCAGAGTCTGAGGCTGGGAAATCGGTTTGAGTCTGAGAACGAGACCACATAAATCTGAACAGCTGTTCAAATAAATGACATCCAGGTAGATGTTAGGAAAGCAAAACCGTGGTTGCTTCTCTGTGGAATACAAAGGTCGCCTTTGTGGGGTGGAAGGGGCTTTTTCAAAGGCTCTGAGAAGATGGGGGTCTTTGAAATGAAAACTGGGCTAAAGAAGATTTGGACTATGAAGGTGAACAGCCCTGGATTTGAACCAGTTTCCTACTTGACTGGCCACATGAGAAAGCAACCCGTTTTCTCACCACTGAGGGTCCAGTGCCTACCTGCTCTGAGTATGATGTGGGATATTGCATGTTAATGTACAACTCAATGTCTAGCACATGACAAGGACATAGAGAGTGAAAAATGCTGACATGGAATGTATTTACAAATGCAGGGAATGTTTTAAAGGATTTATTTTATTACTTTTAATTATCTGTATATCTGCATATGTATATGTAAGTATATGTCATCTGAGTACCTGTGCCCAAGGAGGTCAGAAGCATTAGGTCCCCAGAACTGGAGTTACAGCACTTACCTGATGTGGGTGCTGGGAACCAACCTTGAGTCCTCTGCAAGAGCAGTGTGTGCTCTTAACCACTGAGCCATCGCTTTAGTCCGTGTTATGAACGTGTGTGCGTGCGTGTGTATGTGTATGTGTATGTGTGTGTGTGTGTGTGTGTGTGTGTGTACATATATGCTGATTGGCAGGAAAATGCCAAATGAAAAAAAAAATCAGCTAGAGATGGCAAACCCCCTCCTCACTCCTCTCTCATACATACACACACTCATATCTAGATGTTCGATTTGAACCCTCTGCCGCTGACAGAACTGAGCCTCTCTCAGTTAATAACTAACTGTGACACTTCCTCAAGACTAACAGTCAAAGACTTGATTGCACATTTCCCTTTAAGATGTGAGCAGACACCCTCCTTTGAAAGAAGATAAATGATAGATACTGTTCTCCTTTCTGGAAAGGAATATGCATTTTTTAAATTCTGTGGAACATTGTTAATAACCCTTCAACATGAAAAGAACTATGGGCTGGTGACCGGCTTCCATCAGAATATAACATTAAACTATAGGCTCACAGAGTTGTTTCCAAGAATCGGCCACAGGCTCAGTCAAACCAAGGATTCCTCTTATGAAAAAAAAATCAAGGTCAGTTAATTTGAGGTCTCCCAGCCGAGAATGAGAAACCTCACAGCACCTTGAATGCAGAGGGTAAATACCAAGTACCCTAAGGTCTCTTGTTGTTTTCAAAGACACTTTTATTCCATTACCAAGTCAATGATTTAGTCTCAGGTTAGCATTGTAAGCATCTCTTCTGATCTTTAGTTTGGCTGTAAGAAATTATACATAACACCTTTAAACAATAACCAAGACTTATTTCCGTTTGTTTGCAACTTCTGTTTCTTATTTAGACAGGGGTTTTTTTTCAGACCGAAGATAACAATAACAGAGGCCCATTAAAGTCAAGGGCTGAGTGCCAGTTAGCCATGGATTCTCCTCACGTCCTACCAATATTTCTAAGTCATAGCACCTGTTGTGAGAAACTCTCCATATAGATGGAAGCTGCCAGTGCCATTGGAAGAGCATGCGTCCCAGCAGAAACAAGAGTCTAGCCACACCTCCAGCTCCCCAAGGGTCTGCTCAGCCTCCCTAGTGCGACTGGAGAGTTGCACCCTTTTAACTACCCAGTGCAGAATTACAGGGGTTTCTAACTAGAAGCACATCAATTCATAGGGCAGTGTGTTTAGAGGTACTGCAGATGTTTCTAGTTAGGATTAGAGTGTCTCTAATTAGGATTAGAAACATCTAAGAGGATGTTTCTAATTAGGATTAACTCATGGGATAGTATGGTCATAGATAGGGAGCCCTGAGACAGCAGCTCTTCCCAGTATCACAAAGCCTGTTGAAACTAGACTGCACCCTAGATGCAGGTCTCCTGACTTCTGACTCAGTACTCCTTGAACCCCACTGCAGACCCTTCACAGTGTCTGTACTTGACCTTTAGAAATTTCACTGTTGCGTTCCAGAAACCTACATTCAAAGACAGAGCATCTACCAGGTGAACATAGAGAATCTGCTCCTTTGTCCAGGCTTTTCTCAGGATTATAATAAAATGACCTGTCAGTCCTAAGGTCTCCTGCCAACCATGAAAGGAACTTGACCCTTTAATTCAATCCAGTCCAATGTGGTCAGTAGCTAACACAGTGGAACCTTAGGCAGTCTTCTTGCCTTGTTACCTAGTGATGAAACCACACTGATTTAAATGTCACTCCTCACGCTAGGGGTGCTCTGTGTGTATCTGTTCTTCACAGTGTAACCAGGAGCTGTATCTCCCTTATCTGGCCCTTGCAAAGTTGCTGATCTTCCTAGCTAAAAGTACAGATGCCTCATTTAAACAGTGTATTCACTACAAGTGCCACCCTTCATCCAGGATGGCACTTGGATTGCTAGTTGTCTGTTAGAAACAGAGCACATGAGTGTCCCCGTGACCTGGTGGTGTTGACAGGAAGGACAATTTTCATTTATGGGTCACAGTCCTTTGGCTGTCTCCGACATCCTTTCATGCTCCCATTTTGTGCTGAGTAGAGAGACTGTGCTCTGAATGAGTTCTTGCCTGCTGCCCCCAGCCAGTCCTTCTAAACCTTCGCCATGCTTTATTTCAGACCTTGACTAGCAAAGCCTTTTTCCAACTTAAGATGAACTCCAAGAGGCAAGCCCGTCATCTCTCTTTCTATCTTCCAGGACACTGTTTCAGTTCATAGACCAAGTTTTTACGCAGATAGATTTTTAAAGTTTATGAATTCCAGAGTTTTCAAGAAAATTCAAGGTAAGGATATTAAACTTTCTTGTTTGTAGCACTTGTGACTGATGTCACCATATATCTGTGGCAAGTTTTTGTTGGAAAGAATGGGGATTTTTTTTCTTACTGCAGTGGTAGTAATGACTAATTATGGTTAAATGTCATGATTTAATGATGCCATAATTATTAGCCCATTTTTATATTAAGAGAAAACACAAGCTGGGGTTAGGGAGATGCTCAGTCAGTGAAGTGATATGAAAGGAGGAGGACCCAACCTCAGACCCTTAACTCCTATGTGCAATACAGCATAAGCTCTGCGCTGGTGATGTATACCCGGACAGATTGCTGGAGCTTAATGGCCAGACAGACAGATTGTTGGAGCTTGCTGGCTAGTCCATGAACACCATGTTCAATGGGAGATCCTTCCTCAAAATACATACATACATACATACATACATACATACATACATATATACATACATAGGGTGGAGAGGAATTGAGGAAGACACAAACATCAGTCCTTTGGTCTCCATATGCTCCCACACATACTATGCACAGTTAGCTGTTGAAATGCAAATTTATTTATATGTAGCCACTGGCACCAAAAGCTTAAAGAAGAAATCAAAAAGAAAGTAGATAAAAACTTAGTGACTAATGAAAGCACACATGCCATCAGGCATAGTGGTGCATACCTATAACACCAGCACGTGAGAGGCTGAAGCAGGAGTATTGGGAGTCCCCAGACCAGTCTAGGGTATATAGTAAGATCCTGTTTTAAAAAGAAAACAATTAGACGTACATGTTCCTCAAAGGGTGGGAAGCTACAGAGGCAGCAGGGCTTAAGGTCGAATCTATAGATTAAAAATTCCTCCATCAAAAATTAAAGAAAGCCCCTATAGGTTTAGCTCAGCTGCGGCGCTTCCCAGTATGCACAGGGCCCAGACTGATCCCCAGCTCTGCAAAAATGAAAAAGGAGAAAGTTCTCAAACCAGTATTCTGCCCTCAAACCATAACTAATTAAATAAATAGAACAAACTAAGCCCAAAGCTAATAGTGGTTATTTTGAATCAAGGCGTATATGGCATCTTATTTATCTTTATACTTACGGGGAATTTTCTCCATGCATACTATTAGTGTTCAAACTGTATGGAAAATGGGGAGTAAGCAGATCATACACATATCATTATTTTATCATTTAATTATTCTATAGTTCAACTTTATAACACAAATCATAATGAGTTAGTCAGCCCCGAAGTCATGAGTTAGAAATCATAAATTTTTCTTATAATATTTGCTGCAGTTTGAAAAATCCAAAGGACACCATGATAATTACTTAAAAACCCTCTGCCACAGACCTGCCTAGTACTAAGACGTTGGCGTTCTTCCTCCTGGACCTTTTTTTTCTGTGCTTTGTGTCTTTCTATAAAGCTGGTATCCAACAAAGCATGGAAGCGCTGTGTGCAAGCTCCGGTTTGACTTGGCACCACACACACAGAGAGAGCTGCATAATGGTGACTCCGTTTAAGCTCCGCCCTCTGCTTTTGCATATAATTATAATTAGTTTCTCAGATCCTTGAATATTCTAAACATCATTTGAAACTGAAATGCAGCATGAAAATTATAGGGGTGTGCCATAATCTTCTAGCCAGTCTTTCAGTTTGGGGCATTTACATCATCTCTCCTTTTCCTAGCTAATATTTTTATGAATATAGTTTCACATAAATGCTGTGTCTAAATTGGGATTATTTTCTTGGGATAGAGTTCAAATGTGGAAGTAGGATATTAAATGTACAGAGTAACGAAAGGCAGCCCTCAGCCTGCAGTAGGCTTTTAAAGTATGCCGTTCTGATATGTAGAAAATGTTACTTGATAGTTTTATTTTCTCAAGTACTGGTTAGGTTCAAGCTTTTCTCATGGTTTGTCATCCATTTATAATTCCTTTGAGAATTAGGCAACGTAATATTTGACCATGTATGCTGGGTGTTTATCATTTTTCCAGATGATTTACATAAGCTCTACGTTTATATAAACCTTCACCTTATTGTTCTGAGACCAGCTTCTATATACAGTTGGCTGTCTCAATGGCATCTTAAAATTTATTGTCAAATTGAGATCACTCTATAAATTACATTTTCTGCCCAAGGTTTTCCTGACCTAAGATGGACCATAAAGTAATGTTTATTCAGACTGCAAGTCTCTGGTGTTCAGGCTTGTGGCTCACATTCTCCAAGATTTTTTGTCTCTCTTCCCACCAAGCCAGTACTATATAAAGTTTTAAAAGGACATGGCCCTTTAAAGCTACACACATGCATCCAATTCTGGAAGACGGAGCTTCCTCTTAGCACCTCCTCACTTTGGTAGCTGGGATTTTTGGTTGGTTGGCTGGTTGGCTGGTTGGTTGGTTGGTTGGTTGGTTGGTTGGTTGGTTGGTGGTTGGTTTGGTTTTGGAGTGGGGATTGTTTTGCTTTTTCTTGCCTTAATTCAGTAGCATATACCTGGTACCATAATCAATAGCTTCTTTGGTTCCAAAAAAAAACCCAGCACATGTTTCAGACTTTCCCAATCTCTGACTTATCATGATTTAATGTAATAAGTCTTATTTTAAAAAAAGATTAATTTGTTTCTATTTAATGTGTATGAGTGTTCGCCTGCATGTATACATGTGCACCCTGTGCATGCAGTGCCCACAGAGGCCAGAAGAGGGAGTCAGAGCTCCGAGTATCTCTCTTAGTTGAGACTAGCTGAAGTCTTGTGTCTGTTGCTGAATTCAGCCCGTGATGACAGCACACTTCATGCAACCTCTGAAGAACCCCCAATGTCTTTATATTCTTATAGAAATGGTTCGACCTTGTGACTCATCAAAGTGTTAGGGACCCCTAGCAGTCCACAGCTCATGTTCTCTGACTTAGATATCAAAACATACTCTACGTAGAAATCTAAAGCTACCATATAGCAAAGGGCAGGAAGGTGTCCCGGTTCATAAAAGATTACCAAAAGCAGAAGGAATGTGCCAGTAGATGCCAGTGTCTGGACAACCACTTCTCCCTGGAAAGGAAAAGTGAGCATTGCTCCACAGAAAACAGAGCAAATGAAAGCCAGCTTCCTTAGTCCACTTAGTTAACACTAAAATCAATTGTGAGCAGCCAAGAGGAAGGGCAAGATCAGTTCTTTGAACATCCAGAATCTCCTCTGTGGTCACATAGATATACACATATGCACACACACAGGCACAAGTGTACACACATACACACACGCATGCACACCACATGCATGCACACCTTAACCAGAATATGGAATGCTAAAAGCTACAAAATCACCATCATTACTCAAGTGAAGAAAACATGAAAGGCCCCTGTGGTTCTCTCTCTAGCCCTGTGACCTGGAGCGAGCCCACTTTTCTTCCCTGTTTCTAGGCCTGTAAAAGGGCCAGGCTCCCTTAGACATTCCAGCAATTTGAGATATGCAATGTGAGTGTAGGCCTCCAGACTAGAGCCTGAGTCCACAAACATTTTTTTTTATCATAGTGACAATATTAACGTAAAACTGCTTGGGAGAGAGCTAAGCCTTCCCTGGAAGCAGGGAGATTGTCCTCAGTCTTTCCCTCATTTGTGAGTCCTGGAGTACTTCTCCAATTAAATCTGTCCACAGAACGCCCTAATGAGCCATGTGATCCAAACTCAGGAGAGTCCCAAAGCTAAACACGGTGTCTAATCCATTTGCTGCTGGCTCACCCTTTAAGCAAACCTCCAAAGGACTGCTGCCAATAACAAACAAGTTCAGGGGAAGCATAAACAGGTCTCAGCTTCCCTTTTTTTCTCTACTTCCTCCCATGAGATTCTCTAGCAGTAATCAGCCAAGAAGCGTTACTGTAGGAAAGCAGAAACATAAGTGGTGAAGTCAGACTGCAGCTCAAACAATGCCTACCAAAGAATCCTCTGTGAAACCACAGGCTTCAGGCAGGCATGGTGGCATTGGGGAGCCCATTTTCGCTGGCCCAGGTTCCCAGCATGCTTCTCAGGTTGGAGAATGCCATTTGGATTATACATCTGACAAGACTAAAGAGAAGGAAATTTCAGTGAAAAAATCACAAAGGAAGAAGCAATCAGAAGTAACGTGGCTAAATCGGGCAACATGAGTATACGATCAAACAGGGGCACATTTAGAAAGTCCTGGTCCCCGGCTAATAAAACTGGGGTCATGAGAACTCTCCGCAGTACCATCTGTATTTACCAACTGTCCCAGCCCCTCCCAGCATAAGAAAAACAAAGAGGAGGAGAGGCAGTTCTTTAGCAAAAAAGAAAAAAATTAAAGTCAAATAAGTCAAAATACAAAGAATACAAAAATAGTCAAATAAGACTATTTCAAAATACAAAATCCAACTCTCCCGTGTGTTTAGAATATTTTTCTTAAAATCAAACCATTTTGAGCAAATAATATAGCCAAAACCAGACATTTTGATCTCCCTTTCTGTATATAGATATAAAATGAGACCTTGGTTTTCTATTCTCAAATTATGTCTAATATATCAACTAATAAGTAGAATATTAAATGTAGAAATCTGAATCTGACTTTGTAAGTTTTATTTCTTTGGTTCTGTAGTGCGGTGGGGAGCTCTTTGGTTTGGTTTTGTTTTTTGGGACAGAGTTTCGGAGATCTGCCTGCCTCTGCCTCCCAGTTGCCACCATGTCCCAGCCTCTGTGGTTGTTTTAAAAACAAGAACTCATTGTGTCACCCAGGCCAACCTCCAAGGCCTCCAGCCTCAGCCTCCTCAGTTCTGAGATTGCCACTGTGCCTGGCTTCACAGTGTGGCATGCCCCACTGTGTCTGGCTTTACAATGGGACACCACGCTGCTCTGCCTGGCTTTCTAATTACTCATCCTTGCTGTCTAGCTCTGAAGGCCTCACCTTCTAAGAAACGGTGCAACTCCATTGCCGCACTGAAGGCCACCTCCCAGGAGATTGTGTCCTCCATCAGCCAGGAGTGGAAGGATGAGAAGCGGGATTTGTTAACTGAAGGACAGAGTTTCAGCAGCCTGGATGAAGAAGGTAAACCCTTGCAACTTTCTACAGCAGAAAAAAAAACTAGTAAATTCTATAATTAGTGTAAAGTCACAGTAGAAAAATTAGAGATTATTTGTTCCTAGAGATAGCCTATTAATAAAATTTTACAGGTACAAGAGTATCATAAATTTATATAAATATGAAATGCCATATAAACAATGTGTGATATGTGATATATTATAAAAATAGTGATGCTAAGATATTTAAAGAAAGCATCTATAATCTACCTGCTTAATGGTAACAAATGCTAACGTATTGGTATTTGTTTCCCTAAATTTTATTCTGTGTGTGCAGTACAGACACATACCTGCAAATGCAGCAGTGTGCGCACATATGTCAGTGATGCAGTAAGCCTTTTCAGTTTATTTAGAGCTGCTTTAGCAAATTTAAATAAGTGTTAGAAGTTGTTTATTTGGTATGAATGTGTTAGATAAACAGGAAGGGATTGATGTGGACTTTCTGTAACTCTTAGTAACTGTGTGTTCTGGCTGTTTGATGATGATGCTCTGTCGACCTTGTATCTTTTTCTTTCCCCATGGCTTGCTGCTAGGAGTGCTGATACAGTGGTGAACAGAAGTATCAGCTCTAGGCGGCCTTGCATAGTCCTGATCCTAAAACAACGTTTCTAATGGTTCACTGTTTAAAATGATTCCTGCTGTATTTCCCACCAATGGCCAGACCAAGAGACTTCTTTTCCTTATTCCTATTTTGCTAAAAAAGTTTTTTAACAAAACAAGAGTACTGAACTTTATTAAATACTTTTATCTATCCACTGAGTTGATAATTTGAGTTTTCTATTTTAATCCAATAAGGGGAAGTGATGTTTTACATATTTCTATCAATTACTTCTTAGCCTTTTTTTGGTTGGTTGGTTGGTTGGTTGGTTGTTGGTTTTGTTTTGTTCTTCAAGACAGGTTTTTTTATTTGTTTGTTTGTGGGTTGGTCGGTCTTGTCTGTGTGTGTGTGTGTGTGTGTGTGTGTGTGTGTGTGTGTGTGTACAGCCCTGGAACTTACTCTGTAGACCAGGCTGGCATCAAACTTACAGAGATCTGACTGCCTCTGCCTCCCACATGCTAGGATTAAAGGTGCACACCATGATACCAGGCTCTTCTGGGTTTTTTGGTTCACAACAAAGATAGACTTTTTAAAGTCAGTACATTCTTTGGAGAATCTCCAAAGTGTGTCTTCGTACAGAAGAGTCAAGACTTCTTGCAGACACCTTCTTCCCTTAGAGTCTTCAGAGTAGATGACAGTTTCTACCCTCCTTCTGTCTTAGCATTTGTCTCCTTGTATTAAATTGAATTTCATTATCATATTCTTATGTCTAGAGTTAACTTCAAGAAGAGTTAATGAATTGCCTATGGTGGTTGATGTTGTCAATATGGTATGTTCTAGAGTCACCTACGAGACAAACCTCCAGGCATGCCTGTAGCTAATTGTCTAGATTAGTAACATCTGGGCACACTTCTGAGAGAGTGTCTTGATTAGGTTAATTGCATCATTCCCTGGGCCTTCATCCTGGACGGAATAAAATAAAAGGGAGAGAGCTAGCTAAGCATAAACATTCATTCCTGTCTGTCTCTTGGCCATAGATGAATATGACCAGCTACCGAAAGCTCCGCTGCCATGACTCCTCCACCGTGATGGATGGTTGTTGTGGGAATAGTTAAAAAATGAAACCACCCCGCAAACTCTCTTTCCTTCCGGTCTACTTTCTAGTGCCAAGTACCTTCCGGCCTCAACACTAAGTTCCGGCTGCTTCTTGCTATTTTCTCCCAGCTAGCAGCAACATCTCGCTCACATGCAACTCTTTACACACCCTCACAATCATTCATCTAACGCCTAGAACCCGGTAAAGCATTCCTCTTAAGGCTTAGTTATCTAATCAGGTTTATTTAATAAAAAGATCACAATTACAAAATGCCAATTGATTTATCTAATAATAAGATCATGATTACAAGATACCAATGCAGTAATTTCAGTGCCATATGATAAGGACAAATTTTGACCCAATTAATGTAACCTTGTAAAAAGCTTAGCCTGGTTGTTATAACCACGCAGGGTCTGAATCTTCCTCTCCCTCTGCCTCCATGATGAAGGAGCTCCACCCCTTCCTGCTCTCTGCCCTTTTTCCTCCTCCATTTCTAGCTCCACCTCTCTATTCCTGTCCAATCACAGGCCTGTCACTGCCCTAACGGGATTGGACAGAGAAAATGCTGCAACAGATGGTTCCCTGGAACTGGGAACCAAAAATATAAACAGAATTTCCTTTTTTGAGCTGCTTCTGTCAGGTTATTTTGCCACACCAATAGGACAAGTAACCAGGTCCTCTCTGTACTAATGACAGCAGTTCCCGGTACATACCCACCCCCTTCCTCTAAGCTGCCTTCTGTTGGCCTCTTCCTCAGCAGGCTACCTGATTTCTTATAGGTGTCCAAAGTTTGAGAAATAGGACAACAAAATTTGTTTTCTTAAATTACTCTTGTTTAAACAAACACTTTACTTTTTGTTTTCTTTTGTGTTTTAAACGGACATCTTGTTAAGTTTCTAGGCTGGTCTAGAACTCACAAATAGCCTGTCTCAGGCTCCCCAGTAGCTAGCTATAATAAAGTTAAATATACTTCACTGCTCCCAGAATACCTAGAAACAGAAGAAATAGTGCCACCTGTGATGTGATGTACACCTGGGATGGGCACCTGTGTTGTGCACCTGTGATGTGATGTGTACCTGGCATATGCACCTGTGATGTGATGTACACCTGGGATGTGCACCATGTTGTGCACCTGTGATGTGATGTACACCT
>NW_022196904.1:155621720-155631445 GCF_008632895.1 Mastomys coucha | reverse complement strand
TGTGCACCATGTTGTGCACCTGTGATGTGATGTACACCTGGGATGTACACCGTGTTGTGCACCTGTGACATGATGTGCACCTGCGATGTGCACCTGAGATGTACACCTGGGATGGGTTTAGAGATTTTTTTTCACATGAATTATTGGACCTGTTGCTTAAATATTTGGGCACCGTTTTACATGTTATCTAAACTTCAGTTCAGCATTTCCTGTCCCTCCATGTTCCACTTTCCCTCCATGCTTCTCCCTCCACCTCATCAAATATTCTTCTTCAAATCTAAATTTCAGGAGCTGGAAATAGATTGGTGGTGGGGCATGTGTAGGGCCCTAGATTCATCCCAAACTACTACAAAAATAATAAATGGATGGATAGATAGATAGGTACAAACATACATACAAACATACATACATACATACATACATACAAACATACATACATACATACATACATGCATACATGCATACATACATATATACATACATAAACCTCAAACTCATCTGGGGCCATTTTCCATTTACACAGTCAAACATCATTTGGGACCTTTTGTATGTATTAAGCAATGTCAGAAACACCCCCAAGGCTGTACTATACTCATTAACATTATTTCAGCTCTGTTTGGTAAAGATAAAGAATCCAGATAAGCCAAGAACGGTGGCCCATGCCTTTAATCTCAACACTCATGAGGCAGAAACAGGCAGACCTCTGTGAGTTCAAGACCAGCTTGGTCTACCTAGTGTGTTCCAGGACACGCGGGGCTATATAATAAGACCCTGTATCAAAAAGAGAGGGGGGAAAATCTGTATGGATTCTGGATGGAAGACAGGCCCAGGTCACTGCTGAGCCTGGGGGGTTTGTCCTTTCTGAGAGTAGAAGGCCATGACATAAATACTTTCTTGGACTCTTAAAATTGTAAATAGAAATAAGAATTTTCTCACTTTTAAAAGGGCAAGCTTGCCGGGCGGTGGTGGCGCACGCCTTTAATCCCAGCACTTGGGAGGCAGAGGCAGGCGGATTTCTGAGTTCGAGGCCAGCCTGGTCTACAGAGTGAGTTCCAGGACAGCCAGGACTACACAGAGAAACCCTGTCTCGAAAAAACCCCCCCCCCCAAAAAAAAAAAGGGCAAGCTTGCTATTAAAAGAGGATGTTAAGAAGAGCCCTGGTTCGCGGTCCAGAAGTCTGTGCAGGCTCATGTGGGACTGAGAAGCCACAGGCTGTTGTCTTGTTAAAGTGCTTGTTTATGTCCCTTGAAGTCTGCCTCTCACATGGAGGGCAAAGCGGTCCTTTCTGTTCATACATCTGCTAGTCATCCTTTTAATCTCCGCCGAATTATCTCCTTAAGCTCCTAGGAGTTTTTATGCCATCATTTTGAAAGAGCAAATCACTTTATTAGGTTTTTAAAAGAGCATCCCTAATGTCATTTCCCTAAGCCATTTTGCAAATTAATGCCATTTCCTTTCTGTCTAACCTGTTTGCAAGCAGCTATTTTACATTTCTGTTGTAGTTCAGAAGAGCACGGTTAGTTCATAATTTCATTTGCAGCCTGAGACATAAAATGAATGCTTTTGACTCATTTGAGTTATTACAGATCTAAAGGGGCTTGTACGCCTGAGATTCATGAGAGCACGCCTTTGCTTTTACTCCTCCAGCCCTGGGATCCCGACACAGGCCCGACCTGGTGCCCAGCACTCCATCATTATTTGAAGCTGCTTCCTTAGCGACCACAATATCATCTTCTTCCTTATATGTTGGTGAACACTATCCACATGACAGGACTACGCTTTACTCAAACAGGTAACGGTCAGCACAGTCAGCTTGTCAATCAAGGTGTTACTATGACAACCTAGGAGCTAAAGCAGTGTACCTTAGAAGTGGTGTTTCTAGCAACAGGATGTGCCTGTCCGTGCCTCATGTGCTTTATTTTTGCTGTTGCGAAACCACATTTAAAGAAAAACACTTCTGTTTCCCTTTGCATTACATTTTTGTAAAAAAAAAAAAAAAAAAAAAAAAAAGTTATAAGCAGTTATATACTGGGCTCCATGCAAAAAAGACAGTGTTCATCATTTTTAGTGAGTTGTGTGTATATGTGTGTGTGTGTGTGTGTGTGTTTGTGCACATGTATGTGGCCATTCACAAGTGTGAACTTGGGTAATGCATGCCGTGGACATGTGGGATTCAAAGGATGACCTCATGTGACAGTGTCTCTGTTTTCCTGCCTCATAAGCAAGGCTCACTGGCCCGGAGCTGCCAGTCCCCTGTCTGCCTCTGAGGTTGTGGGAGTAGAGAAGCCCTTGCTTTGTGTCGCTTTTTACATGGGCTCTGGGGATTCAGCCTCAGGTCCCCACATTTGCTTGAGTGGTAAATGCTTTCTACCTGCTGAGTCATGCTTGTGACCTCTTAGCAACCCCTGCCTCCTTTTTTCTTTCTTTTTTTTTTTTTTTTTTTTTTTTTTGACAAGGGCTTTTGCAGCACAACCCAGCCTTGAGTTCACATTCAAGGTGTGTGTCGTTCGTTATACCCAGTCACACTTATCAGTACTCTCAAATATATATATTTATAGTTTGCTAATGTTGCTATGGCTTGAACCCGAGGGGTCAGGGGTGCTCAACAAGTGCTCTGTGACTCTGCTACATCCCAGCCCATGAGCAGATTCTTTAAGACAATATTACTCATGCAGCTACAAAAATGTTTCCTGCACTGTTTTGTGCGTGAGCCCTTAATGACTACGGTAAAAAGAATGCGTTAGTGGCGTTGAGAGCTGTCATGTCTGTGAGTCGGGAGTCCAGCATGGTCTTTGGCAAGCTAAAATTTGGTGGTATGTCTGCTTTCCAGTTGTATCTCGATGCTCTGCCTTTCTCTTGGCTGCATAGAGGAATCCCGAGTGTTGGGGAGAAAATGAGGCAATATTGGTTCTGGAGAAGCAGACAAGTGTGCGACAACGGGGCTTGGTTTGGACCACTTCACCTGCAGAACCACCAGATGACTTAAGTCACTTAAAGTAGATTAAAGGGCATTGGATTCGCCCAGCTTTCTCCGTCTGAAGACATTTAATGTAACAACATATAGTAACTTAATACGACTACAGGCCATGAATGTTTAAGTTTGGTTTCTCAGTCAAGCCCTTCGATGTATGGTGCAGCAGATGCAGGGGGCTGTACCCCATGAGTGTAAGAGGCACTCCGAGGTAGCAGGAGAGTCACAGCAAGGTCTCAGCCACATCAAGAAGAGTTCTCATAACAATGGTACTACTTTACAGTTCGCTACTATGGTCATTATCAGGAGCAGATCACTCAATGAATCGTTTGCTCAAGTTTCCAACACTAAGGGAGTGGTATTTGGGGCCAGGAGTTTGAAATGGTGGTGGTTCTTGGTGGGGTGGTAGTGGTGGTGGTGGGTGGGTGAGTGGTTTGTTGGTATCAGAAGGGTCCTTGGTAAGAGCTATTAAACGCCTGAGCATTGGTAGGGTTTCTTTGGGCTCTGGCCTCCTCCTGAAGCCAGTCCTGTGGCCAGATAGAGTCTAGCTACCCCTCCATGCCCACTGGGCTGGCTGGGCACTCTGGGCACTGTGCTCTAATTATGCACGTTTTCTCTCCTGCTGCTAGCTCACCTCCAGATGTGCATGTGGGAAATGGAACAGTGAGCTTTCTGCCTGTGATACTCCCAGAGTCTTCCCTCTCTCTTTGGTGTAGCGTTGCTTTAAGCAGTTTTCTCTAGTACTCTACTGCGGTATTTGGGATCAGTCCGAGTTCAGTTGCAAGAACAAAACAATGTACTCCATCAGAAGCAGAAGGGAGCTGGGTGTTTTCGAAGTGTGTGGGAAGGCTGGCAGAAAGGCATTGATCAGTCTTGGTCACTCCACTGAGCCCACCCTCCTGCAGCACGGAAGGCTGAGTGGTACTCAACCTCTCCAAGAGACAACTGGGAAAGTGTTTCTGAGATCGCAGGATGTCCTTACAAGAAGCTAACAAGGAAGCTCAGGCACCTTCCCTTTTCCTGACACTTTTCAGCAAGTGAGGAGACCCAAGGACCCTCTGGGTGCCACCTTCTCTACTTCATTCTCTGGCCTGTCTCCTGCCTGCTCTCCCCCACAGGCATTCCTGCTATTAGCCTTGTTGTGTACAAAAAGTTGAACAATCCACCATAGTTACCTTCTCCTTAAGGAAATCATGAGGATCAGAAACTCAGGGATGCTAAAAACCCTGTAGAGAAATAATGGCCTGAGGACCCCTGGGAGTGAACATCCCTGAATGCATAATCCTAAGTCTCATCTGGCTTGCTTAAGTTTTAAAACCAAATACAGACAGCCTGAGAAGAAAATGAAAGTGCATCAAATATTGATGTTGCAATTTACATCTGAGATTTTTCTGTTTCGCTGTGAGTCTTATTTCTGTTCCAAGTGGCCTGCTTTCTCATTTAAGCATGTTATCCTTATCTGTGCTCAATATAAGCTATAAATACTCCACGTAACTGCTGTCCTCTGCCTCTTTAGAGCCCTTAGCTTTGAGACATTGAACAGCATCCAGATAAGTCCACACCTAAATTATGTATTGCAGTAGGAAATGGCTGTCTCTAGAATTCTTTTATTTTTAGAGGCTCATTCTTTGTGACTTTTAAAATTCCACTGATTCTTAGAATCTGGTTTGCTAAGTATACTCTCAAAATTGACTAGGAAGCAAAGAAAAAAGCTATAATGCCTTAAAAGTATGTTTTTAACAGAGTCTCTCTCTCTCTCTCTCTCTGTGTGTGTGGGGGGGGCTTGTAATGCACATGTATATATGCATATCTGTCTTGCAAAGTCAGGAATCTACCTGTCTTAGCCTTCCCAGTGCTAAGAATCTGGACTCAAGTCTTTGTGCTTGTCTGGCAAGCACTTTACCAACTGGGCCACCTCCCTGGCTCCACACGTACATATAAAAGGCTCTACTACATGATCTCAGGTAGAGCATGCAACTCACAGGAATACAAAGGCACACCATCAGCAACCTGCTGCACAAACATCGTAGGTGTGTAACTTTGAATTTCTGGTGTTTGAATTTTTCTTTCCTACTAAGAAGTCTGTTCTTTTTTTTTTTTTTTTTTTTTTTTTTTTTTGAGACAGGGTTTCTCTGTGTAGCCCTGGCTGTCCTGGAATTCACTCTGTAGACCAGGCTAGCCTCGAACTCAGAGAAGAAGTCTGTTCTTCTAAAGGAGATATAAACTGAGCGCTAACAACCAGAGGGGCAAATAGGTTTTTGTCTCCAGACTAAGAGCAATTCAACTTAACGCTGTGAAATAAGTTATATTCATGAATATTCATTCTCTCCATGATTCCCTGCACAGTTGGGAGCGGAGCTGGGGCTCCGATTATGCATACAGACTGAAAGCTCACTTCACCCCAATGCATCTGTGCTCCCCCATCACAGAAGCCCTTATACCAGCATCACTGTGGTAGCTAGTCTCATATATTTGCCCGTGTTTTCTTGGTGGCTATCTCTAACAGTTGGTCCACTATAAAGATGTGGAGTTTTATGAGACAAGCAGATACCATAGGAGAAGCAACTGGTCGTACTGGGAGGCCAGCTGGCAAAACCTTTCTAACTGATGAGTCCAGCAGCTAGATCTCAGGCTGATTCAGAAGATCTGATAGCAGTCCTGAGCCCTCTTCTTCCCGCCTGAGTACTGTCAACCTAGGAGCCAATGAGCTGGTTCCTGTAGCTATGAGTCTCTTCTCCCAAACTGTTTACCACTCAGATTAAATCCATGGCAGGAGAGCCAGCCATCCTAAAGTAGGTGAGAGACCCCTTGTCTTTTAGAGTTCCCATTGCTGTGAGGGGACACCATGACCAAGACAACTCTTCTAAAAGAAAACATTTAATTGGGTCTGGCTTACAGTTTCAGAGATCCAGTCCATTATCATTATGGCTGCAAGCATGGCAGTGTGCAGGCAGACCTGGTGCTGGAGGAGCTGAGAGTTCTACATCTTGATCCACAGGCAGCAGACGGAGACTGTGTACCAAACTGGGCATAGCTTGAGCATATATGAGACCTCAGAGCCCACCTCCATGGTAATGCACTTCCTCCCACAAGGCCACACCTACTCCAACAAAGCCACACCTCCTAATAGTACCACTCCCTTTGAGCCAAGCATTTAAACACATGAGTCTATGGGGCCATACCCATTCAAACTACCATACCCTTCTTTAGAAAAGTCTAAAAGATCAGGAAACAGCTATACAGAGTTCTGATATCATAGTAAGAATGCTAGTAAGAGTCCAGTTGGAGCACAGATCTCCAGGGTCTAAGGCTCCTGTTCTTTCCCTGAGTCACCCTTGCATCAAGGCCTACAAAGACTTTTGGTCTTTTTGTGTGCTGTAGGCAACATTGGTTGACTACCTTTTACCCTAACATCAGCTCTGGCCCTGGATTTGTGCTACCTTGCTTTGCTACATAATAACCAAAATATCTGTTATGAACAAAGTAGCAGGCTTACTTTAGTGTCTACCTATGCTGGTCTAGAGGTCATTGACTACTTTTATTAAAAACATTGTCCTTCTGGGCCTTTTTTTTTTTCTATTATGGTTTCAGTTGCATTTCAATTCATCAATAAGTATATAATAAAAATGCTCTTTAGCCAGGCAGTAGTGGTGCACACCTTTAATTCCAGCACTTGGGAGGCAGAGGCAGGCGGATGTCTGAGTTCAAGGCCAGCCTGGTCTACAGAGTGAGCTCCAGGACAGCCAGGGCAACACAGAAAAACCCTGTCTCCAAAAAAACCAAAAAAAAAAAAAAAATGCTCTTTAAAGTATGTCATATTAATTTGAGTTCATAAGGAAACTGACATGGCACTTCTTTTATTTACACCTTCCCTGGGTGGACTTGAAACTGCTACTCCGCCCATTGAGAAGTGACTCTTGGTAGGAAATCTGTTTGGTTTAGAAAGACTTGTATCCATGCTCAATGTAAGCAGGATTCAGAGAAACCTAGGTGACTAGGTAGAATATGACTGAGAGGGGGTGCCAAGACATGCTGGGATTCCAGATCTTTCCCTAACCCTGTTATGGGCAGAACATACTACAGTGTTTCTGTTACACCTACTTGCTGGACGCAGACCCCAATCCAGGACTGTCCAGCCCCTCAGGTGATAGCCTGTGGATGATAGATTTTCAGTCTGGCCTCTCCAGACTTTTTGGGCTTCTCTGCTTCTTCCTCTGGTGTCTTCAGCCTTGAAGATAGTCTTGCTTACTCCCATGCCTCAGGTATTTCTCTTGCTTTTTCATCATAATAAAGTTCTAATACCACTTAGAACTTCAAGCCCTCAAACTGCCCCTTCTGGCCATGGAATACTGAGCAACTAACTGATTTATTTTTGCATGCCATGGTTTTCCCATCTGTAAGAAGTTCCTGTTTGTAATAAGTAAATTATACCCTGGTCCAAAAGGATTGCTTCAAAGAGGAACTGAAATAATGATCAGAAAGCAGTGATCATGTCTCCAGGAGCATCCCACCATGAAATCGCTTGTTAGCATAAATAAATAACCAAGCACTGACCTTGAGGCATGAACACCTTGGAGCATCTTCCTATATTCCCCTGTAGGAGACAAAGTGTAATTGTATAAAGTATAATTGTATAGAGTGTAATTGTTTTGATAGAAAGCATCAGAGAACACTTTGTTACTCAGAGGCCAGTCAAGAAAATGGAGAACCCACTTGGAATTTTAAAGTGAGTGGATATACAGGATACAAAAGGCTAGAAGGCTGGGGAGGGAGAGGTGGCAGAAACCCTAGAAGTCCCCATAGGAACCAGCTCCCACCGTGCCCCTGCTACCTGGGACCTACAGCCACTTTTCAAGCAGGGTCAGTGGAAGATGATGACAGCTGAGATAGAGGCAGGAACAGAGCCAATACTAGAGACACTGCACACATAAGAAAGGAGAATGATGAGGGACAAGGGAGCCAGGATCTTCTGTCCTCACCTCCTCATCTGTGTCCGGCCACATCCCAACTGGGGAGACCTGGCAAAGGAAAAATCTTTGGTGCGGGCTGCCCTAGAATGGAGGCCTCAGAGTTGCAAAATCCACTGCAGAACAGGTACAAACAGTGAAACCAAAGGGGGAAAAAAAAAACATAAAAAAACAAAAACCAACCAAAAAAAAACAAAAAAACAAAACAAAAACCAGGTTCATGTAACATCTTTTTTAAAAAGAAGAAAGCTGAGAAGGGTGGGGAGAGAAATGCAGGGATCAAAGCTTTTTACAAAGGAGAGTGCACACATGAAGAGAAATCCACTTCAACTCCTACGAAACAAACCATGGGGCCTGTTTATTAACATGCCAATGTAATCGTATGTAAAGTGGCTGCAATTTTTCTAATGATCTGTGCAATTAGGCACTGCAGTATTTACCAAAGTGTCTGGCTTTCCCTGGTGCTGGGCCAGAGTGAATGCTGCTTATAAATACCCTCTTTGCTAATTCCAGGCCCATAAAATAGACAGAAGCACTGTTTTAGCTCCAGAATTTATCAGGGAGATCTGATGGGCCCCGAGGAACCATGGTGAGGCTGCAGACACACTATGCAAGGAGAAGAGCTGCCGAGCACATTCTGGCTTCTGGATCTAAGACCCTAACCTGTCCCATCAGCTGACTGTAACTCAGACTGGAGCAAGTTCTCATGAATAAGAAAATACAATGTCCCTAATATATCTTCTGAGAAAGTAGATCGCCAAACGAAAGTTCACATTCCCAGGATCCTGAAGCAAAGCCTTCCCAAGAATATCTGTTAGGAAGAGGACTTCGGTGGCCATGTTTGGGAAGCCAGGGGCTCTGAGGGAGACCTCATGTGTCGCTTCAGGTGTAGCTGTGGCATGCAGAGCACATCAGACCCTGACGAAAGCTTCACGATGTGCCTGTTAGTTTTGCTTCTCCTGTGTCCCCAGAAAGCCGAGGGAGGACTGTGGATTTCTGTCACGTCTTCTGCACCTGGATTTTACCAGATGGCTGCTTTTTTTTTTTTTCATTTTTATAAACTATAGAACTCCTTCTGAAGTGATTGGCTTTTCAAATGGTCCTTCATGGTTTCTGAATGGGCAGAAAATTGAAGTGAATTTTTCAGGTACATGATGTAGTTTAGGGCTCAGAGGTAATTTGAGAATACTTTTTTTTTTTTAAGGGATTGGTGCATGGTGTTGTTTCTAGGTCCCTTTCATATATTAGTAAGATTCCTTACATGGATACAATTTGTAAATAAGCCATATTGCCACAAAGGAGGCGGAGTGGGTGGTGACTCTGTTGACCAGGCTTTAGAGAGGTGGAGACAGATCAGTAGCTAAGAGTGGCTAAGTATGGCTCTTTGTAGAAGGTTCAGTTTCCAGCAGTGTCAGTTCCAGGACCTGACACCCTTGGCCTCTCTGGGCACTGCACTGCACATCGCATTCAGACATACACATACAAGTAATTTAAAATAATACCTCCTTGCCAGATGTGATGACACATACCCTAAATCCCAGCCCTGGGAGGCATAGATAAGCAGATCTCTATGAGTTCGAGATGATTTTGGTCTGCATAGGCAATTCCAAGTCATCCAGCCATCCAAGGATATCCAGTGAGACCTTGTCTTTAAACAATAAAGTACACTTTATTTTCATTTTCTCATCTTAAAAATCTTAGCACTAAAAAAACTACTTCCTCTGTGGGTTGAATCTCTGTGGGTTGAAGGACAGTCTGGTCTATATACTAAGTTCTAGGCTGGCCAT
>NW_022196904.1:155579624-155621710 GCF_008632895.1 Mastomys coucha | reverse complement strand
AAAAAAAAAAAAAAAGCCTTGACTGCAAGGGAAATATGTTACAGTGGGCAACTATCTCTATCAGCAAATACCCCTGTCACCTCTCCAATTGTCTGGCCTCCTTCCCTACCCTTCTAGAGAAATGCTTCTCCTTGTCCTTGTGCTTAGGTTCTGCATTTGGGTACCTGCCTGATCATCGAGTGCTTCTTATACACATGGGGCGGGGATGGGGTGAAGGGTGGATTTGGCAGAGCATAAACTCCATGATGTAGCTGTGGCACATCCAGGCTCCTTCAGGGATTTAGTGTGTGATATGTTTATCTGAAATTCAAAACATAACAAAATGCCTGTGTTTGCAGATTATGTTAAGAGCAGGACCTCTGTCCCTTTATTCGCATTTAGTTGCAAAAATAGGAAGCAAGCGTACCTTTGACTCTGGCCGCTACCAAATGTATGTCCCAGCTCAGGACCAAAATACTTTTCTGCTCCCCGGCTGTCTTTGACTGCCCTTCATCTGAGGTCCTTGGTTATAGCTAAACAGAGAAAGTCTTTAATCCCCTTGGGTTTTACTACCTCTTTTGTTCTATGTGAGGGTCACTTTGGGCCTTCTGGACTCTTAGAAATCCCCCCTCTCAGTCCCGGTCTTTTGAATCTGTCTATTTGGCTAGTCCACCTGATAGCTGGCTGGATCCTTGGCAGAAGTTGAGTGTATATATGCTAGCTTCCTACCCTGGACATTCCTGATCACATGGTCTTTCAGGGGGCTGCACCAGACCAGGATAACCCCTGACAATCCAGCTGCTGCTAGTAACTTAGCTTCTCTTTGACATGGTCCCCAATGGCCTACCTGTCATTTTCTCTTAATACGATCCTTTTATACAGTAGTGAGTAGCGTCTGTCTGAGCTTGCACTCTATGGCAGGTGAACTCTTGTTTCCTGTCCAGCCATTTCCCCTCCATCCAGGGGGCTTCTGGTGCAGGATGTTGCCTGAAAGCCTGAGTCAAGTTTAGTTTCTCTGACAAATACACAGGAATAGGAGCCAACATAATTTCTCCCAACATAAGAATAGATCCATGTCCTCTTTAGTCTTACTGCTCTCTATGGGATGAGCTCCACAAATGTCTTCTTCATTTGGATGACCAGTCGATCTCTGGGGTAGGGGGCTAAGGAGAGGGGGTAGAATGCCTGCTACCCAGGATCACTAACTTCAGAGATCTGTCCCTGCCTGGCCCCTGTAGGCCATATGCACCCACCAGCCCTGCCTGCTTTGGGCTTTTAATCTTGAGAGGATCCAGAGACGTAGTAGGTAAAGTCAATAATAGAATAGAAGGTGGTGATAAACTCCCAGTCTAGAGTATTAACCAAAGTGCATCTATTAACTGTCTGCTTTCTGTGATAAGAAGAGATAAAATGTGTAAATGATAGAGAGAAGCTCATTATCTTTCTGCCCTGTCTTGAAAGGGAGTGTTTGGAATATCACAGAAGAATTAAAACAATCGGGACTTATTTATTTGAAAAATAGTTTGGCTAAGATGGAATTGTCTACCCTGATTGCTACATGGGAAAAGATGGTGACGTTTCTCTTTTCTTTTTCTCATCAAGCTTTAAGAGTGTCTCTGAGTCTTTCAGCATTTAATCTGCAAGAAGTCATTTTTTTCTTTTATTATCCATGGGTGTATCTGCATTGGTGCCTAATATAGACAACTGTTGTTACTGGATGCTGTCTGTCTTGCAGCTGAATGGGCAGAGGAGGGGGCAGCATTCCGGGATCCAGTCTAATCTTATTTGGGAAATGAAGTATTAACATGTTTACTATTATTGTGCTCACTCCCAGTAAAAAACTCACTCTAATCCCAGAGCTTCGGAAATGGAAGGAAACCTTTGACATCATGTCCTTATCAATACTTCCATTTGTTTCTTTTTGTATCAAACTTATGTGCAGACACATGAGTGCACACACCACACACACCCACACACACAAACACACAAGCTTGTACACACACAAAAATGTGCAGTGTTCAGCAGTCAGATGGCTCTATGAAATTTACAAGGAGAATGAGCAGGGCTCTGCCCACCTCCACATGGGTTTTGCTCCTCAGATGCTGTGTCACTCCTCAGATGCTGTGTCACTCCTCAATGCTGTGTCACTCCTCAGATGCTGTGTCACTCCTCAGATGCTGTGTCTTCAGCTCTTTGGGTTAACAGCCCCCTGGTTACATCTGTGTCACTAAGTAGCATGCATAGGCTGCTGTGTCTGCGTCTTTCTTTTGCAAATTAGCTGATAACATCTCCCTGTAGAGAGTAAATTTATCTGTCTTTTCTTAACCCCACACCTACCTCATCCATGAATTCTCCTTGCCTCTGAGGACATGCTTGCTCCCTTCACATCTTCTAGAATAGTTCTGTCATAATTATGCTCCCCGATCAGTTTTGAGTAGTTGTCATAACTTTGCAAATACCATATTAAACATGTTGATATCTGAAAGGGATTGGAATTCTAGATACCAAAATCTATGGATGCTTTTGTATACATCCCTTATATGAAATGTGGTGTCTGTATATTGCCTGTCCACACCCGTCTGTGTACTTTGTATTATCCCTGGGGTATATATAGAAGCTAACGGGATGTAAAGTCTGTATAAATAGCTGTTTCACTGCATTGCTTATAAAATAAAGACTGGGATGAGGGAGGGTTAAGGGAATTTTTTTTTCTAAAAATTTTCAAACCTGTCAGTTGGATCTGAGGTTTCCACATCTGCAGGACATAGAACCTACTGTGCTGTGCTGGTTTGAGGGTGTTGTTGTTATTGTTGTTGTTGTTGTTAGTGATGGTGGTGGTGGGTTTTTTTTTTAATCTCCCATCTCCCAAATAGATAATGGCTTTCTCTTGTTTGCTTTGTTGTCTGTTTAATCTTGCTCATGGAGGCAAGTACTTGCCTTATTACTGAGACACATCCCCAGCACTGGTTTATTGGTTTTTAATATATTTGGCTTTATCAAACCTCAAGCTCTCTACATTGTCATGTCATTGGTTTCCTCAGAGCCTCTGACCTTTCCCAGTCTGGACTGGTGGCCATTACTTTGGGACCTTCTTTCTTCATCCTGCTGGATACACTTGTCACCCCTCCTGCAGTGTCTCCCCTGTGATGACTCCTGGTTTTCCGGGATAGCCTGTTCTTTCCCTCTATCTATCCACGCATGCTCCCTTTGCTTTTCCACCAGAGTGCCAGGTTTGCTGGGTGTTGCCTCTGTGCTGGCTTATTCTCACTTGACCTCATGTGGCATCAGAATCTCTCTTCAGTCTGCACACCAGTGGTTTTAGAGAAGGGAACGGGGGTCCCTCACATTTTTTTCTATGTTTTCTTTCACTTCCCACAGTTTTTTATGCATGTAGGAATCTTCTAGATATGTCCTCCAATTTTATTTACACTGAATCCTCATTTCTACTTGCCTTTTTCCCACTATGCCTGAAAGATTCACTCACCTTTATCTTCTAATTTGTCCACTGAGTTTTTAATTTCCATTCCCATGTTTTCTAAGGATTCTTTTTTTTTCCCCTTCTGAGATTCTATGTGCCTTCATGGCTGTGATTTTTTTTTCTCTTTTCTCTCTGAAGATATTAGACCAAGTGCCTCTAATAGTAGCACCAGAGTCTTTGCCACAATTGATAATATTTCTTGAATACCTAAATATATTTGAGGTACTTAAGCTTGAGTGAAGTAAAACAGGACCCCAAAATGAAAACGTCACCTTATAAACACGGTGTTTCAGGAAGGCAGGTATTTGTCACTTGCCTCTAACAATGCTTGTAACTATTGTGTCTGACTTTTCCAACACACAGCCCAGGGGCTGAGAAATAGAACAGTCTCCATCTTGCTTGGTTGTCATTCGTTGCATGTATCTTCCTGTAATTGAGACAGTCTTTAAAATTCATGTCTTTGCCTTCATGACTAGAAATGGTTCATAATAAACAAGGAATTCAGAGAAAAGGCTTTCAGTAGGAACTGTGATAAGCATGGAATGGGGATATTTTGTTGAAAAGCACACAGCCCTGCTGGAACTTGAGCCAATACAGGCTGCCTGGGAGCTGGCTGCAGATGCAAGTTGAGATGCTGTGAGCTTGCTATTTCTTAATAAGGTTTATAAAGTCGCTGGAACAATATGGAAGATAAATTTTCAACCCATCAGTTATGATTACCAGTAAGTGATGGTCAGTTTTCACATTATGGTAGGAGATAATCCTAAAACACTTCTATTAGGTGCCTAAGGTATATCACACACTCTGCCAAAAACTTTACACATATTATTTTATTTAATGGATGTAACTCTGTGTTAACTCTGTAAGGTGTGTGTTCTAGAGGTAGAAAAGGAGTAGAAACAGACATGATAGGAACATAGATAAAAATCAGTTCTTACCAAGAACATCACACACCCAAACCTAATACCATGTTAACAAAAAAAAATAAGCTATATGAAATGAATTCATACATACGGATGAAGCTTTTATCCTCTCACATTTATAATTCAATCACAATAAATATACACTCAGGGTGTCATGTGGGAGGGCTTCTGTTTTGATCTGGTGAGATGTGATCATTGAATATTCTTCAGAAAGTGCACCAAAGGTTCACAAGACTGAATATGAGTTCAGTGGCAAGAAGCACAGCCAGTGTGAGGTGGTGGGTTCTAGACTCTGGTCTGGCTGGCAGCTCATCTGTTTGGGGCAGAGGCTGTAGGAGACATTGGATGAACTGTCACAGCACTACTTAGCCTTACAAAGGCTCTCAGCCATGCAACAAGGAAGTATGGCTTAAACCAGATCTCCCTATGATGAGGCCTGCCGGGTGGTCTTGGGGTGGTGGGAAGTCCAAGACTGTTGCTGGCCAGCAGCAACGATAAGAATGGGTTTTCTGGAATATGGAGTCAGGGACCTGGCAAGCCATATTATTACCTTAATCCACGTGGAAGGTTCTTAAAAATGAGCCGACACGGAAGTGTGCCATCGTTCATTTAATATCTCTTTTGTTACAAGCCAACAGGTAGTATAGGTGAGGCAAAACCCCTCCCCCAAGTTCGTCAGCATGTTGCCCAATCAGCAGCTCCTTTAGTCTCTGGAGGCGGGACTTCCGGCGTTACTGGAACTTGGAGTTCCTGCTCCTTGATGAGGAAGAATTCTCTAGTTGTGCCTTTAACAGCAAATCATTCAGATCCAGAAATGTGTCACATGGCCATCAGTGGCTGCAAGGGAGGCTGAGAAAAATGCTATCTACCCTAAGACTCTCTTAGAAGAGGAAAAAAATTATTTTCTTCTGCCGCTACTAGGTTCACAGCTGAGGCCTCTATAACAAGACAACGTGGATAATAACTCAACCCTCTGGGTAAAATAAAGGCAAGCACATAGATTGACTTAGTAGCTCTTCTCATGGCAAAGACCTTTTTAGATGAATCCTCAAAGACATGGAGACACCTGTGCATTTTTACGCGGTTTGACAAGTAAACAAGCTTGCACAGGTACAGCTGGACAAAGGCAGGATGATCTCATAAACTATAGAAGCTAGCAAGCCTGTTACTCAGATCCTCTGTGTCCCTGTGTCTCAAGTCCCCAACAGTCTTTCTCTTCTTAAAAGAGAAACTGAGGACTCTCTTCAGGAGTTTGAGCAAGAGAAGATCAGAGAGTAAGTGACCTTCCTACTTGTATGACCTTGCATGTTTTCTGAAATGCCACAATGCCACATTTTGGAGTAACACATCTAGATCTTCCAATGCCTCAGTTCAAGTTTAGGGACTGTTAGCAATGCCAAGGTCTCTGCCTGTGGGGTAGCAATAGCGCCAAACAGAAAGGTGGAAAGACCAGGATGTTGGGGTACTGGTGCCAATAGTTGTTGTTGCTGATGCTGCTATTGTTGTTGTTTGAAACAGGGTCTTATTATGTGTAGATGAGGCTATCCTTAACCTCAAAGAGACCTGCCTGCCTCTTCCTTCCAAGAATTAGGATTTAAGGTGTATGAAAACACACATGGGTGGTTTTGTTTTGTTTTATTGAAGCAAGCTTTGTGTTTCTTTTGTTTAGAGTACTCCAGCCATAGTATGACCCTTGAATCTCTACCCCTTCAGACCGAAGGCCTACATGGTAGAGTCATTTTGACACTGCACATCCTACACATTGAGTATTTTGTGGATCTTGGAGACACTTCAATTTTATCGGAATTCATTATAACTGGGAGTCATCCAAGCCACACTTAGGATTTTATGACTTTTTATCATATTATTAGGTATCAGTATTTTGCCCCTTTCCTGCTAATTGATAGTTAATAGTGTGTGAAACCTCGTGAGTAGGTAGGTGCATATGCACGTGTGTGCATGAGGGCAACCTCAGATACAATTTTTCCTCAGGTACTATCTGCCTTATTTTTTTGAGACAGGGTCTCTCTCACTGGGACCTGAAGCTCACCAATTAGGCTAAGCTGGCTAGCCAGTAGGACCCAGGGACTCTCCTGTCTCTAAATCCCCAGTGCTGGGACAATAATAGTTCACAATGGCTTCTGTGAATCAAACTCAGTCCCCATGCTTGTGTGACAAGATGCTTTATCAACTAATCGATCTCTGTAGCCCAGGACATGAATACTGTATTTCTTTACATCAGATGGGCTCTTGGCTAGTTTGTGAGACGTCTCAAGGATTGGCACAGAGAGCCAATTGTGTTGCACTTTGTAAACATTAAAACAAGCATTGCTGTAACCCAAATGTCTCACACTGCAAATTTTAAAAGATGAAGGGGGTTTTGCTTCCAGCAATATTGAGTTTGGAGATTTCAAAAGACCTTCAGAGATTTATTTTTTCCCTCAACTTGGAATTGATAACAAAACAAAGTATTCCTTTTATTGAGCTGCTCTGACTCCAGAAAAACTTCACAGTGCTGAAAGAAGAAAACAAGCACAATTGTTAGATTGATCGATTAATAATCCTTAGAAAGTTTAATTATAGCCATCTCAGTATCAGCTTGGTGAAGAAAAAAAAAACAGAAAGAAAAATACTCTTGTACAGGATCTTCCCTTGACATCCTGGAAGAATTCTGTTAATAAAATAACTATAAACTGGCTTCATATAAGAAATAAGGATGCCCATGTCTGTAATCCCAGCACCTGGAGGGCAGAAGCAAAAGCTTGGTCTACATGGCAAGTTCCAGACCAGCCAGGGCTGTATCTCGAGACCCTATCTCAAAAACCAGAGAGAACAGGCTGGAGGGGAAGTAGGAAGTGGATGTATTTGTGTACTCGTTTTCTTTTTTAAAAATTTTTAATATTTTTAAGGATTCATGCATGAATACTGGACTTTCATCCTTTCCACCCCTCCAGTGCTCCCTCTGCCCTCTCAAGTCCGTTCCTCCTTCTTAGTTGTTATTGTTACATATGTGTGTGTGTGTGTGTGTGTGTAGACATGCACAACCTGCTGTTACTGAGCACATTGAGTTTTGTGACTGTGCACACGCATTTAAGGCTGAACTACTTGGGACTGGATCACTTATCAGAAGCTCCTCCCTGGAGACTGAGCCTCAGCAGCCAATGAACGCCTGTCGCTTTCCATCCGGAGGTAGACCCTTATGAGATTTCCCCCATTTGTGTTGACACATCACCCTGCATTGCCCTTGAGAAGGTCTTGTTTCAGCAGCTCTATTGTCAAGATTGCAAGGTGCAGCTTCCCGATCATGCACAGAAAACAGAACCAGCAGCAGAGATCCTGGTCCTGTCTCTTACAGTTGTCATAAGAGACACTTATTATTGGTATCTCTTACACCAAGAGCCAAATAGACTATTCCTCATAGACTATTGTGCAAACCACTAAGCCATATGCCCCAGTCTTCATTTCTTTGCTAAATGCAGCCACCTTTCATGTCTGATTTTCTTTTTAGTGATTTTTTCTTTCCAGCTCTGTAAACAAAACTATCTTGCCACTAGGGACTAGGGAGGGATGAATGATGTCTGGACAGGCAAGGTTGTCCTCCAGTTTCCAGGCACGGACCACTTTGGATGAAGATGCCCCCCCCCCTCACTCCTACCTCCTTAGCAGTCAGCTCATCTCCTCTATGCCCTACTAGAACTATGTCATTGTGCTGCGCCGATCACCCTGGCCAGCAGGGAAGAAAGACTAGCACACCAGTTCCTTCCAGCAACAGTTTACTCAGGAGTTCGTAGTTACATCATGGTGAAAGGTGTGCCCCCAATGGTCCGTGAGTGCTGCTTAAATACCCTTCATAGGACTGCCCATGAGCCCATACCACATTTTGCGCTATCATTGGCTACAGCCTCATGACGAAAGATCAGGCCACTGGCGGGTGCAACCCTCTTGCCAAATAAGGACTTGTTTACTCCTTAGCAGAAGAATGGCGGGCGCCATCTTTAAGGCGCAGCAGCACTCCACATGTCATCATTTTGGTCATATCATCATTGTCTTTACTATGTCACAAACACCACTCAACTCTGCTTTGTTGTAAGGCATTGTTACTTTGCCTTGTATTCCCCCACCCCTGCCCCCTGAATGATTTCTGTTCTGTTCTTAGTAGTCCTATAATAATTACTACTGGTTAAATCTCAAGCTTCCTGCCATGTCTGCTTGGCTCAGATAGACTGTATCAGATCCATATACCTGAGCACTTTTCCTAGAGACTTCTGGCCTCCTCCAGTCTGCTCCCTGTGCCTGGTACCTGTCCATTCCGAGAACATCATTCACATCTACTCTGGGTTGCCCATCCTCTCTGAACTTGGCTCCATTGCTTCATGGTTTTTGTATTTTCCTCTTATTAACTTATTCCTTGACTTTGATGGAGCCCGTCCTCCAGTCACTCTTTGAGATAGAGCTTATAGGAAGTCTTGAGACCCTGTATATCTGAAAGGTCTTAATGCTAACTCATCTGTACTGGATTAGCAAGGCCTTGAGTCTTGTTGGAGATGGTCTTCCTTAAGTCCTTTGAGGGTATTATTCTACTGTGTTCGGGCTACCTGGGCTGATGAGGGGTTCAAAGTCACTGTTTCCCGATCTCATGCATGTGGTCTACTTTCTCTCCCTCTAAAAAGCTTAGAGATCGCCTCTGTTTTCTGATAAAGTGCATGGGGCTGTTGGGCTTATTGTCACCCACTGTAAAGTACACTGCCCCTTTCCAGTCTACACTCAGGTCCTCCAGGGTGAGACGTTTTCTATTTTTTATTTTTTATTTTTTGTCTGACTTGGTTTTTGTAGTCAGTCAATCTTGTTGATTTCCTCGCCTGTTTTTTTTCTCTTCTCTCATTATGATCTTTATGGAAAACGCTACACACTGACCTGGTACATGTTTCCTTTGATTGATCCCACCTGCCATCTTATCTTTGTTAAGTGTATCTATTGTTAAGTGTATCTATTGCTAAGTGTATCTATTGTTAAGTGTATCTATTGCTAAGTGTATCTATTGCTAAGTGTATCTATTGGTAAGTGTAGTAACCTTGATTTCTCATGCAGCCTGTCACTGAATCAGTTCCCCTACCACATTTCACTTTCCAAGGCCTCTCTTTTCTCAGTTATTTCCTTGTTTAGGTGCCTCCTTCTTTTATTTCAGACTTTGAATAATTCCACTGAGGATCTAGGCGATACTGGGTGTGGAGTTGGGGATGCATTTTATTCTCCTTTATAATCTTACCTCTTTCCAATTGGCTTTCCCACTCCCCCTACATTGCCCCCCCCCTTACAATAATGGCTTTTCTTATGTTTTTAAAAATGCTTAGTTGTCTGCTGAGGCTTAAAAGTGTGCCACTGTAAATCTGCAGAGACAGGGTGTAAATTGGCTGTTACCTAGTACTAAGAAAGGGCTTGGGAAAAACAAAGTGTTTGCTAATGAGCACAGTCATCTCGCAAGTGACAAAGAAAACATTGTTAAATTGATTGTGTGGTTGTCACACAACTCCGGGTATACTGAAAAACACTGAATTGTGTGCTTTAAGTGACTCGATTGTTTGGTGTGTGTATAATATTTCACTAAAGCTAGCAAACAAAAAGTGGGACACAGGGAGTCTAGGGCTGGGGCTTGGGAGCCTGAGGCTGGGCTTGTTTGTAGATTTGCTCTGGGGTAATTCACCAGAGCTGCTAGTGTGAGGAGCCTCTCAGGTCAGATTCCGGAGTTTGTCAGATTCCCCAGAAGAGACTCCCTTATCTCTTAGCCTGCAAGATAAAGGCTGGTTTTATAGGCTAATGCCACCTCATCCCCACGTTTGTTCCTAACCTTTGCTGTGACTGGTGCTCTGTGATCCAAAGGCTCTCTGTTCTACCCACTCCTAAGACTAAGACTTAAAAAAAAAATAGAATTAAGAAAAGACAATTGCATAGTAAAGAGGATTCTGGGAGCTGATCTTCTTGTTTAACTAGACTTTTAGCCAGAGGCACCTGTTGTAACTGCCTCCCTCTCCCCATCTAAATGCACACTTTCCCTCTTATTCCTGCCTTGTTAAGGGGCTCTGAGGATCAAAAGAGAGAAAATGAAGTGAGCAGGGAAACATGTATCAAAAATAGGCAGTTTGCCTTCTCCAGTTCCTCTGATCCGTTACCTTATCTACTACTGAGAGCCCATTTTCATTTAAGAATCTGATTTGGGAGGGAAAAAAAGCAGAATAAGCATTTATTTCTGAACAAGTTATTCTTGTAGTTGCAAAATCAAAAAGTTGAAGCAGATCCTTCCCCTCTCAAAGGTAGAAATATTACTTTTCCTATATAGGCAGAAAGACCAGTCCTCGCTGAATCCAGAGACCCAGTTAAGTTCATTTAAGCATCAGGTTTATCATTGGCTATTTTGAGATTTAAAACAAATAATAAAAATAAAAGCTGAAGCTCCTGGCCAAGTGGGGAAGCATCCCGATCCCTGCCAAGATTGAAGTTCTCGATCCTCACTGCTTCATAAAGAGACAGATTGCGTTGTTGGGATAGGGAAAGGGAAGGCTTGCTGTGTATCCTACATGTTCTCCTCGCATGACGCGTTGGTCTTAAAGGAGCTATTCAGTTCATCTACACTGAATGTAGGGCTCAGAGGAGTCAAATGATGGACGGACGAGTAGCCTCTGAGATATTTGATGAGGCAGCCAGCGTGGTTCCTGTCTCTGTTGGCAGTGTGTAGGATTACACCACATGTCCCTGACAGACTTCTTAAAGACGTAGCAGGTGAATCACCGAGAGAGAGAAAGCCAGTCATTGTTTGACGTGCCATTTTGCCACGTGTACTAGCACATTCAAGACAATTCCAAATTACCTTGTGACTAAAGCATTTCAGTATCTTAAGATGTTAGTCATGAGTGACGTCTCCAAGATTGCCCATCTCTCCAGCCTTGCAATTCTTTTTTCCAATCTAAATGTTGAAGATAGAAAAATTGACTTCTATTTTCCATGCTGGGGATTGGTTCTGCCCCCTCCCCCCACCTCATGTGCTGTGTACAGCTGGACCACTAAACTCTACTACAAGCCCTTCAAAAGGCACCATATGTATACATGTTATATACAATGATGCATATCAATGTGCCCTTCCCAAAAATATGACAGCCATTCAAAACTTACTCCATAATGTGAAAGGTCTTACAAGAAATAAAAATGAGACCCCTTGCTCAAAGACTGTTAACAAGAGCATTGTGATGCGCTTTGATTATCTCAGAATTCTGAACATTAAGACAAGAAGATCATGAGTTCTAGGCCAACCTGAGCTACAGAGTATATCTGGGGCTAGCCTGAGTTACATAGCAAAACACATACACACACACACAAAGGGAGAACATTAAACTAAGCTAGGACAGTTGCCCCGGTCACTTGTTTGTGAAGCCAGCCCTGAAGGAAGACAGTGTATCTGCTGATTATAATATACACGTTTAACCTGTTACCATGACTAGCCCTCTGCCCAGGGATCTTTACTACAAGATCCCAGGGATAACTTATGACGTTCATTCCTAAAACTCTAACTCTCAAATCCTGGAGGTCAGTCACAAACCTGGTACCCTTCATACCATCGTCCCTTCCCCTGGGTGATCCCTGCCAGGGCACTGAGCACTTTGTGGCAGGAATTTCAGGTAGTTTCTTCCCGCTCTGACAGTAGCTTTCAGTGGTCAGTTCTTCAAGCCAAATTGAATTAAAACTTGAGGTCTGATCCACAAGGGAGAAAAAAAAACTAAATAAAAATATATCTTCTGTTCTGAAGTTCCTGGCAGTTAGCAGAGCTACCATCACCCATGTGTGCACTCATGCATACACACACAAACACACACACACACACACACACGCATACACACTCACACATACATATGCACACACATACATATACACACACATACACACTTACACACACATACACACACATATACACTCATACACACACATGCATACTCACACACACATATACACACACATACACACACACACACACACATGTTTTTTAACTCAGTTCATCTGAACACCTGCTACTCATTTTAGAAGGAAATTAAATCAATAGCATTTTTTTCCCTGTTGGCAGTCTTTAAGCATCCTCCTCTCGTTTTTAAGAGTGCTTTATATTCAGGCATGTGCACGTGTCCTTTAGCTTGTTTATTTTGAATTTCAAGTCTGATAGACACTCAGAAATTCCTGTAGCTCTACCCTTACCCACGGAGCCCCTTCCACTCACATGATGGATGGACTAAAATGTCTCCTAGGGGTTTCCAAAATGATTTAAAAATGCCATTAAGAGATGTCAAGGCCCCAGAAGGGAGGGAAAGGGCTAATGTTTATTTATCATAAGTAAACATCCTATCTTGCTCTCAGAACAGTGCATGTATTGATACCTTGAACTTTGAATAAGTTGGCATCTGTTCTGTGGTTGCTTGCTGTGAAGGCTACTCCCTTGAGTTTGTCTCCAAACAAGGCGAGCCTGACTTGGGTCTAACCTAACTCTGCATGCAGTCCAGGAAGCTGCCAAGGCTCTGTGTGAATAAGAGCGAAAAGCTCCTTCCTCCCAAGGGCAAAGAATCAGAAACCAGGCATAAGTTACAAAGGGAGGATTGTCTTAGTAAGGCAGGCATTAATGGCATGGTTGCAAAAGGAATGGGCAGCTTGGAAGATGGTACACTTCCCAGTAGAGCTAAGGGACTTGGGGAAAGAAGTAGCATGTAGCTTTTTAAACTAGAATATCCTTGAGTTTCCCTGTGACCTTGCCTCTCAAGGAGTCTCTTGAGTCAGTCCTCACAGTAAACACAGAGGAAAAGGAAGTGTCTGTCTCACATACAATAACGCCTCTTCACTCTCCTCATGAATGGAGCAAAGCCGGCCTGTCGAGCATGAAGTCTTAAAGGGGTCTGGACTGGAATCTGTCTCCCCTGACAAACTGTACCTCCTTTGTAGGCTGCACCACTTTTCATAGATTAAGTTTGCTCACCCAGTAATTAACCAGCTGTGTCATTTAACATTCCTGGGCTCCAGTCTCCTCATCTACTAAGATTCAGGATACCCACCACAAAAAAAAAAAAAAAAAAAAAAAAAGTTACTGCGGAAGTGGGCACAGTGATTCACACCTGAAGTTGGAACTACAAGAGACTGATGTAAAAGGCTCCATGTGAGTCCAGGAGTTCAGGACAAGCCTGCGCAGAAACCTTCATTGCTAAAGTGGGACAGAGAAAGGAAAGCCAAGTTGGATGGTTCCCACCTGCTGCCCTGATACACGGGGACTAAGTCAGGAGGCTCAGCTGAGGTCAGGAGTTCAGGATAAGCTTGGGTATTGTAATGAGACCCCATGGCTAAAGGGAAAATGAAGGATCACTTCTTTGCCGTTTGGCTGAAGTCAAGGATCAGAAAGGAAGAGGAGCCAGGCCCAGTGGCTCATACCTGTACCCCTAGCAGTTGGGAGATTGGAGCAAAAGAATTATTATGAGTCTGAGGCTAAACTAGATTACAGAATAAGACCCTGGCTCAAGGAGGAGGAGGAAGAAGCGACAGAACAATAGTAATAGCTCTGTTGTAAAAGTGTCCATCCCACATACACAAGTACCTGAGTCCAGGTCCCCAGAACCCACAGAAGATGCTGTACATACCAGCATGTGTATGTCACCTCAATGCTAGGGGACAGAGACAGGCTTACACAGCTTGTCAGCTTAGTCAAATCAATTAACTTGAAGTTCAGTCATGGGTCTTATCTCAAAAAACAAACAAACAAAAAAATACAAACAAGATGGAGAGCAATGGAGGGAAATACTTTCTGGCCTTGGACACACATCCGCACAACACGTGTATTCACGGTGTGGAAAAAAAAATGGAGGAGAAGGGGTGTAGGTAGTTATGTAAGGATGAGGTGTGAAAAGCTCTGTGCCAATGAACAGAATGGGACAGCCTAGACTAGAATGTTCTAGCAACGGCCAGTTTTTAACCATGCTATGTGCTAAGCACTATGCCCATTAGCCAGAGTCAAAGAATGACTACAACTCGAGCTAGTCGCCAAAGGTGGACACCTCCACATTTTTTCTACATCGCCTCTGACCTCCAATGGAGAAGTGTTCTCATCCCTGGTCCAGCCACTGTCATATAATTTCAAAGTATAAGGTGCAGATGGGGAAAAGGGAACCTTTGGCATACAGTGGTCCCCAGAGGCCCGTGCAGGTGAACACTTGGGTGCCAGCTGGCAGTGCTGTTGTGAAGTTGTAGAGCTGTAGCAGGTGGGGACCATCTGGAGGAAATAGGTGTTGGTGGGTGGACCTTAATGTTTATAACCCACTCCCACTTCCTGTCCCAGCTCTGCTCAGACACAAGCTCTCAGCTCCAGACAAGGAGTCCAGCTTGTCATGCGTTTTCCCACCATGAAACCATGAACTGAAATAAATCCTCCCTTGAGCATCTTTTTATCAGGTGTTTTGTTCCAGCAGTGACAACAGTAACCAATGCAGCACTCCTGGAAAAGCTCATGCCTGGTACAGTCTACTTCAGATAACATAGTTCTATAAGCCCAACCCTTTGACAAACTAAGAACAGCTTAGGAAACCTGTTTGCAAACCCCTAGCATAACAAGAGGGATAGAAAACCTCTCCCATAAGTGAATGATTTCTGATTTCTGAAGTAACTCTAAAGTGGAACGAAAACCACAGAAGTTTCTATTCTTTGCTTTTTAAAGGGGCAGATAAAGGGGCCGGAGAAATGGCTCAACAGTTAAGAGCACTTGCTGTTCTCGCAGAGGACCTGGGTTTCATTCTTCATATAACACTTCAGGCAGCTCACAACTACCAATAACTCCAGCTCCAGGGATCAGAGTTCTCTTCTGGCCTGCCAGGGCACCACCACTCATGTGCATACACACACATGCATGTGCATACACATACAATTTCTTTCTCTCCCTCCCCCATCTCTCGCTCTCTCCTTCTCTCTCTCTATCTTTCTATCTCTCTCTTTCTCTCTCTCTGTCACACACACACTTAAGATTAAAATGAATATAACTTTAAAGGTAGTTAAGTATTCAGAGAGCAAAACATTGGGTGCAGAGGGCAAAGGTGCCACGTGAAAGAGCTCTCCATGCTGAACTGAAACAATTTAAGCAATAGAACAGCATGAGTTGAGTTGTGGGCACTCCTCCCCTCCCCCAATTTAAAAGGTCCAATAGAATGTGTACATGTGAATCTGTGGTTTAAAAAATGAGAGAAGAGCCGGGCAGTGGTGGTACACACCTTTGATCCCAGCACTTGGGAGGTAGAGGCAGGCGGATTTCTGAGTTCGAGGCCAGCCTGGTCTACAGAGTGAGTTCCAGGACAGCCAGGGCTACACAGAGAAACGCTGTCTCAAAAAAAAAAAAAAAAAAATGAGAGAAGAAAAAGAAACAAAACAAAACTTGTGCGGGCAGTGGTGGTGCATACCTTTAGTCCCAGCACTTGGGAGGCAGAGGCAGGCAGATTTCTGAGTTTGACACGAGCCTGGGCTACCGAGTAAGTTCCAGGACAGCCAGGGCTATACAGAGAAACCTTGTCTCAACCCCCCGTCCCCCCCAAAGAAAGAAAAAAGAAAAAAAAACCATGAGGGCTGAGGGAGGAAGCTCCGACACAGGAACACTGCACTGTTCTGCACAGATAGCCTGGCTGTCTACTGTCAACTGTACCCTGGTATAAAGGGCACACATCTCCCTTATACCCAGTCTGCAGGCTACACTCAGCAGTGCCCTGCCAAGTAATGCAGTGTAAGAAGAAGGAAGGGGACTTTATGGTCTTAGAGCTTCATATATACTGCCTTGGCAAAGCCATCGAGTATGACATCATCAGTGACCTCACACTGACCGGATGTGAGAACAGGAGTTGGCCTTTGTAGTCTTCCTCTCGACAACTCATAAGTACTGCCAAGCCAAGAGGAAAACATCGGCCCAAACCATTCGAAGGACATTCCATGCTGTATTGTATCCTGAATGGGACAGAAAGGGCACATTAGGGGAGACTGATGTGTGTAGAGTTTGTTTTCTAAAAGGAATTGACACCTCCTAGGTCAAGTGGCATCATGAGACCTTCCACTGGAACACAGCCATGCTGTGTCCTGGAACATTACGTCATACAGTAAATATTAGGCAGCCATGCTTTAAAACAGCCTCCTGGCCAACGAGATGGCTCGGTGTTTAAGGGCAGTTGCCACCAAGCCTGATTATCTGCTTTCAATCCTGGGGACCTACATAGTGGTGGGAGAGAACCAACTCTAAAAGGATTGCGTGACTGCACACACACTAGTAAGTTTTAAATAATTTTTTTCAATTTGCCTCTTTTTTTCTTTTTCTTTTTTTTCAAATCAGGGTTTCTCTGTGTAGACCTGGCTGTCCTGGAACTCACTCTGTAGACCAGGCTAGCCTCGAACTCAGAAATTTGCCTGCCTCTGCCTCCCAAATGCTGGGATTAAAGGCATGTACCACCACTGTCAATTTGCCTCTTAACCCTATCTGTGGTTGTATATGCCTTTAATCCCAGCACAGAAGCAGAGGCACAGGCAGGCAGATCTCTGTGTTCAAGGTCAGTCCGGTCTACACAGCAAGTAGTAGGCAGAGCTACATAGTGAGACCCTGTCTATAAAAAAAAAGGCGAGAATGGTGGCACATGCCTTTAATCCCAGCACTCAGGAGATAGAGGCAAGCAGATCTCTGAGTTTCAAGGCCAGATTGGTCTACAGAGTGATTTCCAAAAGTGCTGGGGCTTCACAGAGAAACTCTACCAATAAATAAATAAATAAACAAATAACTGAATGAATGAATTTTTTTTAAAAACCTGCTACTTGAAATAATGGGAAATTGAATGAACCAACTGTTTACATAGGGGACAAATAAGTCACCTGCTGAGTGCCGTAAGTCCTTTTGCAGACATTTTACCTGTGGTTAGTAAGTGGCATAGATTATATTTTAACCTACCTTGGAATCCTAAACCCAATAACCTTAGCTATGTCCAGCTTTAGAACTCATAGCACAAACTTCCTAGCTTCCAGAACTTGAAGTGAGATCAAAAAATTTTTTTTCTTTTTTTTTTTTTTCTTTTCTTTTAATTTTTTCGAGACAGGGTTTCTCTGTGTAGCCCTGGCTCTCCTGGAACTCACTCTGTAGACCAGGCTGGCCTCAAACTCAGAAATTCACCTGCCTCCCAAGAGCTGGGATCAAAGGCATGTGCTACCATTGCCCGGCAGAAGTTTTTTTTGTATGTGCGCCAAGTGTCAGAAAAAGTCCCAGCTTCTCTGTAGCCTCCCTTACTGGGCACACATGTGCTGTGATTTCAGCAATAAAAGATGTATTCTCACACAGCTGTGACACACGCAGAGCATCTCCTGATTCTTTTCCTTGCTTCTCTAACAAATGCTGTTTTAGTACATTCTGTTACCCTTAGCATTAAAATGCCTCCGGGGTGGCCAGTGTTAGGAGTTCTTAGAGGGAGGTATCCTCCCCACCCCCACCCCCATTCCAGCTCGCACCTACGTTCCAGAAGACCTTAACAGTGATATGGTGGGGGCGGGGGTGCACAGTCTTAGTCTCCCTAAAATTGTTGTCCATTCAAATCGGCAACAGGCAAGGTTCCATGACATCCCAAGGTTCCCTGGATGTGCAAACATTATAAGGTAACCAGTCAGGACTGGGCTTGAAGCCTGAATCTTTTTCTTTGTTGCTTCTTGTGTGAAATTGTTATAACACCTACCCTCACAGGTTGTTAAAATTTGTAAATTTGATTTGATAGTGAATGTAAAGTGTCAGGCGGAGAAACTCCAGGACAGGAGGGGGCGGGGGAGGGGGGATAATTACTGTTCTCTAGTCTTAGCTGCAGTATGCTTAGAATTGTAGGATTTTTAAAAAATTAAACAGTGCTAGAAAGAGGGAAATGTATTAAGAGAGAGAGAGAGAAAGAGAGAGAGGGAGGGAGGGAGGGAGGGAGAGAGGGAGAGGGAGAGGGAGAGGGAGAGGGAGAGGGAGAGAGGGCATAGAATCAGAGTTTTAAAACAAGCCATGTATAGGAAATTGCTGGAATGCAGACCAGTGCTCGGCAGACCAGCACACCTGGCTGTCTGGCAGGTCAGCAACCTCAGATCTTTGCACCTGAGTGCACCTGCGCTTGCACTCGGTTCCTTCCAGGAATTGCTTTATGATGGACAGAAAGACACGGCCTTGTTCTCGGAAGGAAACAAACTTGCATTGGAAGACGGATGATGGGTGTCTGAAGGAAGGTCAGGCACACATTTGCAAAGAAACAGAATCAATATTTGTTCAGAACAAGTGGGGGTTTGCCATTGAAAATCTGTGAGAGTGTGTTAGTGGATATTCAAGGAAATGGCAAGGAGAACACTCATGGGACTCCTCAAGCTCCTAGGACATAGAACTCATCTGGTCCTAGAGGCTGGTTTTCTTGTTTTCAGGAAATAACAGCAACTGTTTCAACCACTACTAAAATTAAGAAACTTAGTTTCATTCCGTGTGATGGCGCATACCTTTAGTCCCAGCACATGGGAGGCAGTAGCAGGTGGATCTCTGTGAGTTTGAGGCCAGCCTAGTCCACATACTGAGTTCCAATATAGCCAAGGCTACACAGAGAAACCCTGTCAGGGGCGGGATGTGTGTGTGTTGTGGGAGGTGATGGGGGTAGGGGGAGCATTTGATGAATAAAAGTGGCATTCCTTACTCCAATACAATAGAGACAGGTGGAGTTCAGAAAGGGTTCTGTTGATCTGTTCCTGTGCTGCTAGAAATGCTTCCAGCTCTCAGAAATCATTAACCAGCCACCTAAGCCGCTTGAAGAAACATGTGTTTGCCCTGGAATTGTTGTTTTCCTCTGGATCCGTGTCATGTAGAATCACAGCTAGGGTTAATTACAAGTTGTCAAGGCCAGGCTGTGTGCCAAGTCTTCTAAATGCGTATCCATTATGTGCTTGTAGCAAGGCTGGCCTAAGCTCTCATGATTACCACAGGCACTGGGTTGCTCTTGGCAATTGGTGCAGCGTCCTAGACAGCAATATTGCACCAAGGGGAGCTATTTGAGATCATCCCTCCCTCAACGGGAGGAAGTGTCTCGAAGACAAAGTAGGTCGTTAATGCGAAGACAGATGAGTTCTTATTCCTCAAAATGCTGGCGGGGTTTACTTCCTCAGATACGTTATGTTCTGTGTGTAAAGACAAATTTTTAAACTTTGAATTTTTAGAGCTGAGGGGGAAAAAAATGAGCTATGGCTTTTAAAAGATCGGAACATTGTCAATGAGTTTTGTTCACTGAGCCATATTCTTAGCACCTATTAATAAAAAGATCCCATATAAACCTATGGATGTGGGTGACCCTTGTCACTGTCCTGGAGTCCCATCAGGATCTTCGGCTCCCTCACCAGTATCCCCCGTCACACCATTTTGCCAGTAGCTGCAGTTATTCCCATGGAAGCAGTGGCTTCAACAGCCTGTAGTGAAATAAATGCCTGATGTTTCCTTCTGCCTTCCCTGCCATGGTGCACTGACTCTCCTCTCCTGACTTAGGAGAGTCAGCTGTCATTTGTTTCAATGTGACAGCTGTTAAGCTCTGCTGTTATTAATCCTTAGATGGCATGAACTTTCATTTGATGAATTATTATGTTTTTAGAAGGTAGCCCTCAAAATTGATCTGCTGCTCAGTTTCTGCTTTACTTTGGAGATTATGTGTCTGGGTCTATATAGTAGAAACACAGTGTCATTGTGGGCCACCTGCGTTTCTCCCTAGCATTCGGTGGCATCACATTGAAAAATTAAATTTAAAATTCTGTGACAGTTGATAAGCACTCTTAAGCCAGAGCTAGATTTATCATCTTGTTGATTATCTGCTGTTTTAATTTGGAAGTACACTGTCACTATGGCTGTTTCATTTTCAATGTCACACACGAATAGAGGAAAGAATCTTCTAGTATTGGGAAATTATTCTCCATGCATCAACAAAAGCACTCATGTCATCGGCAAATGGGTAGAGTTCTCTGAAAGTCATTTGTCATACTTTCATCTTATTAATGTAAAGTAAAATGCCAACCGGCATCTTGTCAGAACTGTCCAATCATCAGTGGCAAGCATGGTCTAGACACAAATACAAAAGTTTTACAAAGTATACACAGCACTCTGACAGTTAAGTGGACCTTATAGTAAAGCCATTATATATATTACTATTAATAATTTATATAATATATATTTGTGGGCTGGGCGGTGGTGGCACATGCCTTTAATCTTAGCACTTGGAAGGCAAAGGCAGGCAGTTTCTGAGTTCAAGGCCAGCCTGGTCTACAGAATGAGTCCAGAACAGCCAGGACTACACAAGAAACCTTGTCTCGAAAAAAAAAATATATATATATATATGTGTGTGTGTGTGTGTGTGTGTGTGTGTGTGTGTGTGTGTGTGTAATACATAATTATAATGTGTAATATATAAATATAACATATTTATATATTATATATAATTATATTATATATTATATATAACATATAAAAATAACATAATATAACTATATTATTTATTATATTATTATAGTGTAGATACATAATATAAATGTATATCATAATATAATATATAAATATATATTATATAGTATAATATATACAAATACATGACTATAACTGTTGTCTATTTTACTATTTATAATTCACTACATGATCCTTTCTAGCAAAATCTCTACATGGTAATTTTTATGATAATGCTTACAATAGCTATTATGATTGATCACAAGTGGCAGATATTATAAGAGATAAATTCACTTTCTTATATTGCTGAAGACAACGAGGCAAGGAGGACACTAAACCCAGGGACTTCCAGCACTAGGAGGAAAGGAAGCCATTTGTTTACTAGATCTTACTAGCAAGAGACATGGCAGATACTCGTGGAGATAATGTAATTTGTATCAACCCTGTGCTAATAAAAAGGATGACCTAGTGAGCTTTCCATTACTTCAACAAAATACCGTACAAGGAAAAAAGGTGGGGCTGGAGAGATGGTTCAGTAGTTAAGAGAATTTCTGTTCCTCTACAGGACTCAAGTTCAGTTCCAAGAATCCATAATCCCCTGTAACGTTCATACCAGGAAAGCCAATGCCTCGGTCCTCTGCAGCCACCTGCATTCATGTGCACATACCTCCATTCAGAGACAGACATCTACATGGAATTAAAAACTATAAAAATAATTTTTTACAGAGGCTGGAGAGATGGCTCAGTGGTTAAGAGCACTGACTGCTCTTCCAGAGGTCTTGAGTACAATTCCCAGCAACCAACATGGTGGCTCACAACCATCTGTAATGGGATCCAATGCCCACTTCTGGTGTGTCTGAAGACAAGGACATGAAATAAATAAATATTTTTAAAAATAATTTTTTATGTAGAAAAAGTGCCCAAGATGAGTCAGTCCCATTGCCCTGGGTCTCCGGTGGGCTTGACACACAGCAAAGGCAAGGAGTATGTGACAGAGTTAAGGCCCTCCCCAGAAACAGAAAAAACAAAGAACCTGCGTCTAACTGTGCTCTATAATGGTATGCTCCAAAAGAACTAAGGACCTTCCACTGGGTTCCACCACTTCCCAGCGCCATCCTGGGAACCAGGCTCTGGACACGGGCCTTTGGGAAGCATCCATCTGAGCCACAGCAAAGGGCAACTTTATCCCCCGCTCCATGGGCATATCGCTAAAGTACATGCTGCCAGTGATGGGGTGAGGCCCATGTCCAGCTAACTAGCACTGTACACAGGCACCCAGGAGGCAAGGGCCAAAGCTTCCGAGAGAGTTCTAAACCCACTCATCTGTGATGAGACAGCCTCACCGAGGACATGCTATTCTGCATGCAAAAAAACATGGATATTTTTAGAGCATTGGGATTAATTGCCAGCAAGTTATTTCATGCAAATAGGACTTAAACACATATGTGAGTGATAGGCAGTTATTAAACAACCAGCGTTTAGATATGACTTAGAAACAGATATCGGAATGCTCCTCGGGGTAGGTAGAATACACAAGCATAGGGAGTAATTCCAATGACAGGTTTTAAACCTTAAAATATATATTTGCCAAATACCTCACTCATAGACACATAACAAGAAGCCGGGTGTTTGAGCAGCGCTAAATGATAGGTGTGATGGTTTAACAAAGCACGGTACTGTTTCCTTGCTTACATGGGTACCCTCTGAAGGTAAAACTGGAGTGTGACCTGGTAAGGGGCTACATGTCTGACGTCACCAACACCCATGCTATTCAAAGCTACACGCACCAACCAGGCCCTAGCCGATTGAGCAGAGTATTAGCCCTGGGGATGGACTGAGTACCTATTCCACATCACGACACACAAGAATGTCCAAGGCAAAGGCAAGGCCTCCCTTCAGCAGCATCCCTAGAGCACCATCTCCCTCCCCTTTCTTGGCCATACTCCGTAAGATGGCTCTTCCTGGTCCTGCATCGTTCTCAAAGGTATGCCACAACATTTTGAGACTAGAAGTTACTACCTTTACCACGCCCCCTCTTGCTTAAAAGAAGTGGCTCTCAACCTTCCTAATGCTGCGACCCTTTAACACAGTTCCTCATGCTGTGGTGATGACAACCATACAATTATTTTGTTGCTACCTCATAACTGTAATTTTGCTACCATTATGAATTGTAATGTAATCTGTGTTTTCCGATGGTCTTAGGTGACCCCGGTGAAAGGGTTATTCAACATCTCCCCCTCCCAAAAGGATTGAGACCCACAAGTTGAGAACCACTGCTTTAAAGTAAAGACTCTAAATCCACCTGCTCTAAAACCTAATTATTAAAAATGTATCTTCCTGAGTCTGTTGGGCATTTCTTATGCACATTAAAATGTGAGACCCTGACTTATTAAGCAACAGGAATGAACTGACCTATGATTTGAACACACCTATTTCTGATCCGTAACTCACAGTTAACACTTTGCTCTATAAAGAATTACAATCAGAGATTATTAAAGCACACCCATGATTCAGAAGCCAGAATAAGTTCTCTGTTCTTTCCAGCACAATCCATAATGCCAGATCATCTCTGCTGTGAGGGAACCAGGCAGGCGCCCCTCCCTTTGTGGTCACCAGAGCTCTGTTCAATTTATTTCCCCCTAAACTGTTTATGTCCCTAATGATTCAGGACATGGTTTTTGACATGCACCTCAGAGACTAGCAGTTACCATGATATTTTCCCATTATTCAAGTTGGGAGCCGTAATTAGTGTGGTGTTGGCCAAGCCATGCATGAGAAACCCTCCTGTCATTTTGTGCCTCTTTGATGCTAACAGACTCAGTAAAGCCCGGACCTGCATATGGTGTTCCAGTGGCAGTGAACTGTTATAATTGCAAAACACGTCTTTGAGAGCCACGCTGCCCTTCTGATCTATTCTAGTGTTGTTTTTTCCAGCAGCTTTTGCAATCTTAGTATTGACTGAGTAAATGACGCCCCCCTCTGTGTGAACCTCTTATCTTACAATTAGAACCAGAGTGAATTCTGAAGTCTTAAGACATAAGCACAGAAAAAGTAAGAGGTTTAATTGAGTTTTACTGAGAAAAGCCTTATGTTTTTAAGAATAAAAAATATATAGTGTTTAACAAGGGATAGGAATTGTACTTTTTTCAGGTATTTAAAAATACTATTTTTTTGTTATTAATTTATTTGGTAACAAAGTAATGGGTTTCCTTGTAGTATTTTTTACACTGTACATCCCTAAACTTTGTTCTCGTTCATTCCTTCCACTGCCCTCCCCCATTTCCTTGCCCTCCCTTCTTTCTGATTCTTCCTTTCCCAGGTCACCCCCACTTCTCCTTTCTTATCACATTGCAATACAGATTTTTTTAAAGGTTTATGTCTTCTTTCATGTCCATTAGAGGTTCCTTTCCAGCCAGGCCTGGTGACGTATACCTTCAAGCCTAGCACTCAAGGGCAGATAGCATAACAGGTGGACCTCAGTAAGCTCAAGTCCACACAAAGCTACATACTGCATTCCAGGCCGGTCAAGGCTCCATTGTGAGGCCCTGTCTCGAAAGGAGGGGGAGGAGGATGTTCTTTCCTCCAAATGATACTGTGACTTTCTGGAAAGGAGGGAGAGCTAGTGAATCTCTTTCCATTTGCTGAATCAGCTTGGTATTAACCATTTCACCCTCTGTGACTCGTGTATGAGGCTGTCATATAAAGTACCACTGACTCTGTGGTGTTTACATGACAGAGATGGGTCATCTCTCAGTTCTTCAAACCAAAAGTCAGGGTACTTATTGGCAGGGTCTGCTGCTTCTGGAGACTGTGAAGAAACTTGTCCCCGCTTTTGTCCCAGGTTTTTGTGTGGCTTCTGGGAGTGTGCTGGCAAGCTTTGGCATTCCTGGGCTGCAGCTCTTTGCTTTTATCTCCATGTGAAGTTTTCCTTGTATGTGTTACAGACTTCTTACTTGTATAATGACACAGGTCATGTCGGAACAGGCTACCTCTATGACTTCATCTCAACAAATTATATCTGCAACAGCCTTGTGCCCATATAAGGACACATTCTGAGGCACACCGGGCTAAGACTGTTAACCTACAAAGTTAGAGAGGTACATCAGCCTGTGACGTCACCTCAGAAGAAAAAATGTGCACGTTCTGGGTTGATGGAAGGATTAAAGCGATGACTGAGAAGCAAGCTGCAAACTGCCACCCAGGAAAGTTGCACCATTGTGGCGTAAACCAGAGGGGGCATGGTGCCTAGTTTGAGAACCACCTTCCTGCTCACCTGTCTTAAACTTTTATGCGTTCCTTCTTCAGTTTGGCCATGAAAAGGTGTTCTCAATTTAGCATGTTGTATTTCTTTCTTTTTTTTTTTAAGATTTGTTTATTTTATATATGTGAGTCCATTGTGGTTCTCCTCGGGCATCGGATGCTGTTACAGATAGTTGTGAGCCACGCCATGGTTGCTGGGAACTGAACTCAAGACCTCTAGAAGAACAGCCCAGTATTCTTAACTGATGAGCCATCTTTCCAGCCCATGAATGTTGTATATCTGTCATACCACTTTAATCTCACACTTTGTGAAGACAGAACATGTAAGGGTAAGAATCAAAATTCTTGGAGAGCCAAAAGCACCTCATCAAATCCATACTCCCTGCTGTTACAGAGGAGGCAACTAGGATCCAGGGTGGCTCGGTATCTTATTCAATTGGCCATACTCTACCCCTCAGGGCACTCAGCACCAGAGCTCAGCCACCCAGACTCTCATTCTAGCTCCTTCTTCCGTGTGACCTACTACTGTGTTTAAAAGGTCTCTGACCTATCCTATTGCCTTTGCATCTTATTTCTAGCTAGGGAGGGCAATCGTGTCTGTTTTCAGAGAATATCTCCCTTCCAGGGTATTTGGAGAAATGCCTGAGTGTCAGGTTTATCAGACACTTTTAAGCCTCTCCTCCAGGGCCCACTCAAATAGATTGTCTCTCAGCACCACAAATATGAGTTCTGGCCAGCAGTCAGATCTGATCATTAGGAAGAACACACTTTCCTAAACAGCAAAAGCTATCCGTGTTGCTAAATGTGATAGAAATTTATTTAATAATCGAGTATATATTTTGGTTTGTTGTTATTCTTGGAGTGGTTGGGGTTTGTAAGGATGTTATGTTTTCTATGTAGCTACTTTCTTTCTTTTATTAACCGTTTTCCAAACTGTCATGAAACTCACTTTGTCACTCAGCTTGGTCTCAAGCTGGCCTCAAACCCAGAGGTCCATCTCTGCCTCCCAAGTATTGGGATTGAAGGTGTGTAGCACCACCGCTGAGCAGTCATTCTTGTTCCTAACATCTGTACACCCATCTTGAGGTGATCTATACTCCATTGATAGAATGCTTGTGTCCCCTTCTTGAAACCCTGGGTTCAATTCCTAATACTCTCAAAACCAAAAAGTATCATTTACTCCTGCTCCCTTTGACAAGGCCTGATAATAAAGATGTCATTCAGAACCACCTGTCACTTGCCTAGTTTTCTCTTGTTCTTTCTTATTAGTGGAACCATTGTTGCTGGGACTCCAAGTCTCTTAGAAACAGGACACGGGCTGATTCTCAGCAGAGAATGGATTAGGACAGGATTTATTTATTGTTGCTCCAGAGTTGGGCCTGGGTTTAAATCCAGGTGGCCTGTGTTTAAACAACGTAGACTGAAGGCTGCAAGATACAAAATATGAAGCAAGCGGCTTGACCTTAGCAGGGTCATCTTTACTGTGTATCACATGATCACAACCTTGTAACTAACTACCAGCTTGAATGGGCATGTGCATGCGTGCGTGTGTGTCTGTCCGTGCTGGGCTGGGCTGGGCTGGGCTGAGCTGCTAGAAAGACTAATGCCTTTGAGATGGTGAAGTTCCCCGAGGGTCACCATCCACACTGTGCTGTGCTGGTTCCTCACAGGGGGAAGCAGGTAGCTTGTGAGGCCAGCTCTCTGAGCAGCAGGCCCTTCCTGTTTCATTCTCTTTCTGTCTGTCAGTTCCGAGCCCCAGCTTTGTGCTGTCTCTGCAGCAGGCTTTATGCCCAGCAAGCTGGGAGGTTAAGCCATGCCCTGCAGCCTCCGGCAGCCATCAATCAGTACTTGAGGTTGCCTGCTGCTCCGCACTCTGGCTGGAAACAGGCAGTCTCCTGGCCTAAAAATAGCCAGAGTGGAGCTGAGGAACAACAGCAGCCTTGCTCCTGACTGCAGAGGGAAAAGGACAGGCGCTCTCTGAAAGGCCGAGCTCTCTGAAAAGCAGGCCGCGCTCCCAGAGGCAGAAGTGAGGAGTATGGACAGTAGGCAGTGTGGATGCTGCAGCCACTGCCAAAGCCTCCCAAGTTCCTAGGTCCTTTGGGTAATCCTGTAGACTTCCCTCCTCACTCAGATGAAAGGCTCGGCATGTCAGGGTTCTGTCTCGGAGGGACATGACCCTACTTCACAGTGACATCTCCCAGAATGTAATGGGAAGAAGCCTGGTGCCAGTTCCTGAGAAAAGCAATAGCCTCTCCCCTCCCCCATCAGAGTACAGCTCAGGGTGCCATTTTTGACCTTCCCTTCCTACCTGGACATTATGGGAACAAAAGCAGCATGTGGCTCTAGGACTGAATGAGGTTTGGCAGCCACCAAGTGAGTTTGGGCTGTATTTGTGGGTTTTCCCTGTGAGAAGAGCTCTCTACTCACTGAGTTATCTGTCGGTTAGTGTTCCAGTAGCAAAGTTTCGAATACCAAAACTGAAGTTCTTTCCAAGCACTTGTGATAAATCCATCCATGCAGAGACCTCATCAAAGGGCAAGGTATGCTTCCAGAGCTGAAAGGACGATGCGGCTGCCCTGGGTTGGTAATGAGAAGCCTTCCTTCCGGTTGGCCTTTCTCTCCCACACATAGTGGGGCTTGGTCCCTTGAGTGGTTTTGTGAGATGGGCTGGCAGGATTCCTCTAGAGAAGAGGAGCCAGGTTTCTGGGCTCAGGTGATGACCCGCCCTGCATCATACCAGGCCATTACAGAAGCAGGGCCCAGGCTCAGCTTCTGCCCTTCCTCTAGAAACCCTTGGGTTTTTTCCCCTAGCACAATCAGCTTTAAAAGACAAGAACTCTACAACAGGGGGCAGCCTGAAATGTGGCATGAATTTAATTATACAAAAGTAAAGAGGGAGCCAGAGTCTCCACAGAGCTTGGTAACCACTTTCTTGTCATGGCCCAACAATCACAACACAGTGCCCAGAGACAAAAATATAATGCTAACTCACCACTGACCCAGCATTAACCAGTATTTACATAGCCTCAATCTCATGAACTCTGTATATCTATTTTCTAATTTTGGAGGCAACTCATGGAGGAAACAAAAAAATTCTAAGTATCATTGATAGATTCCATCATTGATAGAATATAAGTATTAGCAGCCATTATGAAATGGGTGCAAATTTATCTTTTATGTATCCAATACAAAGTGAGAGACAGAAAATGAAGGGAGAGAAGGCAGAGATGGAGTAATATGGAAGGCTAATGGATATATGATGTGTAGGTGGTAGAATTAAAACACTTAAATTTAATTTGTAGTTATAAAATGATATATACATATATATTATATAACATGTTTTATATTATAATATACATGTATATAATATAATATATTATATAATTTGTATGTATAATAACGTTACACATTATATATGTTATATTATATATAATATATGTATATGCAGGTGTTCATGGGAAACAGCATGAGAGAAGGTACATATCCTCCCTAGGGAGCCAGTAGATGCCTCGGTTGACTCTGTTATTCCAAGGGTCATGAAAAGATATGAAGGGGACTGGAGAGTTGGGCAGGGGTTAAGAGCACTTGTTCTTTCAGACTCCCAGCATCCCAGCACTCACTTGGCAGCTCACAACTGCCTATAACTCCAGTTCCTGTGACTCTGATGCCCTCTTTTGGCCTCCAAGGATACCAGGCATGGACATGTAAACAAAGGGCTCATTCACATAAAATAAAAATAAAAATAAAAATAAATTTTCACCCGAAAAACTAAACAGAGCGATGTTGATGGGAACTTCCTGGCAGAAGGGGTGCTGCCGTCGCTTTAGCTTCCCGCCCTAATTCACACATGCCGTGCCATCTGTGATTCTATTAAGACAGTGAAAAGGTGGCTTTTAAAAGACAAACACTGTGGCTAGTTCCATCTGTTCCCTGAACACAGGTGCCCATGAGACTGCGCTGTAAAAGCACTCATTAGGTCAGCAGACAGAAGTCAGGGTTCTGGACTTTTTGGACTTTGGAATTGCCGATGACAGTTTCCAAAGTCCAGCCAGGCTAATGCTCTGTGAGATGCTAAACTGGCATCACTTGCGAGATGGCAGTCCTCGTGGCATCAAAACACCATAAATGTCCGCCGCCAGAGGGACCACGAGGACATGAGTTTCCCTGCGTATGCTCGTCTGTGAGAAACTTGGGGATTATCAAGAGCAGAGTGGCAGGGGCTATCAGGACCTCCTAGGCTTCTATGAGACAAAAACAGAACCAAATGGATGCCGACCCCTGTGTGGACTCCCTCATTGCACGTTAGACGAGACGACTCGGACCTCAGAAGATCTGGGTGGAAGGAAGAATGACAGAACTCAGTGATACAGAACTCAGACCCACTGCCAGGCTTCTAAACCAAGTCCCGTAGCATCTGTTTTAAAGTGGATCTTCCCTCTGTTGATCCAAGAAATGGCTGGGCCCTCTGACCCTGTCACTAGATTCTGAGAGTCTCTCTCCCAAGAGAGATGCCCTCACTTACTTACAAGTAACTTTTAAAATCAGAACCTAGAAAATTCATAGGCTGAAAAAATATAAATTGATTACAAATAGATGGGTGCCTGGGAAATTAATAGTAGTAGAAATTAAATGCAGAAGAAAAAAAAAGACTGTTTCCCAGTGGACACTCTATTAGCATTTGAGCTAAATCCTTTGGGAGATGCATCTTCTTTTTCTTCTGGGTGGAGCATCATTAAGGAAATAAAACAATTTGCTGTAGGCTGTGGATACAGTGACGAAAGTTGGGGTTTTTATTCTTGCATTATCTCTTTATGCTTCGTCATTACATGTTTCACATTTTACTATTTTTAAGTGGCAGTGGACAAACACCTATTCGTACCTGTTGCCCAGGAAGACCATAGATGGAATTCTATGTACCCCTGTCTGATGGCCAGACCTTTACCCACAGTCCCAACACCAGTATCACCCTGTTGCATCCGGCATTCTGTCCTTGAAAAACCATGGGAAACTTCAGCTGCTTAAAATTTTATTTCTGATGTGGAGGGATAGTTGGGCATCCTTGGCTGATACCCAATTTAAACACTGTCAAAACAGACCAGCTCAACCTTTAATCCCAGCAGTGGGGAGGCAGAGAGAGGCAAGTAGATCTCTGTGGCTTTGAGGCCAGCCGCCTATACTGCTTAGGCTTTTATTGTCTCCTTAGGGAGTCCACACAGGAGATCCTCACAGAGCAAGTGGGAGCAGCGCTCTGCGTGGTCATTCCAGGTGTGGTCCTTGGACCAGCTCAGCATGAGCATCACCTAGGACTTAGTGAGATTAAATTCATGGTCTCTATCTACCCTAGACCCTTTGATTCATCAATGCCAATGGAAAGGTTCAAGAAAGTGCATGGTGACCAGCCCTCCAGAGACTCTGAGGCACAATGAAGCTGGCAACCACTGAGGCCATTGAACTTTACAGGTCCACAAACAGGAAGACAAGAAAGAGAAGGAAAAAAGGATGCAGGGAAGGAGGGAGGGAGGGAGGGAAGCGGAAGGACTGCTCCCGTTCCGTTCCATTTGTAACCGTCAATGTATGGATACAGGAGAGAGGCAGAGCAGTCAGGAGTGAACTAGATTCACAGAAGACATGATTCACAAGTCAAAGGACCAAAAACTCACCTCCTGCAAACACCATGAATGGGGTGGGGGAAGTGATGTTGTTAATAACACTTTATTTAAAGTAACAAAAATATTTACTAATAAAATAATTTTTAAAAAAAAAATGTAAACCTAAGTGGCCACATTTTCAGGATGACTCACAAAAATAAAAAAAATTTAAAAAAAAAAATAGGCCAGAATCCACACCACAGACTGCCCTTGGATCCATTCAGCAGGGCCACAAACTCACTGTTCACCTTTGTTTTTTCCAGCAAAGGGTTGCCTTCCAGTTCAACCTTCACCTTGGAGGAGGGGACCATCTACCTGACTGCTGAGCCAAACACCCTGGAAATGCAGGACGACGCCTCTGTGCTGGACGTTTATCTAGTGAGTGGCTTTCTTCTGTTCCTCTCAGCATCCTGTTTGCAAATGGGTTGGGGCCTTGACTTACACAAGACTAAAGCCAGGCATGCTTGGGGTTTTTAGGGAAAACTCCTGTCCCTTCTACAGGCCACAAGCCTTCCCAAGCCATGTTGCCCACATAGTTTGTTCCAATGTTGGCAAGATCAGTAGGTTAACACTAGCTTAGCAAACATAACCAGAGGACAAGTCCCGTGAATGACCCCTGCGAGGCCGCACAGCATCAGTGGGGTCTCTAATCATTACCTGCTTAAGCCAGTATGGGCTGCCCCAGGTGGGTGTTGATTGGAAACAGTGGCATTCCCACTGCCTCTCCGATGGATTCCCAGCAACCCAGGATACTGCTAGTGGCCCCTACAAGCTTGTCTAGGCTTTGAAGATAACCCTCTTCCCCTGTTGCAAAGCCTGATGCGCTGTCAGTCAGAGGAGAGGGCACCTGGTGTCTCTGTGCCTGTCTCTGCTTCTCGTGGATCACTTACCTTGAGGCATCTGTCTCCTTGGACTTCATTTTTCTCATCTATTAAATGGATTATTGAATGTTCTTTATGGCCCTGTGTAGCCCGAACAGGCTCTTTCATTCTGAATCACAGGGAGTAAGTCCCACACGGTTGGCTCTCCAAAGAAGGTACGGGCGTTCTCCAAACTCTGCAGTTTCATTATCTCCTCTACCATTATGCTTCACTTAAACTTTAAGGCAATACATCTAGAACATTTGACACCATCAATTCATAGTTCTAGGGTGTGTTTTCTTGCTGGAGATACTTTATTATTTTTTAATGTTGTCCTACATCTGGAAAGACTCAGCTTCTTGTCTATCCTCCAGTGATTTCGTTTGCCTCTACATTATGGGATCCTGATAAAGAAAATCCAGGCTGGCCTGCACAGCTTCTCTCTCCTTTCTCTTTGGCCTAATTCAAAAGCTCTGGGTCCCAGCCACTTTATCCCACCCATCTTTAATTGAACGGCTCTGGAGGCTTCTGGGATGACATTCTCTTTGGTGGTTGTCACCCAGTGTAGTGTGAGGTCTCTTGTAAGGTTTTTCCCTGAAGATTCGATGTTTCCTTCTTAGTGGTGGTATCCTAATCCACTTTGTGCTCAACTGATCCAAACTAAGTATTTAATTTACATCCCTGTGAAATATGCAAGCTTAAACCACATTGATTTGTGCATCTCGGGTAACATGAGATTTCCTTTTAGGGATCCACCCAAAGTTGCACCTTTGGGCTTACAGCAGCCTCTCGACTTTTCTCAGTAACTTGAACTGGAATTTAAAAGGATGGTGGACCTCTGAGGAGAGCTAACAGTTTCATCATTCAGTATTTGGGCATTTAATTCAGGTCGTACCCACATTTCCTCCCACACTGCTTTCCCAGAGGCCCTTCACCTTCACACCGTACAGCCCCAGGCTTTCTGGCTCATTTGCAAATATTCAAATTGAAGGGAGACTGGTTTTTTAAGATGGCTTTATTCAGTGACCAAAGATGTTTCCTGTTGAATGCTGAGCTGATGAGCCACAGATTGGGGTATTGAAAAGCAAACAACAGAACTGAGTGGGCCGCACTGATGGAAAATGGGCTCTTCTGCCATCCTCCTAGCGGGATATTCGCAGATATCCTGAGACGCCAATGCCGCCTGTCACCCTCAGATCCTAGGGCAGCCCTGCCTGGGGTAGAATGCAATTTGTTGTTGCTGGGGAGAAGAGCAACAAAAAGCCATTCCCACTGGGAAATGGAGTGGGAGAGAGTGTGCTCTTGTGGCTCCCAGGGAATGGGTTGTCAGTGAGAGGTGAAGGAATTGCATTTTTATTAGCAGAGAACTCTAAAGGATGGCTGCTGACCAACAGCTGTTACTCCCATTGCCTTAACACGGGCCACATTAACATCCTCTCAATAATACACCCTTTATCTGTGCAAGTGCTTCTGCAAAATGTCGGTTTGAAGTGCAAAAAGAACTACATGTAAGGAAAAGAAACAGTTAAGCCTTTTTTTTTTTTTTTTTTGCCATACCAGCATTGGAGATTAGTGTGCTGACCAGCAGCCCTTGGACAGCTTGATTATTCAGTGTGTTTGAGGTGGTTAATGGTACGCTTTGATCATGGGAAGAAGGGTGGCAAAAGAATCGAGCATGATTGAATAAACAGCTGCCACACCGTGATGTGGGAGGAAAGCCTGAGAAAATACCAAGAAAAACACTCAGCAAATTAGGTCACAGGGGTCTTAGAAAATCCACTGGGGCTTTTGGCAAAAAGAAGCTGAGTTTCTGAATTTGAATCCTTAGGCCTGGAGAGGCATGACCCCTTCCGCAGCCACACTGCATCAGTGAGGGTCTCTAATCATTACCTGATTAAGCAGTACGGGCTGCTCCATGGGGGGCGGGGGGCGGGAGAGCGTTGATTGGAAACAGTGGCATTCCCGCTGCCTTTCTGGATGGAGCTGGATTCCCAGCAACCTGAAGTTACTGCTCACATGCCCACTGGGGTTTTGTGAGAGCAGGGTATGGAGAAAAGGCTCACAGCACCTCAGGTTGACACTCCGAACTGGACCATCTTTCCAGTTTGTCACCTGCTTGGGATTTCAGAAAGTAAAACAAGGCTCGTATCCCCAAGTGCTTGGTTTCTTAGGTTATTTGACTAAATAGTGCTCTTAAGACCCATGAAAGAGCTAGGGCGGGGTGAGGGTGGTAGATGCAGATGTAGTGTCACACTCACTCCATTCCAGCGCTCATGAGGCAGAGAGGTGGGCAGATCTCTGCAAATTCGAAACCAGCCTGGTCTTCATAGAAAGTTCCAGGCTAGCCAGAGATCTGGAATGAGATCTTGACTCAAAAATAAAAAATAAAAATAAAACAAAAACAACAAAAAAAGAATGTTCCTGCATGTGTGCCATTCTTGAAATAAGGGTGATGGATGCTTAAGTCAAGCAGTGACCAATCCGTCTAGATTTGGTGAGCACTCAGGATTTTGTTTGTTTGTTTGTTTTCATTTTTGGACAGGTAGCATTTAATTGCTGGGCGAGGTTAGAATCAGAGCTGGAGTGGCAGAGGCACACTGGTGTTCGGCTTCAGCTAGGCTCAGTGCCGACAGCACTTTGCAGGGCTGTGGCTAAGGCCTTGACATCCTGGCTGCAGTGGCTTTGCAGCCCAGGTTGACTCCCACCATCTTTGAACCTAGCCCTGCTCTTCAGTTACCTGAGGTCATCCATGGGTGGCCCTGTTCCTTTCCTTTCCTTGCTTCTCTCTCTGTCCCAGCCCCTCTGTCCCCTACTGCTTCTGTTTAAGGGTCTGTGTCTGTTCCCCTCTTAGTCCCAGGAAGCCAGTGTTGCTGTGGCTCCTAAGATTCTTAAACTCTTGAGAATGAAAGTGCTGAGAGGAAGCCAGCACTCCTGGTGTGAACGTGATGTCTTCCAGGCCCAGAACCTACAGGGATCAAAGGGTGACATTATGCCGGGTTAGACCTTGTGAACATTTCATATCACACCCTTGGGCCTGGTAAACTTGACTTCACACATACAAATTAGTTCCCTGATATCTGAGGTGTAAGAGGAGGATGCTAAAGGACCATTGAATAAAAATAAATAAATAAATAAGTTTAAAAAAATTAGGGGCTGGGGAGATGACTTAGCAGTTAAGAACGCAAGCTGCTCTTCCAACCCACCGGGGTTCAATTCCCAACACCCACATAGCTGTTCATGACCGCCTGTCACTCCAGTTCTAGGGGATCTAGTGCCCTCTTCTGGCCTCTACAGGCACCAAACATGCATGTGGTGCACTGGTATGCATGCAGACACATACATATGCATATGAAATAATAAAATAAAATTCAAAATTATAAACAAAGCTGACCAAGTCTGATAATACATGAGGAGGGGTTCAGAGGAGGAGCCTGAGGGCCTGGCTTTCCCTTGTTTGTCTGTCTGTCTGTCTGTATTATTCTCCTGCTGTAAGGAATTACCACAAAACTGAATGGCTTAAGCAACAGAAATGTGTCACCTCCTAGGGGCCACAGGTCTGAATGCAACATACCCACAGTGCCTTGCTCCCAGAGCGGGTGTGAGATCAGATCCCTACCTGTGCTTGCAACTCTTCAGGCTTCACATGTTTCCTGGTAGTCAGATGTACTTTTCCTCTGATTCAAAAAGCAAACCCTATGACAACTCACTGAGCAGCGTCCCTCCTTTCCATAAACCCTCTGCTGCCACCTACTGGTAAAAAGACAGCCTTGCCCATGAGAGGCAGGGAGGGACTGAAGGTTCTATTGAAACCTAAGGAAGAGTGAATATGGAGATCAATATCCTGTTTCCTCTCTATGCACTTGACCATATCTTTCCAACATAGTACGTGTGGGTTCATCAGGTAGCAGAGTCTTTGGGCATCAAAGGCATCTCATACCACAAACCCAGCATCTGCCATCTCAGGTTAGCCTGGAGGCTGCAGTTAGAATCGTGCAGAACAGAGAGGAGAGGCTCATCTCCCCTCAGATCCCAGCATTCACTTCTCATCCACTTGAGTCTCTTTGAAAGCCACCTCTTGACCGTTTAATCCAACATAGAAAATGCTGCTTCTGCAGTTCGGATAGCAAATGTAACAAAGTATCAATAGACACTCAAGGCTTCCTTTACTGCCTCTGACCCATCCTGTTTTCACAAGCTGATGAACTGATCAGTAAAGGGGGATAAGATTAAATGTAACAAAATGAAAATGTGGAGAATTTAAAGACAAGAGTATTCTTTAAATCCTTGTGGCTCCTGGTCACTGTTTCTGTTTGCTAGAACTGTCACAACCAAGCACCAGAATAAGTCACTTAAGAGTGTAGGAAGGCTGGGCAGTGGTGCTTTTAATCCCAGCACTTGGGAGGCAAAAGCAGGCGGATTTCTGAGTTCGAGGCCAGCTTGGTCTACAGAGTGAGTTCCAGGACAGCCAGGGATACACAAAGAAATCCTGTCTCAAAAAACAAACAAACAAACAAACACAAACAAACAAACAAAAAAACAAAAACACACACAAAAAAGTAGGAAGGTCTTCTCTCATGTCCCTATAGACTGGGAGTTCACAGTCAGGTGTCAATGGGGTCCCTAGCTCCATTGCTGGAAAATCTGCATAGGCCTCTCTACTTGAATTATAGATAGCTGCCTTCTCCCTGGTTCTGCACAACATCCACTCTGTGTGTGTTTCTGGTTCAAACTTCCTGTGTCTAGAACAGTGGTTCTCAGCCTTCCTAATACCATGACCCTTTAACACAGTTCAGGTTGTGATGATGCCACAACAATACAAGTATTTTTATTGCTACTTCATAACTGTAATTTTGCTACTGTTAAGAATTGTAAATATATGTGTTTTCTTTAAGATTTATTTTATTTATTTTATGTGTATGAGTACACTGTAGCTGTACAGATGGCCATGAGTCATCATGTGTGTGGCTGCTGGGAATTGAACTCAGGATCTTTGCAGCCCCGCTCACTCTGGCTTAATTCACTGTAGCTGTCTTCAGAGACACCAGAAGAGGGAGTCAGATCTCATTACGGGTGGTTGTGAACCACCATGTGGTTGCTGGAATCCGAACTCAGGACCTTCGGAAGAGCAGTCAGTGCTCTTACCGGCTGAGCCATCTCGCCAGCCCCAATATCTGTGTTTTCTGATGGTCTTAGGCAACCCCTGTGAATGGGCCATTTGTCTCCCACAAAGGGTCCAACCCACTGATTGAGAACCACTACTCTAGTAGGACACTAGTCCTGATGAATTAGGACCTAACCTACCATCTCATTTAAACAGATATCCTCTGTAAAGACCCTGTCTCCAGACAAGGCCATGCTCTTGGTAGGGGCCTCCACATTACAGGGACACAGGTTAACTCATGACAACCACCATATAGTCTAGTAAAAAGCAGTACTAACTCTCCATACTTCCACAGAGAGTGCTGGGAGAGGAGGGCCTTGCGAGCCTGAAGCTTCCAATTTCCTTAGCTCTAGTGTGGCTAGGGATGTCCCTCCATGCTGATAGCAAAGCATCCAGGAACCACCCCCAAAGCCTGGGCTCCTTGTCGAATGATATCAGCACTGTATTCAGCTCCCCCCATCTCCCAAGTACAGCTGAAGCTGAGGTCAAAAAAAAAAAAAAATAGACTCTCGAAGCTGCGGGTCAGTGGCTCTGAGGTGTTCAGGGAGCCACTGAGATTAGCAGCAGGCTCACTTGAGTACCGGAAGTCTCCTGTAGAATAATCAAGATGCATGAATTGTTGATGTCCTCTATCACCTCCCCGCCCTTTGGAAAGAAATTAATGAAGCAGTGAATTGTGTTAAAATATTACTGCAGCGCTAACAGTTTTCAAATGAGAGACCTTGATCTCAGCCTATCTTCTAAGGTATGGGAGATGGTGGCAATTTCTCTGTCATCACCTGCTGGAGGAACAGGGATCTTTGATGGAGCACTGGAAGTTGGCAGGGGGCCTGATAAACCAGCATTCAAAAATCCAATCAGTGACATTCTACCAGATTAGACCCAGATGGATGTCTTCATCCAAAGTGTGCAAATCCTTCAAGAACAGCGACAGTCTCATCTTCTACACCAAAGCTTCTCAGATCAAGTCCGAGACCCGGATCCTCTGGAATGAACACCCGCACTTCAGGCTCGTCTGAGTCCTAGCATTTATTTAAGAGTCATGGTAGGAAATTTGGACCCAGACTCTTCTAAAGTTTTTCTATTGCTGTGACAAAATACTTGAGATAACTCATTTAAAAAGAAGAAAAGTAGAGCCAGATGACTTAGTAGGTGCAGGCTCTTAGTGCCATACTGTATGACTTCATTTCTACCCCTCATCCCACATAGGGGAAGGAGAGAACCAGTTCCCACAAGTTGTCCTTTGACCTCCACATGTGTGCCATGGCGTGCATGCCTCTACACACATACACACACACACACACACACACACACACACACACACACGCTCACTCACAAAGTAAGTAATTGTTTTTAAAGGAAAAGGGGTTTATTTGGGGGATTGTTCTCAGACCATAGTTGCTTGGCTCTGTTACACTGGCTACATGTGAGGCAAGACATCATGAGAACACACATGGCAGAGGAGAACCACTCACCTCATGGCTCAAGTCCCAATATCCTTTTCAAGGGCATGTCCTCATGACTTCGTCAACTCAAAAACACAACTCTTACCTCAAAGAGGAATAAAAGTTTATTCTAGAACCAAATATTAGAGACCAGGACCTTAAGAAACCTTAAATTTCATGTTCCAACATGGAAGCAGTTTCCTGAAGTTTCTATTGTAACAGAAGAAAGAACATTTAAGTCAAACCACTTTTAAGATACACTGGGGAAACCTCAGAGAGGTGGGTCAGGCAAAGGAGAGAAACCTTGTCATGGGCCTCTGATACTGTCTGATGACATCCTTAGCTTTGGAGGTCTGTGGAGGCTAAGTTAATACATCCCAACAGAATCCCAGCAGGTCCTTATCCGATCATCACAGGATGTTGGTTTCAACAGAGTTAGGTAACAAGGAAAGCCTATCCAAGAGACTAACGCTAGCCCAAGTTGGCTCTGGGCCTGCAGCCTTCCATCCTGCCCACATCTCTGCAGTTTCTAATCAGTCAGTCTTTGCAGGCATAACTTCTTTCCAGACTTCTTTGTGCATAGAGATACTCCTAAGAATAACCCAGATACTCCATTGGATTTCACACCAGAAAACTATAAGAGGATAGAGGCAATAGTAAAAGACTACCCAGAAGGGCATAAAGCAGCAGCTGTGCTTCCAGTCCTGGATCTAGCCCAGAGGCAGAATGGATGGCTACCTATCTCCGCTATGAGCAAGGTGGCAGAAGTTTTACAAGTTCCTCCAATGAAAGCATATGAAGTAGCAACTTTTTATACAATGTATAATCAAAAGCCAGTTGGGAAGTACCATATTCAGGTTTGCACTACACCTTGCATGCTTCGAGACTCTAACAGCATATTGGAGACCCTTCAGAGAAAGCTTGGAATAAAGGTTGGAGAGACTTCACCTGACAAACTTTTCACTTTTATAGAAGTGGAATGTTTAGGGGCCTGTGTAAATGCACCAATGGTTCAAATAAATGACAACTACTATGAGGATCTGACACCCAAGGATATTGAAGAGATTATTGATGAACTCAGAGCTGGGAAAGTTCTAAAACCAGGGCCAAGGAGTGGCCACTTCCGTTGTGAGCCAGCCGGAGGCCTTACTTCTTTGACTGAACCATCCAAAGGACCTGGCTTTGGTGTGCAAGCAGGCCTTTAACTTACATTCAACTGTAAAAATGTCACTGGAGAAATAAAATGAACTTACCTAAAAAAAAAAAAAAAAAAGAAAGAAAGAAAAGAAAAGAAAATCAGGGAGTTTGGCATATAATATTTCAACTATCATTTTGGCAAGTAACTTCAATTTGAAACAAAATGAGAATATTCTGGATAGCAGAGGGATGTCCCATGAATAGCAGAGGATGCCCCATGGAGAGCAGAGAGGATACTCCATGGATAGCAGAGGGATGCCCTATAGAGAGCAGAAGAAGCCTCATGGATAGCAGAGGTGATACCCCATGGAGAGCAGAGGATGCCTCATGAATAGCAAGGGATGCCCCTTGAATAGCAGAGGATGCCTCATGGAGAGCAGAGAGGATGCCTCATATATAACAGAGGGCTGTCCCATAGGTAGCAGAGGATGCCCTATGAATAGCAGAGGATGCCTCATGGAGAGTAGAGAGGATGACCCATGGATAGCAGAAGATGCCCTATAGATAGCAGAAGATGCCTCATGGATAGCAGAGGTGATACCCCATGGAGAGTAGAGGATGACTCATGAATAGCAGGGGATGCCCCATGGATAGCAGAGGATGCCCCATGGATAGCAGAGGGGTGCAGCATGCCTGGGGGCAGAATACTTGCACAAATTGTACAACATCCTTTGTCTTATCATGGGGGTGGGGGATGTGAGGGGATGGAAGGTGGGGGGGTGTGGTAAGGTTAAGATCCAGAGGACCATGGACATCTTGTGAGGCAATTCAGCATAGTTCATCTTGACAAGTCTTCAGTGATGTGAGTCTTTTCCTCCACCTCTGACCAGAGAACTCTTCACAGCATAATCCAGACTTTAAGATAATCTATTGGCTAAATATATTTTCAAAACAGTAGGTCGGGGGTGGGGACCAAAGGAGGAACTGATATACAGAGTCCTGTGAGCCAAGACAGGAGACATCTGGAAAGACCGACATTGTCTGCTGTCTTTCCTACATGTGCTGTGCGATTAAGAAAGAGTCCCTGTGGTGTAAGGGAATGCCAGTGCGGTAGGAGGGGGTAGGAGGGGAGCACCCTCATAGAGGCAGGGGGAGGGGGGATGGAATAGGGGATTTCCAAAGGGGAGACCTGGAAAGGGGAGAATATTTGTAAATAAAGAAAATATCCAATCAAAAAATAAGTTTAGTAATAATAAAAAATGATATTTCCTGTCATTGAATATTTTGTATACCATAGGAAAAAAGAAAGAAAGAAAGAAAGAAAGAAAGAAAGAAAGAAAGAGAGGGAGGAAGGAAGGAAGGAAGGAAGAAAGAAGGAAAGAAAGAAAGAAAGAAAGAAAGAAAGAAAGAAAGAAAGAAAGAAAGAGACCCTGTCTAATTTAGGCTCAGCAGAGGGAGAAGTGAAATATAAAGCAAAGCAGAGAGGGCTAGAGATGTGACTCAGGGTTAGAGCATTTGCTTAGCATCCTGGAGCCTTAGGTTCAATTCCCAATACCAGAAAAAGAAAAGGAAGTAAGGCTATAAAATTACAACTCACAATTAGGTCAGACTGTGTGGTAAATATCAATTATTTATTGCCAAACGGGATTACCCTTGACACAGAGGTTTTTTTTCCCCAAAAAAATAAGTTTCATTTCAAACTTTCCTCTGAACTGGGTTTTTATTTTGTTTCGTTTGTCTCTTTTGAAGGTGTTGGGTAGTACCATGTCTGTGATCCCAGCTCTAACCTTCTCTCCAATTTGGGGACCAAATTTGTTTGTTCGTTTGTTTTTTTTTGATTGTTTGTTTTGATTCTAAGGCTCAAACCCGGGGCCTCACAAATGTTAAGCATATACTTTTATCATAAAGCTTCATCCTCAGCCCCAATTTTATAGCTTTGTAATAAGCAGATTGCATGTTTGCATATTTATAATCACTATGAGCCTGCAAAGGTATAGGGAAGTCATTTAAATAAAATAGTTTCCACAGTGAATATGAAACAATGACAGAATAGTGTGTATGTGTCTGTGTCTCTGTGTGTATGTATTTGTGTGTCTTTCTTTGTGTGTGTATGTGTTTATGTGTCTCTGTGTGTTTGCGGGTGCATGTGTTTGTGTGTCTGTGTGTTTGTGTGTGTGTGTGTGTTTCTGCATCTATGTGTGCATGTGTGGTGTGACATTTAACATTTTATTTCACACACACGAAGAAGAATTTATCTCTACCAGTTGTGGTGGGACACACCTATACTCTAAACTACTTGCCGGGCTGAAGCAGGAGGATCCCTGGATTTCAGGGGTAATCTGGTAACATAGCTAACAAACTCCCCGTGAAAAGGAGGGAGAGAAGAACAATCCATCCCTCACAACTGCTCTCCTCCCACCCTAGTACCAACTGAGCAAGACTTCCGAAGTCAGACAAACTCAGGTGGACTCTGGGTGGTATGGGCTTTGAGTTTGGTTTTTTTTTTTAACTTTTATTGCATTATGATGAGAAAAGTTCCATGATTTCAATTTATCTGAATTTGTTAACATTTAAAAACATATTTTAAGCAAATAGAATTAAATCACATTCTTGTTCCCCTTTGTACCACAACTCCTCCCAGAGACCCCCCCTTCATTACCTACAATATCTTTTTTGTCATATTCCTTA
>NW_022196904.1:155578168-155578791 GCF_008632895.1 Mastomys coucha | reverse complement strand
AGCAAAGCATTCAGTCTCACTCTTGGTTGTTCTCTTACAAGCCACCTCCCTAGTTAATTGTCTATGTTCCTTTCGGGTATATAAATACTTTTGAAATATATAAGTTGTTCTGAAAACCATAGTATAGTGTAAAAACATGAAATAAACAATACTACTAATAGAGAGGCTGAGATAGAGAAGCAAGGTTTCAAGACCCTTATATTGTACACAGCCAGACACTGTCATGAAAAAATAAGCTGAAAGTGTATATAGATTGTACAATATTGGACCTATTTCCCCAATTACCAAATTGGAGAGACCATTGGATGACAATCAACAAATTTCTAATTCCTCATAATTTTGTATTTCAATCGATTAGGATATGTTGGTAATATTAATTTTCATATTAAGATATTAAGAAAAAGTAATTGTCACTTCCTGTTGTTTTTGTTGTAAGAGGTGGAATTAGGTTTGTGTGGATTTGTTGAAAGATTTCTTTCTTGCTTCTTCTAGGGTGTAGTTTTGCTCCTTATATTGATGTTTTCCATCTGTTTGTTATCCTTTGTAGGGCTGGATTTGTAGAAAGATATTGTGTAAATTTTGTTTTGTTATGGAATAGCTTGTTTTCTCCATCTATGGTAATT
>NW_022196904.1:155574499-155576790 GCF_008632895.1 Mastomys coucha | reverse complement strand
TCTGACTGGAGCCTGTCCTTCCTGTGATCCTGGTTGTGTCAGAACTCCACAGAGTCAAGCTGTCTCTGGGATCCTGTGATTCTGGGATCCTGTGATCCTGGGCATGTCAGAGCGCCTGGGAGTAGAGCTTCCTCTGGGTGTTGTGGGACTGGCTGCAGAGCTTTCACCCAAGGTCTGCTCAGGAAACCAGCCAAGAGAGACCGGAAGGAACCAGAGCCACTGGGCTGGTGGAGTTCCTGTGTGCCTGGTCCCGCTGGTCCCAGTTACTCCCAGATGTTGGGTCCTCCTCACCACTGATCCTGGATGTGTCAGAGAGCCTGGGAGTGGAGCTTCCTCTGGGTGTTGAGGGACTGGCTGCAGATGGGCTTTGAGCATTATTCCTATTCTATAGATGGAACGAGACTTAAAGGCTGGGAAACATACAAAATGTTATACAACTTAGATAATTAGAAAATAGATTTGACCCAGTATATGTCTGTATAATCCAAACTAAAATGGTTTTCCCCACATGAACCAGGATATGTCTATCAGACTAACACAGCTGCCTCTGCTTTCTTTTATTTAGTTAGTTTCTCTGTTTTGCTTTGCTTTCAGTTAAGGTTTATGTAGCACAGGCTAGCCTCAAACTGAGGCTGAGAAAGACCTTGAATTCCTGATTGTCATCCTCCTGTCTCTACCTTCCAAGTGCTGGGATCAGAGAATGTACCATCATGCCAACCTTGCCTGGCTCTGCTTTTAGTTAGCGTTGATTTTTATGTTAGATATCTGATGGTTTGTTTTACTACGGCCCACCAGGATACTGTTTGGCAATGAGCGCAGCATTCATAAGTTCAGGACTATGGCCCAGTCATTGTGATTTTGGGCTTTAATTCTCATATACCATCTGAGTTCTCATATACCCTTCCCGAGCCCTGTAAACTCAGAAGACAGGGTGTGCCTTAACATTGCTTCATCCAAAGTCATTGCTGTTGATGTAGCAGGGGCTGGATCTCGATAAACCTAGAGTAATTAACACATCACAGGCCCCAACCTTACTACATGCTTCTTCAGATACAAGTTACTGGGAGAAATAACAACTTAAGGCCCTGCTCACAGGCAGGAGTTCTGAACTGGCGCTAAAGCTCATGTCTGTTTCTTTCTTTCTTTTTTTTTTTTTTTTTTTTTCTACTTTTCCTCCAGTAAGTGAAAGCTGTAACCACATGAGCACATGAATGGAACCCGAACAGCTATGGGAAGAGAACTTCCCCCCTGCAGAATTCTTCAGAAGAACCAAGCTGAACCCCAACACACACAGTGAGAATCAGCTGGACCTTGAAGCTTGCGCGATGTCAGGGAGCCTTGGTCCGTGGCCGATCAGCAGATGGATGTGAAAATCCCACTGTTCTGTGGGCGCTGTTGCTTGCTGACTGTGAAGACCTGCATGAACTCTATCTAAGCTGCTTTTCTATACCATCGCCAATTGCCCCTTTGGACTGGGAAACGCTATTTTCCTATAGGCTCTCTCCGTGTTTCATTCTGCATGCATAGAGTGATTACAAATCAGCAACCTATGGAATCTGCTTCTATATTTTTTAAAAAAAATCCATCCATGCAAAATGATAAATAAGATATAACTCCTCTCTCTTTGTTTCAAAGATTCTAATCATAGCCCATGTCATTGAAAGCTTCAGTCTGTTTTCCTTTAAAGATCAGTATAATAGGTCTGCCTTTACTTTATAGAAAGCCAGCTTCTATAAAGATTTTTTTCACTGTTTACTAGTGAAATGAGAAAAAGCAAAGCTATTTATAAAAGGCCTTACGTCTTGTATATACATTGTCTTTGAAATATTTGTGATTTAGTTTATTGCTCGTAAAAGAGAAATTATATAATTTATTTAGTAAATACTACTGTAAACTATAGTTTTATTGAAAGAAATAAAATATTTTGTTCTCAATTCTGGTCATACATTGATTTGAATGACTTATAGTTGTGTGTGTGTGTATGTGTGTTTGTGTGTGTGTGTGTGTGTGTGTGTGTGTGTGTTAAGAGTTTGGGAGAATCAAACCTAGGGCTTTGTATATATTAGACAAGGGCTCTATCACTAAACTATAACCTCAGTCCACATTTATTGGATGACTGATCAAAATAATAAATAAGTAAATCTTGTTAATAGAAATAATCCCAGTATGGTGGTTTGAATAAGACTGGCCCCCATCGGGGGCTGGTGAGATGGCTCAGCAGGCAAGAGCACTGACTGCTCTTCGGAAGGTCATGAGTTCAAATCCCAGCAACCACATGGTGGCTCACAACC
>NW_022196904.1:155570262-155574129 GCF_008632895.1 Mastomys coucha | reverse complement strand
TGTTGAGGTTGCAAAACCCAAAACCAGGCCTGGCATCTTTCTTCCTGCTGCCTGCAGATCTGGATGTAGAACTCTCAGCTCCTTCTCTAGCACCAGATCTGCTCGCATGCTGCAATGCTGATGGTAATGGACCAAACCTCTGAAACTGTTAGCCAGGCCCAATTAAATGCTTTCCTTTATAAGAGTTGCTGAGGTCACGGTGTCTCTTCACAGCAAGAGAACACTAAGATACCTTGCCTTAGACAGGTAGGAATAGAATAATAAAATTCCTAGCTCTAAGACAATATCTACCTAATAGTCGTACCTGTCCAGCTAGTCCAATGAGCATTCCCAAATATGCTGGTGTATTCGTCATCATTCGACCCCAAAATTGCAATAGGACAGTTTTATTTCCCTCTCACATATGTGGGCCAGATACAGCTCAGCTCTGAGGGTTGTCTTCATCTGGGGACCTGGCACAGCCCCGAGGCATGCCAGGCAAGGGAAGTGAACAGTGGAGGCACACAGCATTTCTACTTGCATGAAGTACTTTTCCCATCACATTCCTTTGGCCAAGGCAAGTGACAGTGATGTCCTAACCAATGGGATTGGAAGGGTGCTACTTCCCACATGGAAATGAAGCCAGCAGAGGTGGCTGTGGATACTGTAAACAAGGAATTTACACCATCTGGTAACCAAGGCTACAGAAAGACATTCCTGATGAGGTGCTCAAAATAAAATACTTAATGCTAGAGCAGTCTGATTCATGTAAACAAACACAGTATAAAATTTCATGAATGTAGGCTGGAACCAGCTCATGCTTATTTATTCACTCAGCATAAGAAGCAATTTTACCTGCAGAGTTGATGCTGGGAATCTATCTTGGGTTAGGATCAGCACTAGGCTCGCATATTTTTGTGCTGCTGAAGCTGAATACAGGCTAGGTAATTTTTTTTTCTGTTTTTTTCGGAACCAGATTTCTCTCTGTAGCCCTGGCTCTCCTGGAACTCATTCTGTAGACCAGGCTCGCCTCAAACTCAGAAATCCGCCTGCCTTTGCCTCCCAAGTGCTGGGATTAAAGGCATGCGCCACCACTGCCCTGCCAGGCTAGATAATTTATAAAGAGCAGAAACCTGCTCTTGGTTCTAGAGCTTGAGTAGTCTTAGACTAGACACACGTAAGACCCACAACAAGGCAGAAGGGCAAGAAGCAAGCCAATTCATTCCCCCAGGTCCTTTTCACAGAAGCATTGACCCAAGCATGAGGACAGAGCCTTTGTAATCTAAACATACCGAAACGCTCCACTCCCAAAATGGTTACACTGGGGTTTGAGTTAGCAGTGTATGGAGTTCTGTGTTGAAAATCAAACCACAGCAGTTCCCAACAGAGAGTTCTGACATGACTGAGGGTCCCCCTGCCTCTCTCCCTCCACTGACATGACTGAGGGTCCCCCTGCCTCTCTCCCTCCACTGACATGACTGAGGGTCCCCCCTGCCTCTCTCCCTCCACCGTTGTGTTCTAGCAGACACCGTACCGTCCCTTACTACATGTGTCTGCCTACATGACTCCCTTCTTCCCCTCCCATTTGTAAGTCTACTCACTTATCTCAGCTGGGCCCCCAGCAAGGCACACACTGATTCCTGCAAGTGTAGATGAATTTTTCTGGGTTTTTTTGTTTGTTTGTTTTGTTTTGTTTTATCTATTCATGAAGAAAAAAGGCTATAATTTCCACTAAATTCATTGTGACATTGGCCTATGTTAAGAACTGTTGTTTTAAGGCCTACCTCAAATATTTTAATGCCATGAGTTTGTCTCTGACCCTAACCCTCCACCCTGACTTAAATACTATATGAACACTTCCTCTATGCTGACCTGATTGGCTAGGTCCACGCTCATTCTCAAGGTCATTCTTCTGCACTTAAAGCCATTTTTTTTTTTAAGTTTTTCGAGAGAGGGTTTCCCTGTATAGCCCTGGCTGTCCTGGAACTCACTCTGTAGACCAGGCTGGCCTCAAACTCAGAAATCCGCCTGCCTCTGCCTCCCAAGTGCTGGGATTAAAGGCAAGCGCCAACACTGCCCAGTGCCATTTCTTTTTCTTTAGCCACATATACAAAATTCTTTGATGGCAACAGCCTCTTCTTGGAGAAATCATGCCCAAACGAGACTTCTGACCTGCTGCAGTTCTGGCTGATTGATTTCTGGGCTTTTTCAACCTTTGGCATCTTGGGATCTCTGTTCACCAAGCACCCTGAAAACTTCCTGCATCTCTGTCTTCAGTCTTCTCTTTTCTGAATGTTGTGGCTTCCTCTCTATTGATTTACTGTCTCCACTTGATAAAGCACATCTGTACTGGCTGGTTTTGTGTGTCAACTTGACACAAGCTGGAGTTATCACAGAGAAAGGAGCCTTCCTTGAGGAAATGCCTCCAAGAGATCCAGCTGTAAGGTCTTTTCTCAATTAGTGATCAAGGGTGGGAGGATCTATTGTGGGTGGCACCATCCCTGGGCTGGTGGCCCTGAGTTCTATAAGAAAGCAAGCTGAGCAAGCCTGGGGAAGTAAGCCACTAAGGAACATCCCTCCATGGCCTCTCCATCAGCTCCTGCTTCCTGATCTGCTTCAGTTCCAGTCCTGACTTCCTTTGGTGATGAACAGCAATGTGGAAGTGTATGCTGAATAAACCCATTCCACCCCAACTTGCTTTTTGGTCATGATGTTTTCTGCAGGACTAGAAACCCTCACTAAGACAACATCAAAGGATGTCAGAGAGTCAGAGGTGTCACATGGCTCCCGGGGAGCTAAGCACTACTACTTCCTTAGCAAATTGAAACTTAAGGAGAGAGGTAAAGGGGGGGGAGCTGTTTGTAAATGAGGCATCAAAGACAGTATCTCAGAAGGCTGTGTGTGCGTTTGTATAGGTGTTGGCCAACAAGTTTCCGTGCTTTTGTCTTCTGAGCCCAAGGTCTTTTAGTTCATTCTTCATCCATTGTGTGTGTGTGTGTGTCCTGCGGATCAATCCCAGGACCTCCTGAATGCTAGGCAAGCACTCTACCACTGAGTGACACACCCAACCACCTCAACTGCTTTTTGTAAGTAAAGCAAACAGGAGGGGCTAGGAATGTGTCTACCTGCAGAGTGCTTGCCTAGCATGCATTGGGTTTAATCTCCAACAGAACCTAGACTGGGCAGTGAAATGCATGCCTGTAATCATGACGTTTGGAAGGTAGGGGCAGGAAGTTCAGAAGTTCAGTGTCACCCTTAGCCATGCAGCAAGTGTGAGGTCAATTTGGGACATATAAGACCTGTCTCAAAAAATTAAACTGACAGCAGGGTATGGGGCACCCCACTGTGCATCCCAGCACTTGAGAGGGGTGGGGGGCAGGCAGATCTCTGTCAGTTCAAGGGCAGCCTAGTCTACAAAGCAAATTCCAGAACAGCCAGAGCTACCTACTAAGACTCTGTCTAATAAATACATAAGTACAAAGTAACAAATACAGAATTGATCACATTGAATGGTTAGTTTCTAGAAGACATTTCGGCCGGCAAAGGTGGCATATACCTTTAATCCCAGCACTCATGAGCAAAAGCAGGCAGATCTCTGTGAGTTTAAGACCAACCTGGTCTACAAAAACACATTTAAGACAGCCAGAGCTATATACACAGTGAGACCCTGTCTTGAACAGACAAAAGAAAGGCATCTTTGATGATATATTACGAGTCCAAACCCTGCCTAGACTACAGAGTGACCTCAAGGAGTGGGCTCAAAGCCAGCCCAGGTGGCTCTGTGGTTAAGAACTCATGTGGTCTTACTGACAATCTGAGCTTGAAAGACCCCTGGGGGAGACCCCCACTCAAATCTCTGGAGGACGTACACCCAAGGAATCACGAGAG
>NW_022196904.1:155559983-155564983 GCF_008632895.1 Mastomys coucha | reverse complement strand
GCTGAGGCAGGCGGATTTCTGAGTTCGAGGCCAGCCTGGTCTACAGAATGAGTTCCAGGACAGCCAGGGATACACAGAGAAACCCTGTCTCAAAAAAAAAAAAAAAAGAAAGAAAAAAAAAAACACTTCCCGAAGAACAGCCTGGGAATAATCACAAAAATGGGGAAATATCTTATCTCAGAATGGACCATCTGTGTTGGTCCATTTCATCCTATGGTTAAACATTCATGACATAGAATGCAGACCACTGACCACCTGTGACCCCCAAGCATCCATCAGTGAAATTTTAGATTACCTAATCCTTCTAGAGAGTTCCCCAGTTCCCTATAAGAAGGCCTGTGCACCTTTGTCTGGGGTGGCCATTTCAAAACCCGATTGACCCCCCCAGAATGCTGGTCGTTTCTGCAGAATAAATTGCTCTTTGTCTTTGCATACTGTCTGAGTCTGGGGTCTTCCTTCAGCGATTTCCGGACCCTGACAAGTCCACCCAGGTTGTCCCTGTCAAGTCCCATAGAAACTCAGAACAAATGGCTAACTGGTGTCGGCATACCAAAGCTGAAGCTGGGTGCTTTTCTCACCCCACCCCCTACCTTAAGCACCCCCAGCTTCCCTTCCCCCAGCTTCTCCTTCCTATATAAACCTATCATTCCTGACACACGCTGTCTAGGTTCCCTTGACTCTCTTCTCATGGTCACGTTTAGTCTGGACTCTTCTGCACTGTCTCTTCTGTACCGTCATATCTATATCTCATATCTATAATAAAAACCTCTTCCTCAGCTGCACCTTGGAACAGTCATGTCCTCCGTTCGTTCAGTCGCCTCTACCCTTTCAGCTCTTCCTCTTTACCCTCCTTTGCCTAACCAACCTCTGATCTCCTGGGTCTCAAGGATGAGGGCCTTCATCACACCTCACATTGAGTCGGGGCCAGTCTTGTGATTATTCCTATCACAGCACTCCCCTGAAAGACAATAAACTCCACAAGAACATGTTGATTAGCATCCTTACTCACTGTATTATCTGCAATCATTGGGCCTGGATCTGTAGACACTTAACCTTCCGGTGGACGAATAGGTAGCTGGACTAGGGTGGGATGGGGTGGATGGAAAGGCAAACCTGAGCTCTTTGGAGAATAGAGTTTAAAAGCAGAGGGCAGATTATAAGCAGACTCCTGTAGTTGAAGATAGCTACAGGAGAAAAACTATTATAAAGTCCAGAATATCGGTAGCATTTGCAGTGCAGCCTGGAAAACAATTGTGGTGGAAATTTTATGCAGAGATTTCACTGCATCGGTGTTTGATGTGAAAGAAGGAAGTGTGGAGGCTCGTAAAAGCTAAATGAAGCAGAAAGCTGTTCTACCTGCTATAGCCAGAGACCTCGACAAGGGAGATATTATCAGAGTCTTGGAGTGGTGGCTAAAATCAGGTGGCTTGTCCAGTAAGAAGGGGAGCCATAGAGGGAACCCAGTTACTACTAGAGATATTACCTGCATGGGATGGAGTAAAACAGTAAGAGGGGAAAGAGCCAGCAGCCTGTTCTCACCCCCACGCCCTACCTTAACCATCCCCAGACACATCACTGCCCTCCAGGCTATGATGTCTGTTATTTTAATGTATTGCATTGTAATCCTTATAGAGCATCCTCATCGAGTGTCACAGTCCATCCAGGTTGCTCCTGTCATGTCTCAAACTTCAGGACAAACTCAAGAGAGTTTGGGAGCTGTGATGGTTTGTATATGCTTGGCCTAGGGAGTGGCACTATTAGAAAGTATGGCCCAGTTAGAGTAAATGTAGCCTTGTTGGAGTAGGTGTGTCATTGTGAGTGTGCGCTCATCCCGCAGTATTCTCCTAGCAGCCTTCAGATGAAGATGTAGAACTCTCAGCTCTGGCTGCATCATGCCTGCCTGGATGCTGCCATGCTCCCATGCTACCTTGATGATAATGGATTGAATCTCTGAACCTGTAATCCAGCCCCAGTTAAACCTTTGTCCGAGACTTGCCTCGGCCCAGGTGTCTGTTCACAGCAGGAAAACCCTAACTGAGACAGAAGTATAGTTTGCAAGGATGAGAGTCCCCTATAAAACAGAGCAAACCAGCCCGAACACAGAGATCGGATCTAGAAGTGAAGAATAGCAGAGAGGAGCCTGGGAGCCAGGAAGCTGCAGTCACCTCTTGGCCGTCCTTCCAGGGGGGGTGAAGAGATCATGGTGAAGGAGACTGAGGACTGTGGCCTGGGGCCAAGCAGCTCGCTCAGCACAGGTCACTATTTCCAAAGACTTTCAGGGTTAAGTAAGGAACAGAAAGGTGTGTTGTGCTGGCTGATTTTGTCAACTTGGCACATCCCAGGAACATTTGGGAAGGGAGAACATCAAGAAAATGCCTCCATTGGACAGGTATGCGGGTAAATCTTTAGCGGATTTTCTTGATTAATGATTGATGTGGGGGAGCCTAGTCCATAGTGGAAGGTGCTAACCTTGGGCAGATAGTCCTAAGTTGTATTAAAAAAAAAAAAAAAAAAAAAAGTTGAGCAAGCCACAAGGAGCAAGGCAGTAAGAATGCACTTCAGTGGCCTCTGTTTCAGATCCTACTCTGAATTCCAGCTCTGACTTTCCTCACTGATAGACTCTGACTAGGAATGTAAGGTGAAATAAACACTTTCCTCCCCTAGTTGGTTTTAATTTGTTTTATCACAGCAATAGAAAACAGACTAATCCGGTTTGTGGTGGTTTGAATAAAAATGGCCCCATAGGTCCATAGGGAGTGGGTGATATTAGAGGGTGTGGCCTTGTGGGAGTGGGTGTGGCCTCGTAGGAGGAAGTGTGATTCAGTCTCTTCCTGCCGCCTGCCAATCTGGACGTAAAACTCTGAGCTTCTCCAGCCCCAGTCTACCTGCACACTGCCATGCTTTCCACCACGGACTAAACCTCGGAACCTGTAAGCCAGCCCCAACTAAACGTTGTCCTTTATAAGAATTGCTGTGGTCATGGTGTCTCTTCACAGGAATAGAAACCCTAAGACACAATTCTTGGTATTTCCCAAACCCATCCTGGAAATAACAAAGGACAGGTAAACCCAAGTGTGTGTATCAGCTCAGGTACATACTAACTGGAGGTTTAGGGCAAGGGAATTTGCCTCTGGGCCTGACTCTGTAAAATGGAGATGATACTGACCTATCCATGGGAGGAAATTGAAACTCTGTGAAAAGAAAAATAGAGCCAGGCATGGAGGCACATGCCTATAACTCCAGGAGCTGGAGGCAAAAGAATGAGGAACTCTATCTAAGCCAGCCCAGGTTTCCTGGCAAGACCCTGACTCAAAAAAAAAAAAAAAAAAAAAAAAAAAAAAAACAAATATAAATAAGAACCAAGTTTGAAGGGATTTGGACAATGTCATGATAATTATCTCAAACTCGGAAATAAGAAAAAAAAAAGAGATTGCTGTAGGTCTATAATTCAAAGTTGCACAAAGAAACTGAAGGGGACAATTTTGCCCCAGACACTCCAATATTGCTAGATATTTCTAGATGATATCTAGAAACATTAATTAGAGCATAGCATCTTAATCCAGAGTGGGCACTACTGTCACCTAGTGGTTAGAGTCCAGGATTGCTGCTCATACTCAGACTGTGGGCCAAGCCCACAACAAGGAGGTCAAGGAGGGTGTGACCACACTTGACCTATTACCGACTACCAGTTGCGTCTCCAGCACATCAGCATGTAGAACGCTGTTCGCAGGTCTTTGTCTTCTGAAGCGGAAGCTACCCCAACAGTAGAACGCGTGTGGAGTCCTCAGTGATAGGGTCTTGTCATCAAGTTCTGGTGGGCAATCAGGAGCAATGACAATAATCTGTATTGTTGGAGGGACTGTTTGGCCTTCTCTTACCAACAGCTTGTGGGGAGGTATCTTACACCTGGCTTGTCTTTCTTTTGGTGGGATCCATCCTAGAGCTCTGTGTACTGATGAGCTATACCCCCAACCTTACCCTCTCTTCATTAAGTACACTGGATTTGGAGCCGTAGGACCTTATGTATCCTTAGTCACTTCTTTCAAGGTTCTGGGTGCAGATACAGATTTGGTCAGAATGTACTGGGGACTGAGATTTTCTGCAGGGAACTTGGAGGACATTTCAGCTCATTATGTAGCTCTGATTCCTTGTTAACACCTCCCGGGCAGGTGGTTCTGAGTTGTATAAAAAGCGGCCTAAGCAAGCTGTGTGGAGCAAGCTAATAAGCAGCATTTCCCTGTGAGTGCCGCCCCCCCAGCCCCCCCCCAGGCCCCCATGGTCTCTGCTTCAGTTCCTGCTGAGTTCCTACCCCCGAATTCCCTGTGTTTCCATGAGAAGTGTGTTTCTCACCTGTTGAATGCTGTGCAATACGATACCGATACAGCTGCTGAGCCCACAAAGCCATGCATATTTCTAGCACAGCACAGAGCCTCCTTGACAGATAGCTGCTACATCAATGCCAACTCCTTAATCAATACAAGCCACCCTCTAAGGCTGATATCTCAGAACTGAGGAGGGAACTCAAAGAGCACTTGCCATACATGCCGGATGTGGTGGCAGACACGTTTAATCCCAGCACTTGAGAGGCAGAAGCAGATGGAGCTCTGTGAGTCTGAGGCCAGCCTGGTCTACAGAGCAAGTCAGGGTTGTATAGTGTGACCTCGTCTCAAAAACAAACAAAACGACAACAACAAAATCCACAAATAAATAATACATTTTCCAGCCACACCACCTGCTTGTGGCCCTTCAGATAAATCTCCAAGAAGAATTTTGTTTTTGTAGAAACGAGAGCCCTCTCCCAGATGCTGACTCATAGAGCCCAAGGCATGCTGCTGGAAGTCAGGCCCAGCACAAAATTGCCAACCTCCTCTCTTCTGGCCATTGAAAATTTCATAGTTAGCAATTATTTATTTAAATTAGTGCTGTTTCTTACCTATTCTCAAAAACACTCATATCAGTTAGCTAATTCAAACACTTTATTAATCAATAGGGTTTGGGTT
>NW_022196904.1:155555344-155559973 GCF_008632895.1 Mastomys coucha | reverse complement strand
AGTTTAGTTTTTGGTTTTCTGAGACAGGGTTTCTCTGTGAAGCTCTGACTGTTCTGTAACTCAAATCTGTAGACCAGGCTGGCCTCAAATTCACAGATATCTGCCTGCCTCTGCCTCCTGAGTGCTGGGATTAAAGGCATGAGCCACCACCGCTTGGCACGAATCAATTCTATGTTAAGCTCATAACAGTGTATCAAAGGCATGCCAGAGTTTGGATACTGGGTGCTATCAGTCTCCTGGGACACAAGGAGCTGTTCCAAGTTCCTCAGTAAACAAAGATATGTCCTTGGCAGATGTTAGGGAGGAACACCCTTGAACCTCTCTTATCAATTATTATAAGTAAATGAACAAAGTTCTCCCAGTGTGGAAGTCATTGTCTTAGGAATATGTGTAAGATCCCTTCTGGACTGGAATAGCTTTCACTGGAACTTTCCATGCCTCTTCACCAGAATGTGCCCCTCCCTGATACTGGCTTCTATGGTTTGAATGTTTTTGTCAACTTCATGAATTACTCTTGAGACCCTTAACACACACACACACACACACACACACACACACACACACACACACACACACACACCAGTATTGGAAGCTGTTGCCTTTGGATGGGTCTGGGTCATGAGGGCTCAGCCCTTGCTATCCACAGGGCTTGTAGGAGGCCTTCCTGTTGTGTGAGGAACACAGCATTCTTTTCTTCTCCTCCAGAGGATCCATTTCTGTTCTTTATAAACTAACCAGCCTCAGGCAGTACATTACAGCAGCACAAAGCAGACCCTGACACTGACCGTTAACATTGCCCTCCCTGCTTTGCCGAGTATTTGCTGCCATGGATAGGCACGTGATTCCAGAGAGCCAATCAGAGCTGCAATATTGAAACTAAGGAAAACTCCTTTTCTAAGATAGTGGGTGTAAGAGCCCTTGGGCCAGGAATCAGGAGGCCAGGGTTCTAGCGCCCCTTCAATCAGGGGTGTGTCACTTAAAATGCTGGGGCCTCCAATTCCACGTCAGAAAATTAGCTACAGGTCAGAGAGGGACAAGGAGAGGAAGGGAGGAGAGAGAGAAAGGGAGAGAGGAAGAGAGAGAGAGCGAGAGCGAGAGAGAGAGAGAGAGAGAGAGAGAGAGAGCGAGAGAGAAAGCGAGAGAGAGAGAGAGAGAGAGAGAGAGAGAGAGAGAGAGAGAGAGAGAGAGATTTACTGCATTAGCAGTCACTACAAACTCCCATTTCCTTTGTGGCTTTCTGTGGAAAATCAGAAGCAACAGTATCCCAAGTCAGGTGGTATCTGAAGGATGTTCTTAGCCGCTACACCGCTACACCGCTACACCGTTGCTGCTATTTGACCCTTCTTCAGACCCTTGAAGCAAAAGACTCCTTGGACACTCTCCTGGCTCTTGAAGCTCAAAGAGTTCTCTACGGTGTCATCGTGGCAACCAGAGACAATGCGCAGACTCCTTCTCACACTGATATAAACGCCAGAACTGCCAGTAGTGTGAGGAACCTGTTGGAGCTGCTGAAAAAAAAAAAAAAAGCTATGAGGAGAACCAATCACCAGTCCTGACTACCCCTCATCTAAGAAGCATCCGGGTACTTCAGCCAGGCATTTCTTTATTACTACTGTTGTTTCAGAATCCCATACATGTATGCAATGTGCTTTCGATCAAACTCACCTGCCTCTCCCCACCCTTTCTCCCAATTTCATGTTCCTCTTTTATTTTTATTTATTTATGTATCTATTAGTTTATTTACCTATTTATTTTGACTAGGTCTCACTGTGTAGCTCCGGCTGTTCTGGAACTCACTATGTAGCCCAAGCTGTCGTCGAACTCCATATACCTGCCTCTGCCTCCCGCGTGCTGGGATTAAAGGCGTACACCACCACCACTCAGTAGTTTTTGGTTTTGGTTTTTTTTTGTTTTTTTTTTGAAGATTTATTTATTTATTGTTATATGTAAGTACACTGTAAGCCTTCATTATGGATGGTTGTGAGCCACCATGTGGTGGCTGGGATTTGAACTCAGGACCTTCGGTAAAGCAGTCAGTGCTCTTACCCGCTGAGCCACCTCACCAGCCCCCTGGTTTTGTTTTTAAACCCTGAGTACACTTAGCGCCAAGGACAGCCTATCAGAGGCCTCACCCCAGAAAAAAAAACTGACCCTCCCTCATTTCTGGGGCTACTGAAGCCCCTCCTCCACCCGTGCTGCCTGGTACTTCTATTGCCTAAGAGATGAGGAATTTGAGATTATCCGGCAGTTGAAGCTGTTAGAACTAGGTTTTTGAAAGCAAGGCTATTTTGATCATCAGCGTATCTTCAAAATCACCCACCATCACTTTGTAAAATTGTTGTCAGCGAGTAAACTCGCGGAGGTCAGTGTTTACACACTCGTGTTGCCCAAGGGATGCGCTCCGAGTTTGGCACAGAGCAGGCTCTGGGCTCTGCTTAAACGTGTAAGCACAGTGCAGTAGCGCTGGACCTGCGCGCAGGAACCCAGCCGCGGCGCTCGCACGGCACAGCCACCAGGTGGCGCCACCGAGTCCCCGCGCGGGGCGGAGCGCCTACGGAGCGGGAGTAGCATGTGGGCGTTCGGCTGTCGCGCAGCCGCCGGCTTGCTGCCCCGGACGGCGTCCCGGGCCTCCGCCTGGGTCGGGAACCCGCGCGGGAGGGAACCGATGGGAACCTGCGGCCGCCGAGGCCTACGTGTCACAGCCAACGCCAGCGCCATCGGCCATGCCGTGAGTACGCGCGCCGCCGGGCGGAACACCGGAGCGCAGGCCGCGCCCGCCCCCTGGGCCGGGGACGCGCTGCGCGCACGCGCCGGGCCGCACTGGTCGTACGCGCGCGCGGGGGCAGGGCACGCTCGGTGTTTGCGCGGGCTTCGGACCTTGGCTGCGGGCGGTGAGAGAAGATAAGTTTCCGTAATTAACACGGGATGAACAGCGTGCTGTGTGCACCCCGCAGTTGCCTTTTTCCGGGCGTGGGACTAATGGGGCTGTGGAGTGGCTCCGAGCACGGCTTTTTGTTGTTCGTTTGTCCCACTCTGTATCCGTAGCTAGCTTAGGATTGGCTGTGTACACCAAAGTGGCTTCAATCTTGTGATCCTCCTGCCTCCTCTCCAGTGCTAGGGTCATAGGTGTAGCAGCAGGGCCCTAGACTCCAGCTTTTGGAAAATGAGGGGACCTTGGTTCCACGTTCTGTCTACGTTGCGCTGCGCTGCGCTGGAGAGCCCTGTGACTTTGGGAGACCCTAGCTATCTGGGGGCGGGGCTTGGCTTTCTGTTTCGGGGAGATTAAAGGGTAACACCCATTTTGCGATTTTGGCGGGAGTGTTAAAAACTATATTCGCCAAGGCCTTAGCACTTAAGATATGTCTCGGATCCTAGAAGATGACAGAGAACAGAATCCGTTACTCCGTGGCCTGAAAAGATAGCCCAAAGGATAGCAGTGGGGTGAAGGAAGGCTTTCTGGAGAGGGCCGTGATAGATGCCAAAGAAGGGGGGGCGGGTGGAGGAGCATTCCAGGAAGGGGAGAGCTGTGGACCAAGGTGGGCTAGTACTGTCTGCAGGTTCAAACCCAGTTCATGAGGTCCTGTCTTTAAAATAAAAAAATAATAATAAAGATGGGGCTAGCCTTGTAGCTCAGCAATGGGATAGTCCCTTAGAGTTCAAGAGGTCCTGGGTTCTTTCCTTAACACTGAAAAAGAAAGTTCAAACAAACAATCAAAACAGGAGTGGGATGGTCAGAGAGAGACAGCTAGGATTTCAACGGTAGGACCCAGGAATTTCTGCTTTCTCAAATGCCTTCTTGGAATGTTTGGACGATTCCGGCCTTGTTCCTCCCTTGCCCGGAGCCTGACGGCTGGGCTCCAGTTGCAACTGTGCACTTAGGATTTCTGCATCTCTATGAGGCTGAGCGACTTCGTCTTTGGCATCTCTGTTTCCTCGCCTGTAAAATACAAATACAGTCCATCTTCGTACTCAGATTCTGTTCTCCGTGGTCACTAACGTTTATGGTCCCCAGTTGTCTACCTTGGTGCTCCTACAGTCATTTTGAAAGCTGCAGGCTGGCAAAATGCTCAAGGCTCATGGAAGGTGTTCCCAGCAGTTGTCAAACAAGGCTCGATTCCGCTGTCACAGAGTGAGCAAATGTTTAGTCTATCCACTGAAATGCTTTTTCACGTTGATGTACCTGCTGGTGACTTTGTTTTTTGAAAGTGGTCCCCAAACCTAGAGCCACAGTAAGCATAGTAAGACTGTGGCATGGCTTACAAAGAAAATGTGTGTGAGAAACACTTCACTCCAGCAGGAGTTATGAGTGTTCTTGCTTCAAGTTCAGAGTCGACAAATCAGTAATATATAGTAAATAAAGTGTCTTTAAACAGACATGCATACCAAACAGGATTATGTATTAGTGTCTTAATCAGGGTTTCTATTCCTGCACAAACATCATGACCAAGAAGCAAGCTGGGGAGGAAAGGGTTTATTTGGCTTACTTCCACACTGCTGTTTATCACAAAGGAAGTCAGGATTGGAACTCAAGTAGGTCAGGAAGCAGGAGCTGATGCAGAGACCATGGAGGGATGTTCTTTACTGACTTGCTTCTCCTGGCTTGCTCAGCCTGCTCTCTTATAGAACCCA
>NW_022196904.1:155546094-155553759 GCF_008632895.1 Mastomys coucha | reverse complement strand
AAGGGGCCCTACCCCCTTGATCACTAATTGAGAAAATGCCCCACAGCTAGATCTCCTGGAGGCACTTCCTCAACTGAAGCTCCCTTCTCTGTGACAACTTCAGCCTGTGTCAAGTTGACACACAAAACCAGCCAGTACAATTAGCCATTTGATAGTTATGACCCTGAGACTTACAGGGACCCAACCTGTGTCCCCCTAGGAAAAAGTAAGTGAGCACAGCAAACTGTATAGGGCTACCCCTTCCTGGGGAGGATTGGAGAAGGGGCTAGAGAGATGGCTCAGTGATTAAAAACACTTGCTATTCTTAGAGAGGATCTGGGTTTGATTCCCAGCACAAGGCAGTTTCCAACCTTCTATCACTCCAGTTCTGGGAGATCAGGTGCCTTCTTCTTCCTCCAAGGTCACCCACACACATGCTGTATACATCCATATACTCAGGCACACACATAAAATACAAAATAATAATTTTTTTAAAAGGTGATCACAATGAAGTTCTTCCCTCATAACTTCATGAAGTTCCCATGAGGGAAAAGGATTGTGTGAGTCCTTTCAGCTAAAGACAGAGTGGCGGGGCTGGAGAGATGGCTTAGGGGTTAAGAGCACTGACTGCTCTTCCAAAGGTCCTGAGTTCAAATCCCAGCAACCACATGGTGGCTCACAGCCATCTGTAATGAGATCTGATGCCCTCTTCTGGTGTGTCTAAAGAGAGCTACACTGTATTCATATGAATAAAATAAGTAAATCTTTAAAAAAAAGAAATTATATATATATATATATATATATATATATATATATATATATAAAGACAGAGTGGTACCAAGCAGAGAGAGACTACTCTCAGGGACTACTCTCAGGCTCGTGGTAACCGGACTGGTGGCTCTCAGGCTCGTGGTAACTGGAGCCGTGGCTCTCAGGACTACCCTCACTTCTCCAGATTCCCCCTTAAACATGCTGCCTCCCTTGTCCTCCCTTCTCACTTCCAACCCTGAGCCCTCTCTCTCCTCTCTCCTGAGCTCACCACAGTCATTGCCTGCTCACGAGCAGTAGCTATCGCTGACCCTTTGCATTGCTACTAGAGTGGCATTGTGAGATGGTAGATCTTATTAAAACTTCTTGCCATGCCAGATCGAAGTCTTGGTTATCGCTTCACCGGCCCTGTGGCCACCTCAGCCTCACTCCATGGCCTCGATCCACCCCACCCCCACACACCTGCCAACTCAGCTAAGGATACACACACCACTTTTCCTTGCCTCTCCACTCAGCCTCATGTGGTCACGATCAACACGCATGCCGTTGTCTACTGCCCAGCTCCATCCAGCAGCCAGCCAGTTCTGTTCTGGGCTTCAACAGAATTCTACCTCTTGCCATTTTTTTTTTTTTTGATACTTTTTTTTTCCCTTTTAGTTAAAGTCTAGCTACTATGATGTGCCCTTGTCTCTGTCGAGCCAGCAAATCTGAACAGCTTGCAGCAGCGCCACCCTGGGGAGATGTTCTGTCTGGTGCAAGGTAGCCATGGCCACTTGAGATACAGCCAACACAGCTGTCTTAATCCTTGGAGAGATGTTCTAGCTGGTGCTCCCTAACCATGGCTACCACAGCTGTCTTACTATTGCTGTGAAGAGACACCATGATCAAACATTTAACTGGGGCTACCTTGCAGTTGAGAAGTTTAATCCATTATCATGATGGCGAGAAGCATCGTGGCATGCAGGCAGACATGGTGCTGGAGAGGTAGCTGAGACTTCTACAGCCAGATCAGCAGGCAGCAGGAAGAAAGTGAGACACTGGGCCTGGCTTGCGCATCTGAGACCTCAAAGCCCACTCCCAGTGACATACTTCCTCCAACAAGCCCACACCTACTCCAATAAGGGCACACACCTCCTGATAGTGTCACTCCCTGATGACCAAGCCTGCAAACACTTGAAGGGACCGTTCCTAGTCAAACCACCACAACCAAAGACTAAATTTTGTTTTCTCTCGATAAATTCAGAGAGCTCCTGATGTCTCACAACCATCCTATCAGATGGTCCAAGCTTAACAGAAAGACAAGGAGGACCCATAGCAAAACATTAGGGATAGAGCTGGGGTCCCTCAGAACTGTACCTGGGATGTTGTAATTGGTTACTCTCGAATATAAGAGAGCCAATCTACAGGCCATGTATTGCTGGGTCAGAGCAGATGTGGTAATTAGTGTTTTTAACTTTCCTTTTAGCATTTGAACCTCCACTACCTCAGTCAGATTCTGAACATCAAAAAGCAGAGTGTCTGCGTGGTGCAGTTGAGGAACTCGGGGACAGTGGGCAACCCAAGGTGAGATGAAAGTACCTTCCACCTCAGGCATGTCTTCTGCTTCCTCTGTCCTCCTATGGAAACTCCTTCTCCCCGGCAACAACCTTGAGTGACATCCTTCGCATCACTGAGCATCCGCCATGTTGCTTTAGGTGAATGGTGTTACTGTGTGAATATCCCAGGCTTCCTTTAGTTCATTCCTATTGTTGGGTATTTAGGGGTTTTTTTCCCCCAGTCTTGTTATTTCCTCCAGCATCCTAGTTGAGAAAGACCATACAGCTATAACAAATGGCACTCCTCTCCAGGCTGTCCAAGGTCTGCTTTCCACCATGACGTGAGCTGAGGAGCCTGCCTCCAAGTTAGATCAGCCTGCCCAGGTTCCGCTCGGTAGGAAGAGTTGGAAGCCTTGAGAGGCTAAACCTGGCACTGGTCCCTCACTTTGGCTTCTGTGGACCTAACTCAGTTACATAAGGAAGCTGGAAACAAAAGCTAGCAAGTGTCTTCAGGAAAACGGCAGTGGATTCCCTGTGGAGTCAGCGCTGCCTCAGTTTACCCCTTTACTACTTGATTATCCATAGGACCCTCTTTCATATGCAGTGGTGTCCCCAGCCCCAGAGATACCAACCAAAGGCACACAGGGGCTGCTGCATCCACTTTGAAGTCCAAGATGTCTGAGTGGCATTCAGTACTCTAAGCTATAGAAATGCCTTTGTGTCTGCCAGTCTCTCTTCCTGCCTGTCTCTCTCCATCTGTGTGTGAATCTGTCTCTCCCCTTTCTCTCTGTCTCTGTCTCTGTTTCTCTCTCTCTGTCTCTCTCTCTCTCTCTGTCACACACACACACACACACACTCACACACACACACACACACACATACTCACACACACACACACACCTTCTTGGCTTAACAGAAGCCTTTGGTGTTCCAAGCCTTTGATTCTCCCTTTGATTCTTCCAACGTTAGGCAACTGTTGCATGGAGTCCATTCCACCTCCTTATAAACAGGCCACTTGTCTCCTGGCTCAGCATCTCTTTGGTGAGCTTATCATCCAAGGCTGGCAAGTTGAGTTTGACCTCTGGGCACATGGAGAGCTGGAAGGAGAGAACAGTTCCACACAGTTGTTCTTTACCTCCACATGCAAGCCACGGCACATGCAGATGCTAATAAATAATGAAGAGATGTAATTTAAAAAAAAACAAACTATTCCAACTGTCCTTAAGAGTTTCTCTGTACACCCCAACCCACCCTCCATCTTCACTCTCTCCATTTCAATGTCCATCACAACCTATCAGATCAACCACTGTATTTAGAGAGCAGCTCCTAGCATTCTGGTCAGTCCCATAGTCTGTGCCTGTGGTGCCCTAGCAAGAGGATAGGCTGGGTAAAGGGTGGATCAGATGCTATTAGCACCCAGCAGCCACTGGTGTCTTACTGTAGGCCCCTCGTAACCTCTTGGGTAATGGAGCTGCCTACTGATCATCTCATGACTATGTATACCATCACTGGGCACAAAAGGCCACAGAAGGAAGACTGTTACTGCAGTATATTCTTTCATCCTGTTGTTGGGGCTGGAACCCAGGCCCTTATACTTGGTACATTCATATCTTGCTCTGAGACACTTCCCAGTGCAGCCGTGGTTTTATCGTCATAGTTCAGATGCCATGGACACCATCAGAGGTGATAGTACTCATCGGCATCTACGGCTATCACCACTATCTAATTCAGAGAATGTTCACCACTCCTGAAACTCTGTGCACTTAATTAGTCAGTAGCTGTCCCTCCGACTCCCTGCTCCCAGAACCTGCTAATCAACTCACCTCTATGGGTTCATAGCAATGTGCAAGGATTTTGGGGGGCTGTGTTTGTTTGTTGTTTGTTTTAGCCTGCACTGCAGAGCAACAGCCCGTCTCAAAAAGAAAAGAATGTTTAATTAAAAATAAAGCTTGACAAACAGTATCTATAGAGAAATGTCCCATACAGTTTCAGCTGCATAATTTTCCCAAAACTGAATTGTAAGAGAGAGAACACACAGTGAAATCCTTCCAGCCCAAGAAATAGACCACCAAGGACTAGAGAGACGGCTCCGTAGTTAAAAGCACTTGCAGCTCTCGCAGAAGACCCTAGTTCTGTTGCTAGAACCTATGGGACAGCTCACATCATCCATAATCCAGTTGTATAGAATCTGACTCCCTCTGCTGGCCTCTGCAGGCACTAGACAGACACGTGCATGTATATACATGCAAGCAAACACCTATACACATGCAATAAAATAAGTAAATCTTCAAATTAGGAGAGAGAGAGAGAGACTGTCAGTAGCCTGGGCAGGCACCCTGCTCCCTCCAAGTCTGATATTAACCCCTTTGGCATAGCTGCCATTCTGATTTATAGCTACTTGAATTGGCTTGCCATGATTGTTTACACGCACTCTGTATGGCTGAGTATCAATATGTCTGTTTGTAGCTCATCTTGTCAGTGTTGTATGGGACATCCATTCATATTGCTCTCACAGCCTTAGACAGTTCTATCTTGTTAGGCGGTGGTCCATAACTGGAGCAGTGCAGTTCTTCTCTCCTGTTATCTTTATACCTGGGCGTTTCCCAGTGTGGTGCTATGAGATAGCTTCAATCCAACCATACTAAAATAGTGTACATCCTGTGGTGACCGCAGGACTTTCTGTTGTGCATATTCCTGAGAGTGGGCCTGAGAGGCCACAGGAAAGGCCACAGCCTAGGAGCAAGTTCAACAGTGGTTTTCCAAAGTGAGGGCTGCCCCACCCCTCAGCAGCATTAGAAAGCCCTGCTTGCCCCTCCTCCTGTGCCTTTCATTACATATCTCATTTTTAAATCTTCTTTTTAAAATATTAACAAAGTTAATCATCTTTTCCCATGCTCACTGGCCATGTGGCTACCTCTTATGTAATCTGTACACGTATTTTACTCATTTTTCTGTTGGCTTTTCTTTTTATTGATTTGTATTCTGGAGTAGTCCATTTTCAGATATATGTAATACAAACATTTTTCACTACTTTGTGTCTTGACCAACAAAAATTTAGTAATAAAAGCAATAGAAATAGCCCCCGTGTCCAGCAAAAGTAGATTTGTAAAATATAATGAACTAGACACAGTAGAATAGTACACATCTTTAATCATAGCTGCTTGGAAAACTGAGGCAGGAGGATTGTGAATCCAAAGCCTGTCTGAGCTACCTAGCAAAACCTTGTCTCAGAGAAAAACAAACAAGGTACTTCATTCTCTTTTGTTTTGTTTTTGTTTTTTTTTTTCATTTTGGTTTTTCGAGACAGGCTTTCTCTATGTAGCCCTGGCTGTCCTGGAACTCACTTTGTAGACCAGGCTGGCCTCGAACTCAGAAATCCGCCTGCCTCTGCCTCCCAAGTGCTGGGATTAAAGGCATGCATCACCACTGCCCAGCCAAGGTTCTTCATTCTTACATTTTTAAAAATGTAAAGCAGCCTGGAAGAACACAGAAAAGATTCGGCAGCTGCAGCCGCCTCTGTCAATGGCAGTCATTCGGAAAAGGTGCTACTTGTCTCCTTTACGCAATTAAAGTTTTTGCTCTGTACATGCTAGATATTTTCCATCAATTTAAAAAGAGCAGAGCTGTCATAAACCCCAGTATTTTGGGTCTCACCCATACTCCATGTTGCTAGCTGGTTACTTTTGCTGGAAGGCATTTTTTTTTTCAGCTTGTATGTATTTGTTATGACTGTGCAGTTGATGACATTGTCTGGTGGGTTTTTTCCCCCTGCAGCTCTCTCGATGAGACCACTTATGAAAGACTCGCGGAAGAGACCCTGGACGCCCTGGCAGAGTTCTTTGAAGACCTTGCAGACAAGCCCTATACCCTGGAGGACTATGATGTCTCTTTTGGGGTATCTCTTGGCTTTCTTGTTTTCTGTTTTCTCCTTAATAACTGTAATTTAAGCTGGAGATGTAGTTCGGTTGGTGGGAGTACTTGACTGGCATACACAAAACCTTGGGTTCAATCTCCAGCATACAGTTAAGCATAGTAGCACATCCCTGTAATCCTAGTACTCTGGAGGCAGAGGCAGGAGGATTAGAAATTCAAGGTCATCTTCAGCAACCTATTAAGGTTGAAGGGAGCCCAGGCTATAGATGAGCCGGTCTTAAAAAAAAAAAAAAAAAAAAGGTGGTGCACACCTATAACCCCAGCACTCAGGAGGCAGAAGCAGGCATATCTTTGAGTTCGAGGCCAGCCTGGTCTACAGAGCCAGCTCCAGGGCAGCCAGAGAAACCATATCTTGTTGGGGGTAGAGGGAGGCCTCACGTACACACAATTAACTATAACTTACTAAAACAAAGAATACCCTCCAGGCAGACATGGTGTCACACAGCTGTAACCCTACACTCTAGAGTAGATGCAGGAGGATCACTGAATGTTCGGGGCTAGTTAGGTCTACATAGTGAGGTCCCTACCAACCGGGATGTATGGTGATATCCTGTCTCAAAGAAAGAGGAAACTGGTAGAGGGCTCAGTGGATAAAGCTGCTGTCTCTAAACCTGATGACCTCACCTTACCCCACGTGCAAGTGGAAGCCCAGGTCCATGCCATGGGGGTGTGCTCTCTCTCTCTCTCTCTCTCTCTCTCTCTCTCTCTCTCTCTCTCTCTCTCTCTCTCTCTCTCTCTCTCTCTCTCTCTCTCTCTCTCTCTCTCTCTCTCTTTCTTGGAGGCAGAGTCTCTATGTAGCTCTTGCTGTCCTGGAACTTTCTGTGTACACAAGGCTGGCCTTCAAAGATCCACTGAAAGCTTGAACCACCACAGCCTGACACACCTGGAATTCTAATGTACATCCCTGAGCCCAGTCCATAGAATTTCTGATTTAATTAGAATGTAATGTGCCCTGGGCGGTGGCCTGGATTTGCAGATCTTCCTTCCCTATGTATGGCTGATTGAGACTTTTGAATTGGATGAAGCATTTATGCCAGCCGCTGTAAGCGAGGGAAGTTCACATGCTGGCCACCAGGTGGCAGGCTAAGCAAGGATCGGCTTAGGCTTTTACCATGGAGAGAAAAATAATCTCCTCTTTTTCTTACCCATTCCCCTCCACCACACCCCCAATCCGGGCAGAGGTTAATCCTCTTGAGAGCAATTCATTAATACCAAGAAATGCCATGAAGTGTGCATTTTGGAGTAAATCATAGGGTTATGTAGGGCAGGTGGCTGTCAAAACCATGGGGGGAGGCAGGGAGAATGGTAAAAAGCACTTTCGGATTCATTATTTTTATTCCTTAGTAAGAAGTCACATGTATGTGAAGGTACCTGGTTTAACATGACATCTCCCACGTGCCTATTTCTACTTCTACCAGTGACCAGGGATAGCAGTCTTTCCAGTTTTAGT
>NW_022196904.1:155532782-155546084 GCF_008632895.1 Mastomys coucha | reverse complement strand
AAGCCTGACCAGCTGGGATTGGTTCAGCTCTGATTGGTTGGTGCAAGGGTCTCCTCTGATTGGTCACCGTTCCTTAGCAAGTGCTCAGTAGTTTGTTTCTCTCTCTTGTGGTTTGATCTGGATACCCTCTGAGAGTCATGCGTTGAAGGCCAGGTTCCCAGCTGGTGGTGTCACTGAGAGGTGATTGGGTCATGAGGTCCCTGACCTAAGTGAAACATTGATCCAAAGCTGGAGTCGAGACTCTGGACCACAGGGGAACAGTGGAGAGTATGGCCGGAGCTGTGGCCGTGGGAGGTTGGAAGAAGTAGGTCATTAGCGGAACGTCTTGAAGGATGTTTCTTATCGGTAGTCTCTTTCCCCTCTTTGCTTCCTGGCTGCCTTGAGGAACGGTTTCCCACCATACCCTTCCACCACTGTGTGCCACGCCATGCCACAGCCCTGAAACGACACAGCCAGCAGCCATGGACTGTGTCGAGCTTTCCTTGTTTTCTCAGATATTTATCACAGCGAGGAAAGTCTGAGTAACACAGGTCCCCCCCACCCCCCGCTCTTAAATATACCCACGCTCCCAAAATGGATTCACATTGGCTAAAGAATGACACTGGGGAGCTGAAAACCTTCTCTGTGTAATCTACTTGCAGACAGTTCTAAATGCCTTAATGCCCGGGGTAAGCCCCGTAGCAGCTGGCTTATTCCCGCCTGCCTCTGTCATTTGGAATAGCTGGAAGGCCTGGGGGAAGAGTCTAATTACTGTATCCTGGCTGACAGGAGGCGCTGAGCTCCATGATCTCTGCCCAGGCAACCTTGCCCTTCACTTTGGCAGATAGTACCATAGAGTGCGCTTGGTCACCGTCCAATGGTTCATCCATCCACAAATATAACATCATTCCCTTGTTTGCGCAGAAGCATGCAGATGCTGACTGAGTCTGAGAACGAGATGGCCTATTCTTAGGGACTCGGAATGGTGGGAGCGGGGGTCAGGGGACAGCAGGCTTCTTCACATACAAGTTGATGCTGAGGTAGTTCAAAGCAGGAGAGAGGCTGCAAGGACTCTGCCAAGTGGAGAGAGAGCTCCAGGTGACATTCCCAGGGGCACCTGCGCAGTCCTGGAGCAAGAGGGGACTGCAGGGACGATGCTGGAAGACAGCCTAAGCTCTGTAAGCTCGGTCTCCCAGGAGTGGCTTTTGCTTGGTTGTTTTTGATTTTGGAGCACACATCTGTTTAGTTACTATGCACTCCTGGATCTCTCCAGAGACTGGGGATCAGAGAGTAAATTGAGGACGCAGTGGTTAGGAGAGCTGTTCCTGGTGTGGTCACTAGCTGTAGTAGATGACAGGAACAGGTGTGGAGCCCTTGAGGAGGCCAGCCAGATGTTAGGAGCCAGGCCAGAGTGATGCAAGTTGTTCAGGCCCAGGCCGGTTAGGAAGGAGAGCGGACCTGGAAGTCACACCTAGAGAGTTACTCCTTGGTATTCATTTGCACTGGACCTGTAGGCCTCACCATGTAGGGTGGAACACATGGGGGACATTTACTGCCCGGGTAAGTCAGAGGTGACTGATTTCACCCAGTCAGTTAACCTATATCCAGAAGCGCGAAGCTGTAGAGTGGGGTAAAGAGCCGTGTGTTTGGGAGAATGTGTATACACTGTTTCAGTATTTACAATGTGGAGATACTTCTGAATGGCTCTAGAGTAACAATATGAATGTACTCAATACTACTCTACTGTGTAACTTAGTTACAGGCAAATTTAATGGGTTTTTTTCCCCCAAAGATAAAAGAGAGAAAATGTATAAACTAGCAGCTGAGAACAAAGGCTCAGGAGGGTGAAGGAGTTGCCTGCAAGAAAAACTGTTTTTGAGCCCAAACAGCCCTGCTTTTCAAATCAACTCTGCTGTTTGCTAATATTTTTTAAACATTTATTTATTTATTATATATATGTGAGTGCACTGTCGCTGTCTCCAGACACACCAGAAGAGGGCATCAGATCCTATTATGGTTGGTTGTGAGCCACCATGTGGTTGCTGGGATTTGAACTCAGGACTTCTGGAAGACCAGTCAGTGCTCTTAACTGCTGAGCAATCTCTCCAGCCCTCTTCGCTAATATTTTATTTTATTTTTTTGCTACTGTGAACCTCTTTTATAAAACTATAGTGATTCCTACCTCCACACTGTGGTCTAGTTGAAAACAGTTAACCACATGGGTCTAGACACAGATCCTGGCTCACACTGGGCTCTAAGTCAGAGGTTCTCAACCTGTGGGTTGTGACCCATTTGGCAAACCTCTAACTTCAAAAATACTTTATGATTCATAACAGTAGAAAAATTAGTTATGAAGTAGCAACAAAAATTTTATGATTGCCAGGCAGTGGTGGCACATGTCTTTAATCCCAGCACTTGGGAGGCAGGGGCAGGCAGATTTCTGAGTTCCAGGCCAGCCTGGTCTACAGAGTGAGTTCCAGGACAGCCAGGGCTACACAGAGAAACCCTGTCTCAAAAAACCAAAAAAATAAAATAAATAAATAAATAAATAAATAAAACATATATATATATATATATATGATTGAAGGTCTCAGCACTAGAAAGGTTGTGAACCCTTGGTCTAAATAAAGAGGGATTAGTATGTCTCCTGAGGGTCCTGCTGGGTTTGTTCTACTTGAATGCCCACATCTCCATCAGGAGATGGAGTTTTGTGAGTTTGATTTGGTTTGCATAGCTTGTTTGTTTTGTGTTTTGGTTTGGTTTGGTTTTGGTTTAGTTTTATGGTTGTTTTGTTTTGTTTTGATAGGGTTTCATGTTGCCCAGGCTGGCCTCAACTAGGATGTAGCAAAGGATGACCTTGAATTTCTGATCATCTATCACCTGAACCCTGGGATTACGAAGCCTGATCCATGTGGGGAGGGCACCCCTGTGCCTTGTGTGTCACAGGCAAGGACTCTCCCGAGGGGGCCTCAGCTTCAGCCCTATTTCTTTCTGTGTTGTTTTGTTTGAATCAGAAAAAAAATAAAATTATTATTTAAAAGAAGAAAAAGACAGATGGGCAGGTAGGCAGAAAGAAGTTGGGCATAGTGACACATGCTTGGCCCTTGGCAAACAGAGGCACAAATATTACAAGTTTGTTACCTTCCTGAACTACCTAGTGAAACCCTATCTTAGAGAGAGGGGAGGGAGGGAGAGGGGGGATCACTACTGGCCCCTCCCATGTTTATTAGTTACATTATTATCCGTCCCAGCCTCTAGCGTTCATATAAATGACTGGCTGTGTTTCTAAGAGTGTGCTGTGAGAATTATTCCAAGACTCCTGATTGGACGAGCCCTCTGCAGAGTGCAGAGAAAGGCCGTGGTACATCTGGGCAACAAGAGGCTCCCACCTGCTTACCAGAAGCAACACAGGGCCCTGTTGGAGTGTACTTAGTGCCTAGCCTTTGTTTCATATCCTGCCTTCTAAGGAGACTAAAGCTTTCAGAGTGAAGGGCTCCTTTGTTGGGTGCTTTCAAATTTAAATGTTCATATATTGGGCAAAAATGGACTGGCCAGTCTTTTGGGAGTGTGAGGCTTTTTAGAGGGGAATAAAGCCTTATGGAGTCTTAAGCACTTGCTGGATGCCTGGGAAGAGCCTGGAAATAACACAGGTAGGCTGGGCCTGCTCTCCCAGCTCTTCTGAGACAAACAAGGCGGGGAATTGATTACTTTCTTCTCTCTTTTTTCTGTTTCGCATTTGTTCTGCAGCCTGCTGGCCTCAAACTCACCATCTCCCACCTTGGCCTCCCAAACCTGGACCTTACAGATCTTGCCACCACAATCGCTTTCTTTCTGTGTTTTCATGATGGGCCTGTCAGGTTTGATACTTGGGCAGCCGCTGTTAGAATTTAGCCTGCCTTTGTACGTGTTCCAGTTGGCAGTGGAGGGCCGTAAGCTAGCAGTCCTGTTTACCATTTCTAGGATCTCAGGCAAGACTTAACTTGTCCTGAGGACCACACAGGCAGAGAGAAAGCGCTATGAGCTTCAAGCATTCATCATAGGTTATTACGATTCATCCACTCGTGATGGCTGCAGAGATGGCTCAGTGGTTATGCGCTGGCTACTTTATCATGAGAGCCAGAGGCTGGATCCCAGCAACAATATCACATCAGATGGCTTACAGATGCCTGTAAGTCCAGCCCTGCAGCTGTCCTGTGCATCTTCTGGCCTCTAAGGGCATTCATGCCCAGATACCTGAACAGAAACACACGCATAAATAAAAGTAAAACTAATCTCTGGTCCATTCTGACCCTGAGAGTAACATTCTAACCATATAAGCTCCTGTTTTGGAATACTACATTTTGTTTGGTTTTGGTACCAAGAACTGAACATGAGGCTTCCCCAGCTGCATCCTCAGCCCCCATTTCTTAATGGTGTCGGTTATATCCGTAGATACATGAAAAGCATTGAGATATGAGTGTGTGTGTGTGTGTGTGTGTGTGTGTGTGTGTGTGTATTCAAAAATAGGAACTTGTATAGTAAAAACATTACTCTCAGGGTTAGAGGGGGTCAGGGATTTATATATATATATATATATATATATATCACAGTACTAACTGATCTATTTTTTTTCACACTTTCTTCCATCTGAACCCCTAGGGTGGCGTGCTCACCATTAAGCTGGGCGGGGATCTAGGAACCTATGTAATCAACAAGCAGACCCCAAACAAGCAAATCTGGTTGTCCTCTCCCTCCAGGTATGTTCAGAAGTCAAAATCCATGAGAAGTAAACTCATGTGGAATGCACTGTTGGGGACCGTTTGCGAGGGTGTCCGTGAGGGTGTCCGTCCATCCGTCACTGCCTTTGCCTCGGCAGGGAGGCTGGCTCGTAGTTGAACACTTCTCCCTGTTGATAACTTGGTTGCTATCCTCAGGCATCAGGATGTTGACAAGACCCGAAACGAAACAGAAGGAACTTTTCAGAACCTGGCCCAGACTGGTTTTCTCTGTTATATCATTGCCCAGAAAAGAAAAGTCACTGGCTTGCCTTTGAAAAAGAAACTTTTGCCAGGTACAGTGTTACATGTCTATAGTCTCAGCACTCAGGGAGTTGAGGCAGTAATTCAGGCCTGCCTTGCTACGTAGCCAGTTCAAAGACTAGTCTGGGCTATCATGTAAGACCCTATCGCAAAAGCAAATAAGCAAACCTAGTAAGTTCCAGGCCAGCCAGGGCTATACATAAGCCACTTTTGGTAGGTACAGTGGCACATGCCTGCAATAAATATATACACATATATTTATCAATATATATATATGCAATAAATATATATATAATTAATTAAAAAGCTACTTTGAGGGGCTAGAGAGATGGCTCAGTGTTTAAGAGCACTGACTGCTCTAGAGTTCAATTCCCAGCAGCTACTTAGTGGCTCACAACCATCTCTGGTGGGATCCAATGCCCAATTCTGGTCTGTCTGAAGAGCGTGACAGTATACTCACGTACACACAATAAATAAATAGATCTTTAAAAAAAAAAAAAAACTACTTTGAAGGCTGGGGGCGTATCTCTGTGATAGAGTGCTTATCCAGTAATCTATAAGCCCTGGGTTCAATTCCTACAATGGAAGGGAAGGAGGAATTTTTTATATTGTAGTATCTGAGAAAACTTGCACTTTGTCCTCAAAGTAAGTTAAACTTTAACTCTTGGCCTACTTTAAAGGTCTCAGTAATTCTGCTGGCAGAACTGGGCTCAGACTCCATCACAATGGGACAGTGATTTTTAGCAGCAGCCCCAGTGGCCCCAGCCTCATGCCTGCCCCATGGCCGTGCCTGCAGTTGAAGGAACAGCAGGATGCACTGCAGTCAGCTCCTGTCTCAGAATGAAGGACTTACTGATGAGTATGCAGCTGCAGCGTCAGTGGTCTGGGAACAGCTGAGAGATGCCCACGGGGAGCCTTCACACTAACCTTGCTGAGTCTCATCAGCAGTACTGAAGACATTCTGAAGGAAAAGTGGGAAATCTCAGCTAGAACCAGTGTGGAATTCTTTGAAAGCCTAATGGTATTGGCCGTTTTAAAAAGGCACCAAGGTGTGGCTCAGTGGCAGAGAACTTGCCTAGCATGAGAGAGAAGGCCCTGGATTGGAATCTCAGCACCACAACGAACACACAGCAAACAAAACTATTACCAAGGCTGGAGAGATGGCTTAAGAGCCCCTTCTGCTCCAGCATGAGGGCTAAAGTTCAAATCCTGGCATCCGTGTCAGGTGGCCCACATTCACTACGGGGTAATTTGTCACTTACAAGAAACTCTTTTTAAGCCTGTAGTTGGAGCTGGAGAGATGGCTCAGTGGTTAAGAGCACTCACTGACTGCTCTTCCAGAGGACCCAGGTTCAGTTCCCAGCACCCACATAGCAGCTCACAACAGTCTGTAACTCCAGTTCCAGGGGCTCTGACACCCTCACACAGATAAATATGCAAGCAAAACACCAATGCATATAAAACAAATACATTTGAAACCTGAAATTTAGGTGCTAGAGAGATGGTTCAGCGGTTAAGAGCACTGACTGCCCTTCCAACGGTCCTGAGTTCAATTCCCAGCAATGACATGGTACCTCATGACCATCTATAAAGGGATCTGATGCCCTCCTCTGGTCTGCAGGTATACATGCAGACAGAACACTCATATATCAAAACAAAAAAACAATTAATTTAAAAAACAGATTATCTATTTTAAAAATTAATTTATATGAGAGACTTGGGGGGCATCTCATGAGTCCTCCGCTTCCTCACACTTACTTTCATAAAGGAGGGTGCTTATTTTCATTTATGTGTCCATAGGTGTGGGTATGGGTGTGGTTGAGTGCCCATGCCTACAGTAGCCAGAAGAGGGAGTCAGATCCTCTGCAGCTGTAGTCACTAGCAGTTGTAAGCAACCCAGGGTAGTGCAAGAGGTCAAACCACTCCTGAAGAGCAGCAAGCGTCCTTAACCACTGAGCCCTCCCTCCATCACCACGGAAGTAAGTTCACATTTATCCAGATTATCTTTCACAGGACCATGGTTATAATTTCTTATTTCAGAAGAAAACCTTTGAGGTCCTGTGAAGACAATATTTCCTGGGCCCAAGAATCTGGGCTCAGAGCCCTGGACAATGTGGAGAGGTGCTGAGTTGTTCAAATTCTACCTGGTTACCTGATAGCGGGGCTTCGGGGCAGAACCAAAGAATGTTCTTTGGTTTCTCCTGGCTTTCTATTGCTTTAATGTGGCCTGGGTCCTTAGTGTTCAGAGGTTTCTGCTCTTGTAAGAGAAGCCCTTCCTGTCCATTTTCCCTTTTCTCTGTATTGTCCAGCATTTGATTGGCAATATTAAAAGCCTTCATGCATTTATACCTACACAAGATTCTCCCCATCTCTTCCCTCTACCTGCGGAGACTGCCTTCCCACCTCACCTCAGTCTCCTCTTGGGTTTTGTGGTGCTGGAGATCTAACAATGCATTGCCCATGCTGGGACCGCTCAAGCACTGTACTGCTAAGCTGTACCCATCCCCATTCTTCTAGTCTGTCTTTGAAAGCTCCCTCGAGCGCTTCCAGTGGACTTGGGTATCCCAGGTCCCAGATGGTGAACTCCCAGGGTTCTCTTTTACCATCATTGTCTGTTACTGTGTCTTCTGTTGTCCAGGCCATGAGGAGCTAGAACTTAAGACAACCATCTTATACATCTAGAATAACAGATCATGACAAAACCAGCTACTGATTTGTCCACAGTACTGTGTCATGTTGCTACAGCTGAATACCTGAGACAAGTTACTGATAAAGGGGAAAGGTTTTTTTTTTTTCTTTTTGGTTTTTCAAGACAGGGTTTCTCTGTGTAGCCATGGCTGTCTTGGAACTCAATCTGTAGGCCAAGCTGGCCTCAAACTCAGAAATCCACCTGTCTCTGCCTCCCAAATGCTGGGATTAAAGGTGTGCGCCACCACTACCGAGCAGGGGAAGGTTTCTTTATCTCATGGTTTTCAAGGTTCGGAGTCCAAGACTGAGGGATATAAGGGATGTCACTAGTTTAGCATCTTGTACAATGGCACGCCATGATGGGAGAATGTGTAAAAGCAATGTCCCATCTCAGGATGGGAAACAGAGAAAGATTAGACAGGTCCCCCCTTCCCTTTTGTGGACACATTGCAGTGATGTAAGAAACTCCCAAGAAGTCACTCCTCTCAAAAGTAGCAATATTAGGAGGTGGTATAAAATCACATCCCAAATACTTTCTCCTCTCACCTGAAGAGTGGAGTAGATGCAGCAACAGATAAGGAAGGCATATGGGGACACACTGAGAGATAATTTTCAATAAAGAAAACTACTTTTAGCTAGAAATTATGGAGCAAGCCAGTAATTCCAACACTTGAGTGATAAAGGCAAGAAGGTCAAGAGTTCAGGGTTATCCTTGGCTATATAAGGAATTGGAGGCTAGCTGAGGCTATGTGAGACCCTGTTGAAAGAAGGAAGTTTTGTTTTGTTGGTTTTTTGAGGCAGGGTCTTACCTTGTACATTGGCTGGTTTTGTGTGTCAACTTGACACAAGCTGGAATTATTGCAGAGAAAGGAGCCTCCCTTGAGGAAATGCGGCCATGAGATCCAGCTGTAAAGCATTTTCTCAATTAGTGATCAAGGGTGGGAGGGCCCCTTGTGGGTGGTGCCATCCATGGGCTGATAGTCCTGGGTTCTAGAAGAAAGCAAGCTGAACAAGCCAGGGGGAGCAAGCCAGTAAGGAACATCCCTCCATAGCCTCTGCATCAGCTCCTGATTCCTGATCTGCTTCAGTTCCAGTCCTGACTTCCTTTGGTGATGAACAGCAATGGGGAAGTATAAGCTGAATAAACCCTTTCCTCCCCAACTTGTTTCTTGGTCATGATGTTTGTGCAGGAATAGAAACCCTGACTAAGAAACCTTGGATCCCCGGCTCACTTGGAACTCACTGTATAGACCAAGCCAGCCTCAATCCCCCAACAGCTGGGGTTAAAGGCATGCACCACCATGCCCAAAAAAGTTTTTAATAATAGCACAGGTGGTAGCCAAGGCTGGAAGAGGCAAGGTAGCTGATTAGTAGGTATTGGCCTTCTTTCAGGGTAATAGGGGTGTTTTGGAGGTAGACAGAGTTAGAGGTGACACAATCGTGCAGGTTGGCCATCAGTCATCACATCCATGGTACACAGTTAGCATCACTTCCCAAACCTGGCTGTAAGACGGCATGTGTCCTAGGAACAGCAAGCGGTGGAATGTGCTGCAGAGAGATCCATGGCAGCAGGGCTGTGGAGTGTTCCAGAGAACAGACTGTGCGATCACCCTCAGGAAGATGCTGAGGACAGCAAAGGTTCACCTCACTGCACGTCACTGTAAAGCTGCATTTGGTCTCTGGGTGGCAGGCAGCTCTGTGGATGTGGTTAGCTCCTCATTGAAAGGAAGAGGCATTGGTTTTGGTTCACAGTGTCAGAGACTTTAGTCCCTGTTGCCTTTGGGCCTGCAGTGAGACAGACCATGGCCAGGAGACTTGGTGGAGGGAAGCCGCTCCCTCCCCTGGGAGCTGGGAGATTACCATATAAAGATTCCACCCCTGGCAATAGAGTCATGAGCTGGACCTTGAGCTTTTTTTTAAACCATGGCCCCGTGGTTTAAGATTCAGTCCAGTCAAATGGGGTTGCTGATAATCCCAGCGCTTAGGCTGAGACAGAAAAAGCGCTACAAGTGAGGTCCTGGCTACCTGTCTGGGATACAGAGTAAGAATCTTCAAAGATAGATAGATAAGCTGGGCAGTGGTGGCCATTTTATGCATTTAGTTCCAGCACTCAAGAGTCAAAGACAAGTGGGACTCTGAGTTCAAGACCACCTAGTCTACAGATTGAGTTCCTGGACAGCCAGGACTACACAGGGAAAAATCCTTTCTTGAAAAACAAAACAAAAATAGATAGATAGATAGATAGATAGATAGATAGATAGATAGATAGATAGATAGATAGATAATACATATATACATAAATATACAGATTGATTTAGTCCAAACATAGTGGCTCTCCTGAAGGGGGTCCTCACCTACTTACTTTGAATTTGTTTTGTCTTGCAGTGGCCCCAAACGCTATGACTGGACCGGGAAGAACTGGGTGTACTCCCATGATGGCATGTCTCTGCATGAGCTGCTGGCCAGGGAGCTAACTAAAGCTTTAAACACCAAACTGGACTTGTCTTCATTGGCCTATTCTGGAAAAGGCACTTGACTGCCAGCCGGATTCAAAGACATTAAAAACTATCTCGAGTGAAGACCCCGGCCTCCTCCTGTAGCTCAATGTCTGGTTTCCCATACCTGCTTCTGAAGACAGTCACACTGTGCGTGACAGATCTGTGAAAAAAGTGTGTTCTCTTCCACCTTGTCCCCGGATCTGGCTCTTCATTTCTACAGAGATCTGTTAGGATTGTGGCCTTTCCTCCCCAACATGAGACCTCTGGTCTCTTAGAATATTTTACACCATGTGTGTTCATGACGTAACAGCCTCAGAATGTCTTACGCCATGTGTGCTAACAACCTCCTGAAAAAGTAAAAGGCTCAGAAGGAGAAACGAGTTGTTCCCATTCTTCCACTGTCTCTGGAAAGATACTCTAAGGAGTAGCTTCTAAATGTCCCCAAGACTCCAAGCATGTACACTTCTGAGCCCTGAGCAGCAAAGTGTTAAACCATCTCACAATGCCCTTCGTGCTTTGTGACCTACACTGGGTGCCCAGAAACTGGTGCTGTTACCTCTGTGCCTTCATAGTGGGGGTCATTACACAGTCGGCAGCTACAACATGGACCTGAGATGTCTTTTAAATGTGAAAATTCAGCTGGGCATGGTGGTGCATGCCTTTAATCCCAGCACTCAGGTGGCAGAGGCATGCAGATATCTGTGAGTTTGAGGTCGGCCTGGTCTATAAAACACGTTCCAGGAGAGCCAGGACTATTACACAGAGAAACCCTGTCTAAGTAAAAATAAAATAAAAATTGAGCTGGAGAGATTACTTAGTCCACCTAAACATGAAGACCCAAGTTTGATCCTAGTTATCCATCTTTAAAACCCAGGCATGTTGGCTGGTTTGTAATCCTAGTACTGGGGAAGTGGAGATGAGGGGCTTGCAGCCTCACTGGTAAGCCTGGAGTCTCTGAGAAACACTGTTTCAAAGAAGGATACTTGACTGGCTTGAGTTGACCTATCCTGCACATGTGTGCACACAAATTCACACATGCTAAATAAATGTATAGATAACTACAGGCAAGGAGGACAGACAAAAATCCCTACCATAACCCAAAGAATTAAACAGGGTCACGGAGCTGAGGTCTCGGTTATCCACGCTGGAGACACCCATACAGGGACAGAGAGCCCTGACCTTCCATTTCCAGTCTACTCAGTGAGAAGGTCTAATAGAATTGATACCTGACATCCAGTGGAGTGGACCTATCAGGGAATCCACAAAGCTCTTCTTGTTCTCACTGGGTAGGTTGGAGAATGGGTGGTAGATTTTTTTTAAGACCTGCAGTTAAGGCATTGTTCTTGGCCACTGCCCTGTTAGAGTTTCCGATGCATTCCTAGTGAGTTAGCAGCTGCCCCTTGCTCTCTCTGTGCTGAGATCAGAGCACCATCGCACTGCTTCAAGTGTTACAGGCTGCGCTTTGTACTGGAAACAACACAGCTCCAGAACCCCCACACTGAGCAGCTATAAACTCGGCTTCTGTTAGTTTCTAACCGAAGGAAAATTGGGAGCAGGGAATCTAGCCCAGTGCTGGAAGGCTTGCCTAGCTTGTGAAAGGCCCTAAAGTTCCATCTGCACACTACAAAGGGCTGGGAGATTTGTCAGTGGCAAGTCTTATGCAAATGTACAGCAGAGGCTATGCAGGGTGAACTGAACACATTACATCATAGACAAAACAATGGAACAGTGTAAACAGGCTAAGTGAGTATTTAAGATATTTCCTTCTTCACAAATATTTTTTTTTTTTTTTAGTCTGGTGGAAAATTTTGAAGGGGTAAGTCAGTGCTAGAGAGATAATAAATAGGACCATGTGTGGATATGTCTACGGGTATCCTTTGTCTTCTAATGAAAATCACACACACATACACACCACACCACCCCCACTTGAAACTGTGAAACGGGACCTTCATCCAGACCTTCAAAATGTGTCCTGTGCTGCTGTTTAGAAGTTAGGGAGTCTGCTGTTATAGGCTCCTCGTGGACCAGTTTTTGGGCTTCTTAACTTTCACTTTACATATTTCTCTGACTGGGTTTCAAGGCAGCAGAGCTCACCTTTAAGGGAGGCTATGGACACCCTGTTGGGTGAGTCAAGCCATTCTGAACACCAGGCACGGTGTGCTGTTCTGTAGGCCTGGCACTTTGAACACCCAGGCTCAAAGGTTAAGAGAAGCACGGAAGTTTTGACTTGTGATTTTGTTTGGTCATTTGGTTTTGAGACATTGATATGTAGCCCAGACTGACTTGGAGTTTAAAACTAGTCTCCTGCCTTTGCCTCAAAGTGCTAGGATGGCAGGTGTGCCACCATGACTGGTGAGAATTAAAATTAACATACGGCTGCCGGGGCTTTCCACTGCAGAATTCAAGATACCGCTATCCGAAGAGGACAGTAACTGTGATGGGGTGTAAAGGACTACACGGCTGAGACAGGAGCATCACAAATCCAAGCCTGAGCCACATAGCAAGACCCTGTCCGACACAGGTCCTAGCCAGGCGTGGTAGCATACAGCTTTAATCCCAGCACTCAGAGGCAGAGGCAGGATGATCTCTTGAGTTTAAAGTCAGCCTAGTCTATGTAGTGAGTTCTAGGCCAGCAAGACCCTGTCTCAAAAAACAAATGGTAAACTCATATTCTGGAAGCAAGCTGAAAATAAACCCCAACCATGAGCCACACACAAGCCTAAGACCCGGGAGGGTTTCCTCACCCCATAGTCTAGTCACCACAGACAAAGTTGCTACATGCTCAGTCTATAAACTTTAAAAAACTATTTTGTTATTATTCTAGTTTTGTTTTTGTGGTTCTGGGGATTGAACTCAGGGCCTTAGCCTGCTCAGTAAATGGTTTGTTATTGAACTATGTTCCTAGCTTCTGTGTGTACGTGTGTGTGTGTGTGTGTGTATGTGCCTGTGCGCTCATACACACACGTGTCAAAGCTAAGTTTAGCCAGGCAGTGGTGGCACACGCCTTTAATCCCAGCACTTGGGAGGCAGAGACAGGCAGATTTCTGAGTTTAAGACCAGCCTGATCTACAGAGTGAGTTCCAGGACAGCCAGGGCTACACAGAGAAACCCTATCTCAA
>NW_022196904.1:155516828-155532772 GCF_008632895.1 Mastomys coucha | reverse complement strand
AAAAAGCTACATTTAATAAGTTTGTTGTTCTCATTAAATAATCAGTTTGCAATCTGTCTTCTCACATTGCACCTGCCCCAATTTAAACTTCACAACCACCTCTAAAGAAAAAACAGTATCTGTAAGGATGAAATTTGTGGGGATCCAGGGTTGCCAAGGTAACTCATTACCTTCCATCCTCTAAGGCCAAAGCAATGGGAAATTGCATCCTGTTGAATTCTAGGCACAGACTTATCTTTTACAAACTGAAGCAGCTGTGTGCCACGGTGAGTGGAACACCGCACAAAGCTATGAATCATCTCATAAATGCAGGGTGCTCTTTGGCTGGGGATTAAGTTCTGTTGGTAGAGCCCTTGCCTGATGTGCACAAAGTCCTGAGTTCAACTCCCCAGCACTACATAAGTGGCCTGGTAACAAATGCCTGGAATCCCATCCCTTAGGGAGCAGAGGCAGGAAAATAAGAAATTTAAGAATATACCAAGTTCAGGGTCAGCTTGGGCTACGCACATACATGAGCTCCTGTCTCCTACTTTTCAAAAGAACTTATGAGTGTGTATACATAAGACGTTCCTTGGAGGAACTGGAGAGATGACAATGTTGGTAAAGTAGTTGCCACAAAAGCATGAGGGCCTAAGCTCAGATTCTTAGCACTTGGGTAAAAAAAATGGGGCATGGCAGCACACCCTTGTCGTCTCAGAGCAGAGGTAGTGAGACAGGTAACTGGAGTTCCCTGACTGTGAACCTCATATTCAGAAAGACACCCATCATTCTGTCATGAGCCTCTCAACTCCACACGTGCACACATAAATAAGTGTCATGCATCCTTGGCTTGCGTATTATTTTATTTGGCTTTGACAATCAAGGGAGTAACCTCTAATCTACTCCTCTGACCGCTGGCCTGGGTACCTCTCCAGCAGTGTACCCCAGTTACTTGCTGTTTCTCCTGCCCATGGTGCTCATAGTCCATCTCCTCTCATGGCGGCTTCCTCCTTTCTTTGTTGTCCTTCCTGCTCCAGATCTCTCTCCTCGATCCTCTATCTTCCCCAACCCCAACCATGTCACTCAAAACCCACCTACCCCCAATTGCTCCAGTAATTGGCTACAGCCAATTTACTTAACCAATGGTTTTAAATCAAGGAACAAGGTTTATGCAACAAAAGCCTGTAAAGGAGAGAATTCACTCCTACCCCTAGACCTTTGAGTACAGAATTTAGCATTATAATACTTAGCAACAGACCAAACCTCAACACGTTTGACTTAACTAGTGATGCTACTGGAGTAGACATTGAGGCCTTGAGTAAGGGCATGGATCGTGTACAGGTACTTACTTTATTGTTGGTGTTGTTTTTCTTCAGTACCAGGAGCTTAATTTAGGGCATCACACATTCTAGGCAAGCCTACCTCTGAGCTATACTTTCAGTCCAGACTCACTGCTAAGCCTGCATCTGCTAGAAACATAATGCAAGTGCCAATGTCCTATCTCCGCTGCTCATATCGATGAAGAAATAGAGTGTACATGAATAGATTTATTAAACTGTTTATTAGAATGTTGCCTTAGGAGGCAACATGGCCTCCCAAGGATTCTTTTTTATGTAAGAGAAGAGTCAGGCATAGGAGGCCATCGTAAGCACAGAACTTAGTTTACGCCAGCCTTGACAGACCACTGGAGTCTCTATGGTCTGCCCTGCATTTGGAAGCTCCACTTGATGTTGTCATTAGTGTTTATCTCTTTCAAAAAATGTGTCTGAAGCTGGACGGTGGTTGGGCACGCCTTTTATCCCTGCGCTCAGGAGTCAGGTGGACAGATCTCTGAGTTCAAGGCCAGTGAACTCACTGGTCTACATAGTGAGTTTCAGGACAGTCAAGGCTACACAGAGAAACCCTGTCTTGAAAAGAAAATAAGAATTCATTTGTGGAGCTTCAGAGATGACTTGGCAGTTAAGGGTGCTTGTTGCTGTGACAGAGGACCAGGGTCCTCAATTCTCAGCACCCATGTAGAGCGACTCTCAACTGCCTGTAACTTTAGCTCCAGAGGAACCAGATGGCTTCCGGAATCTGCAAGTTCCCCATATATGTGGCAGTGTTGTATTGCGGGACCGTGAAAGGCAGCCTGCTTTCTGGCTGAGCTAGGTTTACAGCCCCAGAGACCCCACAGATAACTCTGCAAGGAACAGTAGGCAGTTTGCCACGCTCCTAGACACCAGGCTCCTGACATGAGGCTGCAGCTCTTCACTCCATAGGTCTGTGGCCATCAGTCATGTTAAGGGCAACACTCCCAAGCCCCTCCACAAGGACGTGCCGACAACGGATCAGGTAGCCTCAAGACAGATCTCCATTTTAACAAGGCACCTAAAGGTCTGAAGGGCTTAACCAATTAAGTTCCCCTTCCCAGACAGTCCTCCATGCAAAGGGTATCTAACCTCAGGCCCGCCCTGAGAAAATGGGGTATGGTTTCACTCATCAAAACTCTCGGCCATGACAATAAGTGCTTTAAAAGCATGGACTGTCTCTTCTCATCAGGATCCACCATGGGGAGAAATGGAGCAGGTCTTCCTCTGAAGAACTGCTTTTAATCTCCAGCAGGAGGTCTCTCTTCCATCCCAGCTATGGACTCCACCAAGCCAAGGCACCGCCCACTCCCATCCCCCCTACCCCGCCACCCCACCACCCCGCCACCCCGCCACCCCGCTGAGCAAGCCAAGGACTCTCTCATCCCTGTGAGACCCAGCCGGAACCCTCTTCTCACCCTTTTCCCTTCAGCCCCTGGCTAGATCCAGCCTGTGGGCCCCTACTCCATTCTCGGCTCTTCCACTGCATCCAGAGGTGTCTGTAGTGAGACAAGAGTCTGAGAACCTGCTGTCCCCGGCCTCTTGGACCCCGGAGCCCTACTCCAGCAGTTCACGGGACCACAGACTGTGCTTCCCCCACCTCCCCAAGCCTGGTTCCACAGCTTCTCACAGCCCGACACCCACAGGGCGGTGGTGTGGGGTCTACATAGTCAAAACTCCCACGTCCTACCTCGCCCAGCGGCCCAAGACCAGAGCAGACGCCGGACTCCCCACTTTTTCTTTTTTTCTTCGAGACAGGGTTTCTCTGTGTAGCCTTGGCTGTCCTGGAACGCACTCTGTAGACCAGGCTGGCCTCGAACTCAGAAATCCGCCTGCCTCTGCCTCCCAAGTGCTGGGGTTAAAGGCGTGTGCCACCACTGCCTGGCTGGGGACTCCCCACTTTTAACCCACATGGTATGACAATTTTTTTTTTAAAGAGATGCAACCCCAGATATGGAACTCAGGACACTTTTTACACTTTGAACTCATGAACTCTGTACCTTTGGTACAGATCTCACCAAAGTCTAACTTGGTGAACCAATGAGTTTTATTGGGGTTACTTACAGGAATACAGGGTTATTATGGAAACAGAAGTGGCTCAAAGACAGTTGCATCCCCAAGGCCTACTGTAGCATGGGTGACACCTCCCAAACGCTGGGAAACCCAGACCCTGCTGCAGAGCCTGCAGGCAGCTCAAAAGGTTGGCGAGTGTCTTTTCCAAGAGACTCTGGTCTATACCTCTGCTGCTGGTTTCTGTTCCTCCCAAGTAGCTGGTCAGGTCTCAGAGTCTTCATTGCATCTTATCTGAGAGGGACTCTCAACTTTTATTGTTTACTCTTGCAGGGAGGGGCCTGGTGAATCTAGTCAGTTTCAGGGACTTCCTGAAGCTAGTTTTGAGTCTTTCACCTTCCTGTTTAAGGATCTAACAGGATGTTTTACTCTCAGAGGAAACTGTTACACAACAGGCATACATTGTCTGTGTGTGTGTATGTGTGGTGTGTGTGTGTGTGTGTGTGTAAGTATGTATATATGTATGTATGTATATATCATTCAGGAGGCAGAGGCAGGTGGATTTCTTGAGTTTTGAAGCTAGCTTTGTTTAGTTATCGAGTCAGAACAACCAAGGCTACATAGTAAGATCCTGTCTCAAAAAAACAAAACAAAAAACAAAACAAAACAAAAAAAAAAACAAGACAGGTGGAGGAATGGCTCAGCAGTTCCTAGCACCATGGGGCAGCTCATAAACCTCTGTTACTCCAGTTCTTGGGATATGACACTCTCTTTTGGCACCAGGCATGAACACAAGCACACTGGCATGTGCCCACACACATCACACAGACACATACATACACACACACACACACACACACACACACAAAGCAAAACACTGATACAGATAAACCTCTAAAAAGAAACTTCTTTGTTCTCACCACAGGCTGTGTTCCTACACTGACTGTATAGAAAGAGGAGGCAGAATAAGCCTGCCCTATGAACGCCTCAGCCTGGGCTACTGAGCCTGCTCTGTATTGTGAATGGGGAGACATGGAGAAAAACAAAAAGAGAAACAGAATCACTTGACTCCATGTTGAACTGAACATGGAATTTCTGTGATCAAAAGGATTTTGTTCACTTATTTTTTATTTTTACAAATGTTATAATGTTCAAAATACATTTTTTTTTGTTTGTTTTTTTTCAAGACAGGGTTTCTCTGTGTAGCCCTGGCTGTCCTGGAACTCACTTTGTAGACCAGGCTGGCCTCAAACTCAGAAATCCTCCTGCCTCTGCCTCCCAAATGCTGGGATTAAAGGCGTGTGCCACCACTGCCCTGCTGAAAATAGAATATTTTTATTTATTTATGATGAGCATTTGGCATATCTAGAAGAGGCTAGAGAAAGTTAGAACCACTCAGTGTGTAAACTCAGGGAAGAAAGTGAACAATTCTAAATTCTTCATTAGGTCAGGTCCTGAGTTGAAATCACATCTGCTACAGGTGTTTTAAGTCAGAAATGCTGTGTTTTGTAACTAAGGAGCCCAGACTTCGACTTGACTAGTGAAGATTTACAGGTGCTGTATGAGTAACAGAATTCTTGCAGCCAATTGGCTGATTCTAGCATGCTACTTGGCTTGTGAACATTTTTATAAATATTTCTTAAATCCAGCCTCCTAGTTCTCCGAAGTCAGTTGCCTTCATCTGATTCCCAAGACTTGTTTGAACAAACACCTTCTATTTCCCCTTACAAGATCACACACTTAAGTGCCAGCTGCCTGCGGATAGGTACAGAGGAAGCAGGTCCTGCTGTGAATTTAAAAGCCAGCTGGTGAGGTGTGCCTCTAAGCTAAGAAAGGCCCACCCCTAGACCCACAGGCTCTATGGGAGCCCTTAAGTAACCACCACCCAGCAGCTGCTAATGAAGGCCCTCTTTATTCATCAGCTTTCAAAACAGCTAGCTTTTCCCTTGGGCAGTTTGCTGATGGGCACACCTCTTAAAGGTAGAAGCCGCTAGGAAATTGCAAGCAACTCTGCCAAGGAGCCACAGTCATTGCGCATGCCTCTCAGGTGCTTTTGGGGTAGGTAAAACGGGGTTTCCCTTGGAGGACAGAGTCTGACACGCAGAACCAGACCCAGTGACAGAAGTTCCACAGGCCCCACCTGCCAAAGAGGAAGTGGGAAGCAGCCACCATATTCCCTGCGGGAGAATTTGAAAGTCACTGAATGACCTAAGCACTTTCCCTTCTCCCAACCTCCAGGGCCAGCTAAAGCAGCCAGACTTAAGACTAGAGCTGTACAACACCAAAACCGTTTGCTTAAATAAGAAAAAGAGAGACCCTAAAACCTCCTCGAATAAAAAACAACAGAAGCAACTAAGTTTAGACTTAGAATTACCATTTGAGACTTGCTATTTATAGCCCAGACTGACTGAGTTTAAAACAATCCTCCTGCCTCTGCCTCCCAAATGCTTGGATTGCAGGTATGCCACCCTGCTTAGCAAGAGTTAAAATTGTGATGCAAAGCTGCCCAGACTTTGCATTGCACAATTCAAGATGCCACTTTTCACACATGACAGTAACTATCATGAGACGTACATGATGCCACCAGGTACTGCATCGGCCATCTAAAGTGTGTCCACCTCGTCCTGCTGGACCTTAACTTGCTAGTCCACCCACAACCCATCAGGTTCCACAAAACACCCTCCAATCTGCCTCCTCTTGGACCCAGCCAGGAACTTGCTGATTAGATACCCTCCACCCCCCAACCCCCCCTCCACCCCCACACCTCCCACCCCCTTGTAAAACATCCTGAGTGCTGAGGCTGGAGAAGGCTAGCTCCACCTCCTCCTTCCATTCTTGCACTACACAGAAGCATGCATGTGGTGAGATGGCTCAGTGGTTATGAGTACTTATTGGTTGCTTTTGCAGAGTGCTATAGTAAATAATATTGGGGGTTTCTATCCCCTATCGCACCTTAGATCATTTAGTTCCCAAATAAGAGACATGAAACCTTATTATTTACAATAAGCCTTAAAGCACTAAAGCTGGGCAGGTATCAACCCTCTGTGTTATTTTGCCAACTTCCCCATCAATAATCCCGAGATATCACTTGCCATATTTTGCCTGGACTGTTCCTACTCTAACTGGCCAGCCCTTGTGGCCATGGGCTCACCGGCCACCTACACTATATGCCTCCTTCTTCCTCCCTATTGGTCTATGCTGCAGACCCCAAGCTGAGGAAACGAAGCCCCACCCACCTCTCTTCTGCCCAGCTACAGGCTGTAGGCATCTTTATTCAACCAATAGTTTTAAATTAAAGAGCAAGGTTTGCTGGTTTACATGGAGAATTCACTCCTCTGAGGCAACTAGACCTTGAGATACAGAATTTAGCAATACAATACATAGTAACAGACCAAACCTCAACAGCTGAGGACCTGGGTTTGGTTCCCAGCATCTACATGAGGACTCAAAAACATCTGTAGCTCCAGTTCCAGAGGATCTGACACTCTTTCCTGACCTCCTCAGGCACTAGGCATTAGCATGATGCACATAAAAATGTTCAAGCAAAAACATTCATACACATAGAATAAAATTAAAAAAAAAAGAAGAAGAAAGTTGCAGGTTATACCAAAAGGTAGAAAATGACCCAAGTCTGAAGGAATGCTATTTAAGTATACAAACAAAGCCCTGGGACCCCAAGAGGGACAGAGAAAAGGATACACACTGAGCAGCAAGGCAGGAGAGCAATTGAGAGCCTAGAGATGACAGTGCCATTCCCTTCCTTTCTGGAGGAGAATCAAGACCTTCTCTTTCTTCCTGCTCAGAGAGGGGGCAGAGGAGGGTTAATGATTTCTTGGATCCAGTGGCTATCTCTGCCTTCAGAGGAAGTGGAAGGCTGCTGAAGAGGAAAGAAAGGGGGTGGGGGGAGACTATTAATAGCTCTGGCTGTGCCTGAAGCACAGGGATCTACAGAACTGGAGGGGAAGGAGCCCATGCAGGCAGCCACTTCCGAGGCTGTGACATGAAGAGGGAAGGAATCCCAAGGGAAGCTTGGAAGAAAAAGAGAGAGATCCCCCAGAAGTTTGGGGAAGTGAGGTTCATGTGGGGAAGGCTGAAGACTCCCAGGAGGGACCACTCAGGGTCACCTATATAGCTACCGTCCCAAAGGCATAGTCTTCAGTAGGGCCAGTTAGAAGAAGTGAGAAGTCATTTAATTCAAACAATAAGCCAGGTGTGGTGTTGCAAAGCACTTGCAAAGTAATGCTAGCACTTGGCAAACAGGAGGATCCCCACCTGAAGCAGAAGGCACTAGCCTGAAGCAGGGGGATTACCACGAGTGTAGGTGCACAGTGACTTCCAGGACAGCCTGGGCTACAGGCTGAGACCCTGCCTCAAACAATAAAAAGAGCTGATCTTGGTGGTGTAGGCCTGTAATGCCAGTTCTTTGGAGGTGGAGGCAGGGGGGTCAAAAGTTCTGGGGGCTGAAGATATGCCACGGTGGGTGGTCAAGAGTGTTTGATGCTCTTCCAGAGGATCAGACTTTATTCCTAGCACCCACTTTGTGCAGTTCACAGACACTGCTAACTGCAACCCCTGGACATCCAATACCCTCTTTTTGTCACTGTGGACATCCAGGAACATGTAGCATATATACATAGACACACACACACACACATACATGTAAATAAAAATTAAAATCTTGGGGGAAAATGTTTGCAAGGCCAGTTTTAGCTACATAAGGGATTTGAGCTCAGCCTGGAGAACATAAGACCCTGTCTCAAAAAACTACAATAGGATGCTCATGGTTGAGGAAAGGAAGGAAGAGGGGTGGTTAGTTAGACCAAAATTAAAGATGCATGAAAACCCTTCATGGAAACCAGTTATTGTCCTTATTGAAAATAGATTTTTTTCATATTATATATTCTGATTACGGTTTTCCCTTCCCATCTACTCCCATCTACTCCCTACCTCTCCACCCACCCAAATCTATATTCTTTTGTTAGCATTCCTTCTAGACTCTGCCCCACAGTTACCTGGCAACAGCTACAAAAGGGGCTGCTTGCCCCCTCCTCACTCTCTTATCCTTTTATCTTCTTACTCTCTGCCCCTTCTGCCTCTTTCCTCAAACCCTTCCCTCCCTCCCTCCTTTCCTCCCTCTCTCTCTCCTCCCTCTCTCTCTCTGCCTTTCTTTGCCTCCACTCCCTCCTCAACTCCCCTCCTTATGCCCTAAATAAACTCTATTCCATACTATACCAGTTGTATGGCTGGTACCTCATGGGGAAGGGATGCCTCAGCCTGGGCCCCCGCAGAGGCATCCCCTTCCACCTCACTATACCATGCCTCTACAAAACATGTCCTGGGTCTTTTCTTTTTTATAAAACACAACATCTTTCTTGATTGATCACTTTGAAAAACAAACAGAGACCTGACGGATGATGGCACATGCTTGAAATCCTAGCACTTAGGAAAGCAGAGGCAGGTGGATTTCTTGAGTGCAAGGCCAGCCTGGTCTACAGAGTGAGTTCTAGGACAGCCAGTGATACACAGAGAAACCCTGTCTTGAAAATACACACACACACACACACACACATACACACACACAATCCAAACAAACCCAGGCATCTTAAAATAAATAATATTAAAAATAAGTAAATAAAAGGGTCAAAGAAAAAAGCACCAGAGACATACATCATGTATAGATGCAGAGACGCACACTCATTTACGCACACAGAAATCCCATGAAGACACAAAACTAGAAACCATGATGCAGAATAAAACTTGTAGGGTTAAAAAAAATACAATGCCTAGACAAAGCATTATGAGACAAAAAACCCTTCAGAAATATATACAATTAAATATGGCCATCTTCTTTTGGGCACGGGGCCTGCCCTTAAATGTGGAAAACTAATTACTTTATAAGGTAATTTATAAATATATTTTTTAAAGAGGGGGCAGTTTTGTGGGGAGCCAAGGAAGTCCCAAGTGAATGTTTATTGTCTGACATGGGCACACCCATGGGACATCAGCAAAGCCTTCCCACTTGGTCACACTGGGAAAGGTAAACCCTTCTGGCCCATGTGTGTGCAAAAACTAGCAACTGCAGTTTCTTCCTTCTGGGGGTTTAAAACCTGCGGTTGCTCACTTACAGACACCCCCAAACTACCTAACTCCTCACACTGTCCTGTGCAATCCAAATGCACTGAGTGGCTGGGGTGGTCAGTATCACCCATTACAGTCCACAGAGCCCATCAGATGCCAGCATTTCCACATATGCACAGTCATTTCTTCATTCCCTCTCCACCCCTAGTCAGAGTTCCAGGACCGAGCCATAAGGGATGTGGCAAGGTTCCCTGCAGGTACCTTCCCCAGAAGGCATAGTTATTACATTCAAATCTCTATATGCCTGTGGTGTACAAAAACTCATGCACACACACACACACACACACACACACATCCACATAAAAAATAAGAAGAGAAAGAGAGAGTGCCATAGGAAGATGTGAAAAGTACCTCTTGGTGGTGTGTGGGATGTATATGGTGTGTGTGTGGGGGGGGTAATTGAGGATGGATATGATCAAGGAATGTTATGTGCGTGTATGAAATTGTTAAAGAATAAAATAAAGCTTTTTTTTAAAAGATTTATTTATTATTATAAATGAGTACACAGAAGAGGGTATCAGGTTTCATTACGGGTGGTTGTGAGCCACCATGTGGTTGCTGGGATTTGAACTCACAACCTTCAGAAGAGCAATCAGTGCTCTTACCTGCTGAGCCATCTCACCAGCCCCAGAAGCTATTTTTAAAACAATTAAAATAATTAGTAGCATTAACAGCATAGGCATAAGGAGTGTTGAAATTGCTTCTCCAAGTTGCTTACAGCCTAGAGAAGGAAAATGACAGAGTTTAGTAGACAAGAATTATAGGATTAGCACAGCAGCTATTGAGAGGATGGGTCAGAACTTTACATTAATCTGCTTAGGTCTTCCCAAGTAGGTAGGAGTGTGTGTGTGTGTGTGTGTGTGTGTGTGTGTGTGTGTGTGTTTAATGATTTTTTGCATTTCTAGGATCTACTCATTTTAAAAAATTAAAAGTAAACTTTTAAATGATGAAATGTAGCTAACATACGCAATAATCTGTGTTTATGTTAAAGAATGGCCTTGGTAGCACGTGATATATATGCCCACATCTCAGAACTCGGGAGATCAAGGCAGGAGGGCTGGGGGTTTCCGGCCAGCCTGGGCTCCAAAGCAAAGCCTTGTCTCCAAAAAAGCAAAACAAACACAGAATTCCTCCCTGTTAATTTAATCAAGAGGTTAAGCACTATTTTGCCTTTACTTTGTAATTCATTCATTCAGCTGACTTTTTTTTTTTAAAAAAATAGTGCTTTATCTACAACAAATGACAGATTATAAAGCAGAAAGCGATTTTCATAATGAAAGAAAGGTATCCATTAAATGAACAAAAAGGAGTCATAAAATTATATTCATAAATATAGTACAACACATGACAAAAGAACGGGTCATTCTTTCAGATAAAGTGTAACAAAAATGCAAAAAACAAATTACATTCAAGTCATTATGACATAAAAATGCAAGTTTGTTGGTAAGTATAGACAGTGATAAAATATACTTACACAGTAATCTTAAATGCTCATTAATAATACATAAGCACATAGTAAAAGCCAAACATCTGTAACTCACAACTGCAAACTTCAGCATCCAAAAGAGAACTTTACCGCTCATGCATTACTGTCATATTGTTTAATTTGAAAATGTCAGCAATTGTCCTACTGTAGAAACTATAAAGCACCACTTACTATATGCACTGAGAAGAGTGTAATAGAATGAATAGTTGAAAACCTGAGACTTCCAGGACGATTGGCTGGTATGGTGAGGTTTTTCAACCTCAAACTATGGCCCAGTAAGCAATCTATCACTAATTAGCTATATAACTTCGAGACAATTACTTCTCTTTTAAGTAGTTGCCTCAACAATAAAATGAAGGTGGTAGTGGTCTGAATAAGTGACTTTCTAAGCTAATTTCTAGCTCTGATAGTCTGTAATTTCATTATGTAAGGAAGAATTCTTATCTTGTTTCAAAATAAATATTTCTGATTTTGTAAAATGAAATATAAAATATGTCACAGATCTTCCAATTAATTAGTAAGGATTCACCCTTAATTTTTGCTAGTTTAAGCCTGCCCAAGTCACATTACTAAAAGATCTTTGTTAACCCAGTATTTTAACTAGCTGACTTTTCTTTAATCGGTTGTTCTTTCCTGGAAGTGGAAGGTGCTGGGGTCAACTCCAGGTCTTACATTCACACTGCTCAAATACTCCAGCAGTGAGCCACCCCCTAGGTTCCTGACAGCATGTTTTGCTTTATTTTTATTTATTAAGTATGTCTATGTCTGTGAATGAGGGTACACATGTATCTCAGTGTGCATGGGGAGGTCAGAAGGCAGCTTTGTAGACTCAGTTATCTCCTTCTGCATTTATATACATCCTAGGAATCAAATTCTAGTCACACCAGGCTTGGACAGCAAGTGCTTTGCTTGCTGAGCCATTTTGCCAGCCAATGATTGCCGGTACTATACAGTGTGTGTGTGTGTGTGTGCGTGTATGTGTGTGTGTGTGTTCAGATACTCATAGAATTGGGGAACTGGACCCACTGGAGTTGGAGTTTTATGTGCTGTGAGCTACCCAATGTTGGTAAAGGTGATCAGCTTGGGTCCTCTGGAAGTATTGTTCTAAGCAGCTGAGCCATCTCTCCAGGCCCATGATTGCATATTCTGATCCAAGCTACCAAAGCGAATAAGCCCTCCACACAAGGAATCCATACCCTAGTGAAAGAAATAGGAGAGGAGATTAGTTGCATAGATGGTGGAAAGAGTTATAATCTGGTGACTAGAGTATCATGGTAAAAGACCTGGCTCCCAGAACCCTGGCAGGCTTAGCTCAGGCATCCGTCCAGATCTGACAATAAAGAGATGAGTAAGAGTGAAAAGCAAGTTGGGCGGTGGTGGTGCATGCTTTTAATCCCAGCACTTGGGAGGCAGAGGCAGGCGAATTTCTGAGTTTGAGGCCAGTCTGGTATACAGAGTGAGTTCCAGGACAGCCAGGGCTACACAGAGAAACCCTGCCTTGAAAAACAAAAACAAAGCATAAAATACATAGCAAAAAGCAGAGAAATTCATACACAGTGGAAAGAAGAACAAATAAAGGAGTCAATGACCCCAAGTTCATCTGCCAGGTGTGGACATGAGCTTTAGGTTCAAATAGAGAAATAATTATAATGTGGGAGAGGGTAAGAGATCTGCATAGTTTAAGCAGTTCTGATCAAGTTTTAAGTCATCTGTTGATCTTTATCTGAGTTCTGATTCTGCAAGGTGGTCCAAAGAAGTCCTTATTGCTTAATGAAACTACTACAGCTCCTAGGAGATGCTCCTCTCCAGGTTGTAGCCTTGCCATCATAGAGAATTAAGTGAGGGAGCATCAGTCGTGTGAGGCTCTGATCCCTGGAATCAAGGTGACTGAAGGTTAGGACAATGACTGGGGAATTTTTTGGTGCCTCTTGGGGGTCTGAGGCAAGACATTGTACAAACTCACAGTAAAGCACCTCAGTTATTCTGATCTTTATGCCTTTAGTTTCAAGAGGGGAAGGTGGGATAGATTCTATACACACACACACTCCTCTGAGTGTTTCAGATGTCTGTGTGCCCAAGTAAGTGGATGACCCCAAGTACAGAAGGCAGACACAAAATGAGAGCAGAGACACCAGGCTTTGAAGCGGATTTCAATTATCTTGTGAGCCCCAGTGAGGAGTCAGTGCTTATTAGCAGCTTTGAGTGCCTGATGTCAGCAGTGAATGCTCCTGGTCCACAACAACACCTCAGTATAAGTTGTGTGTATGTGTGTTTCTTTGTGGTTTTGTTTCCTGCTTGGCTGCATTCTGGGTTTTGTTCATTGTTCAGTATATTCTTGAAAGATTCCACCTAGTGGCTGAACTTTATTTTGAGACAGGGTCTCACCATGTAGCTCAGGTTGACACAGCAATACCACTGCCTCTGCCTCCGGAGTGCTGGGATTATAAGCACATGTTACTATTCCCAGTACCTGAATGTAATAAATGACCCTCTGGCTACAGGAATATGAAGCACGGAAAGTAAATGAGGGATGAGAGGTAGGCAGAGAGGCTCCACTGGAGCATGTTTCTAGTATTTACTGAAGTTTTAAGGCTAAAGCCAAAGTTCTAACCAGTCCTAACATGGTGATGAAGGAGAAGAACAGAGGTAATGGGTAGAGAGAGTTAGCCAGGACGACCATGTGACACACATGTTATTCCGTCATCTCCAGTCTCTGCAGGACTTCAGGACTTCCAGGCTGACAGAAACTTTGATGTCACACAGGGAAGGAAGCAAAGGAGGAAATGGATGCCTGTGGTCTTAGTCTATGGTGATCTGACCCATCAGATCTTAGTCCTGGCTCTGCAAGAGTTCTGGAGAAGATTATGTCCGTCTGTCCTTGCTAGTTGTAGGAGGAATATGGGCATATGTTTTTTAGTTACATAGCCTTATTAACCACTGTATGAGACTGTTATGTTCAGAGAAACAAAGATGTCATGCTGGCTGGAAATCTGCTAACAAGCCACAGCTAGTTTGGAGGATTTTTAAATTATCATTATTCATGGAGTCATTTTGTTTACGACAAAATATCCTTATTACTTCTTATGTGAGACTTTGGCATCTAGAGAAATCACGTTAGCATTTATTTTTCTTTCTATTTTGAAAAATGGCATGTGCAGGGTTTTGTTGGGTTTTGTTTTTGTTTTTATCTTTCCTGAACATGAAAAAAATTTAGGACCTGGGAAAATAGTAAGAACAGGTTTGTGTTTTTAAAAGATAACCCTGACAACTTTGAGATCAGCATTCAGGGTGAACTGGATTAGTAAGGGAGAATCTAGGCATGGAAAAAATCATTTCAGACCTAACTTTCCTGCTCTCCATTTATTCATTCATTCATTCATTTATTCATTCACTCATTCACTGTTTTTTTTTTTTTTTCAAGACAAGGTTTCTCTGTATAGCCTTGGCTATCCTGGAACTCATTCTGTAGACCAGGCTGGCCTCAAACTCAGAAATCCACCTGCCTCTGCCTCCCAAGTGCTGGGATTAAAGGCACGTGCCATCACTGCCCAGCCATTCAAAACCTCTTCAGGCATGTCTGTAATATGTCAGGTACAGTTGTGAGCATCATGACACAACAATAAACAAATAAAGCAGTTGCTATTGATATTTCTACTCTTCACTGTGGAGATATCATCAACAGGGTAGGAATGGTGTCAATAGCTTGTCAATATCCGGCATTTTTACTGGGAAGTGATGGAGAGAACAGCTAAACAAATGAGATGGAGCATGCTGGGTACATTGACAGGAGATTTACCATATTAGCCAATTAGAGTACAATTCAGTAGCATTGAGTCTACTCACATTGGTATATGGCCATCACTGCCAGCCATCTCTATAACTTTTTCAGGTGGCACTTTCTGATAGGGTGTTTGAAGGTCCTGGTAACATCCAGTCTCATGGGAGTGGAAGCCTGACAGAGGTGAGAGAACGAGTCTTGTACATCATTAGGGAGATGTGGTCCAGTCCGTGGAAGCAGCCTAGCCTATCACCATAGCCCAGCTATGAGGTGGTACACAAGTTCCGGATTGCTGAAACCACTGTTCAGAGCATCGGTGAAGATGGGTTGGGTGTTTAGTTAGCAAAGAGGCTAGTCTCAGTCCAGGAAGAGGCAGACAATTCATTGCTGTTTTCATTAGGTTTCTGCTGCTGTGATAAAAAGTAAAAAGCAAGCTGACCAAAAGCTGGAGAGGAAAGGATTCATTTGGCTTATGTATCCAAATCACAGTCCATTAAGGGAAGCCGAAGGCATGAACGTGGAGTTAGGAACTGAAGCAGAGGACATGAAGGGGTGCTGCTTACTGGCTCACTCTTCGTGGCTTGCTCAGCCTGCTTTTTTATACAACCCAGGACCACCTGCCCAGGATGGCATCCCCCCAGGCGAGCTGGGCGCTCTCACACCAATCATTAATCAAGAAAATGCCTCCACAGATTACAGGCCAATCTGATGGAGACAACTCCTCAGCTGAGATTCCCTCTTCCCAGATATGTCTAGGTTTGTGTCAAGTTGACAAAAACCAACCACACAATTGCTAAGCACCAGAATGATGCTTTAAGCATGGAGAGGGTTTTCTGATTTGTCCTATGACTTAACATCAAAGAGCACATGGTGGTTATAAAAGAAAATTTATGAGATGCGGAACAACCCAAATGTGTCCCCTTTCTGCCTTTCTTCCATCAGACACGAGCCTGGACTCCTTAGTTTGTTTTGGAATACAGCCTTTAGCCTGTTCATACATGTTTTGCTTCTGATAGGGACAGTTACTCATCCATTATTAAACACATTCCATTTTTCTGGGTACAGAGGGCAAGAGGGAAATGGGCACATCTGTACTTGGTAAACAGATATACCTAGAGACTAGTCAATCAACAAATGTTGTCATTCATGAAGCCTTTGGGTGTTCTGTGCCCTGTGTATCCAGCACCAAGTTCTTCTCAGAAAA
>NW_022196904.1:155495483-155516818 GCF_008632895.1 Mastomys coucha | reverse complement strand
AAACCCAAAACACAAACAAACCAACAAAAAAAACCCTCAATCCTGATTTTCTCCTGCCTGATATTTGAAAGATTGACTCTCTGTGGTAAGGCCACACAGGAGTCACAGAACCAGGTCCGTGTCTCAAAGATCCCAAGGAAGTGAGGAGATTCACAAAGAAGTTTTGCCATGGTGTCGGCCTTGTGGAGTCACTCTTCTGCTTGTCTTTCTCGGAAAGCTTGCAGAGAAACTTGAGCATGTTTGCTTTGGGTGGATGCTTATTTTCTTACTGATAGGAAAGCCAGTAAGAGGAAATGGCATTGCTTCACCCATAAGGTGGGACAGCCCCTGTAAATATAGGTAGGCCAGTGTACATTTATGCAGTTAATGTTTTCTTGGGAATATAGTAATTTTGAAATTTTTCTACAAGGCTGATAGGGTATGCCATTAGAGGAAGAGCTGATGCACTGTAAAGTGTTTGGGACCAGGTCTTCCTCTTAGAAAAGTGCTCTCCACAGGCCATTTAGTGTGTGAACAACACACCTGTAGCGGCCTACTTTCCAGAGGTCTCATGTTACAGGTCTACACTCTTTTATTTGTTGTTACTGGCTTTTGAGACAGGGTTTCATATATTCCAGTCTGATCTTGAACTTAGTATGTACCGGAGGATGACCTTGAACTTCAGATCTTCCTGCCTCTGCTTCCCAAGCGCTAAGATTGTAGGGGTGTGCCTCCCCAGAAGGTTTATGTGGTGCTGAGAGCAAGCCCAGGACTTTGCTAATGCTTAGTAAGTGGTGAGCCAACCGAACAATATCCCTAGTCTTTTATCCAAAACCTTTGAGCCATAAATTGTAGAATTGCTGTTTTGTTTTGTTTTCTTCAGAAATATGGTATTGTATGTTATTATAGAATGCCTTCAGGAAAGACTGGACCAGTATTCTATAATTCAGCAGTTCTCAGCCTATGAATTGTAACCCCTTTGGGGGTCAAATGACCCTTTTGCAGGAGTTGTAGATATCCTCCATATCAGATATTTACATTACAATTTGTAACTAACAAAATTACAGTTGTGAAGTAGCAATGAAACTAATTTTATGGATGGAGGTCACCACAGCAAGAAGAATTGTCTGAAAGGCTCACAGCATTAGGAAGTTTGAGAACCATGGCGATAATATGGGATATGTGCCCATTAAAGTGTGCAATTATTTAATACTGATAGAATAAGGATCGGAATGGATTTACATCAGTGCAGGTCAGATTTTGCTGCCAAAATATTTTCAGGCATCAGACTTTTGGTTTCAAGGATAAAACACCAAAATTTCAGAATTATAATGATGAAATCCTGGACTTGTATAAAACTTCAACTAGGGAAGCAGAGGCAGGAAGTTCACTGCAAGTTTGAGGCCACCCTGGTCTACACAGTGAGTCCCAGGCCAGCCAGAACCCTGTCTTAACAAAATCAAACCTTTCTCTAAGAGCTGAGGATGTAGCTCCAAGACACGGTGGCTACCTTACACTCAGCGTGCCATGGGTTTGATCCCTCGCACTGCAACACAATAAGTAGATTTAAAAAAAAGCAACCTCTAAGTAACTCCAGAAAGCAAACAACTAGGCTGGCGAGATGGCTCAGTGGGTAAGAGCATTGACTGCTCTTCAGAAGGTCCTGAGTTCAGATCCCAGCAACCACATGGTGGCTCACAACCACCCGTAATGAGATCGGACGTCCTCTTCTGGTGCCTCTGAAGACAGCTACAGTGAATTATGCCAGAGCGAGAGGGGCCGGAGAGCAGCCACACATATGATGGCTCACGGCTATCTGTACAACTACAGTGTACTCATACACACAAAATAAAAAAAAAAAAAAAAAAAAAAAAAAAAAAAAAAAAAAAAAAAAAAGCAAACAACTGTATGGCCAATCCTATGAGTATCCTATGACTCAGTGGAACTAGACAGCATGGATTGGGTAGAATAGACGCCGTTCTGCTACAAGCCATGCACCTGCCTGTGTAATAGCCACCAGGAGCGGCAGAAAGGACACAGATGCACTATTAACATTCGCCTCTGTCCCCAGTCTCCGCTTCTGAGTCTTTGCTACCTGAAGAAAGAGGTCTCTATTTGGTAAACAAAGGGATGTAACTATGCCCACTGAACCCCCTTAATCTGAATATCTGAAACGCAAAATGCAAGCTTCAAAATATTTCCATTAATGGATCCTCTACCTCTGCTTTCCTGCTATTTCTTCTCAGGTCAGGCCTCTCTGGCATCAGCTCTATCTTAGTTAGGGTTTCTAGTGCTGTGAAGAGACAACTTGGCCCTGGCAATTCTTATAAAAGGAAACGTTCAACTGGGGCTGGCTTAGAGTTCAGAGGCTTAGTCCATTATCATCCCGATAGGAAGCATGGCAGCGTTGAGGCAGACATGGCGTTGAAGAAGGAGCTGAGAGTTCTACATCTGGAGCGCAGGAAGACAGAGACACACTGAGCCTGGCTTGAACATCTGAGACTTCAAAGCTCACCCACAGCGACACGCCTCCTCCAACAAAGCCACGCCCACTTCAGCAAGGCCACACCTCCTAATAGTGCCACTCTTTAGGGCACTGTGGTCTTTCAAACAACCACAGCATCTTTCCACACATGATGGATGGACCTTCTGTTACAGAAGGTCCTTATGTGGAAAGCCTTAGGGTACCCCATTGGGACCTGCAGGGACATAAGAAGAACTAATCAATATGCGTTTGCTAGCTGCCTGTATAGTCCCCAGGGGCAAAGCCCTAGGACTCATAACCAGCTAGGCAGTTACAGGCAACTGATACCTCCCAAGTGAGTTGGAAGGGATCTTGTTGCGAAGGATACTCTGGGAGTTGTTGCTTTGGGAACCATTAGATGAGGATAATTAACTCAGCGACTTGTTTTGGCAACCTCCATTTTTTCCACGAAACCTTTTATAGATGTGGCAGCCTGACACTTGCTGGATCCATTTGGGACATTCTCCTTCTTCTGGAAGACTGGCAGAACTTGTGGATGTTCTGTTGAGGAGAGGGTGGGGACCACACTTTCTAAACAGGCAACACACTGAGCAACCTCTGATCTGTCTCCTGGGATTCCAATTGGCCAGTGCCATGTGCTGCTGCCCGCACCGTGAGGTTTGGAAGATGGCGTGGAAACCAGGTGAGGGTTTTGTTTCTTTGTTTCTTTGTTTCTTTCTCACTGAGGGTTTTAAGTACTGAAGAAACATAAGACTATTAACAGGGATATTGCATCATCCACATCAAGTCAAGAAATTGATATTTAATTCTGATTTACTTAGAAAGGTATACTATTGATGGAATCTATGCTATGAGCTGTTTTGTCAGGTACGGGCTCTGTCTGTAAAGAGCTTAGGCTTGCATCACGTGTTCAGGGTATGTCTGTGGGTGTGTGCCTATATAACAGAGGGAACTTATAAGACGAAGGGCAGACAAGCCGAGAAGCCAACAGCCAGGGCAATGGAGAGAATCAGAAACGCTGGAGTAGGTGTGAGCCAACACACCTGGTGGGATTGCAGGAAACGATAAACCGAGTGGATTTAGAGATAGGCCTTCATGGGTACATAAGACTTCCGTTGGTCAGTTAGGGGGTAGGAGGATGCCTTAGGAAGAGTATCTTAAAAACAAAACAAAACAAAACAAAACCCAAGAGCCCTCCTGGGAGAAGTCCAGGTTGGAAGAAATACAGTATCTAGAGAATCACTAGAAAAAACAAAATCCACCGAGTTGTTTTGTAATTTGAGTGCCAGACAGCTAGGGGCTTCTTCTTTCAGAATGGCAGAAAAGAGATCTAACCTGGAGAACTCTTTCAAAGGAACTCAAGCTGGGTGTGATGTCATTGTGGGAAAGAGCCTGAGTCCCGAAAGATATACTAAGAGAGCAAGGAGAATGACAGATGCCGATGGGCAGGAGGGTTCAATGGAAGCCTTGTGCTCAGCTACTGAGTGGGGTCACAAGCGGGTCAGGCAGGAGGCTTCTGCCTGTAAGGATCAGAACCTTTGCAGCTGGGTTCCATGTGAAGGGCGTGATTCCTGAAAATCCAAGCCTCCCCTGCAGTTCCTGCTCAGGGGCAGAACAGATCAAATGGCTGTGGATTACTATGTGCAGCCAAGGCAGGAAAGAATGCTCTCTCGTCGTCGCTTGCTCTCTTTTTTACACTTTATCCTATATTATTTCTTAACTTTTTAAATTGTGAGATGCAGCACATGGAAAATGTATAAAACAACAGAGTTGTTTGGCAGAGTTGGAATAGGGATTTGTTTTGTTTTGTTTTGTTTTTGTTTTTGGAGATAGGGTTTCTTTGTGTAGCCCTGGCTGTCTGGCCTCGAACTCAGAAATCCGCCTGCCCCTGCCTCCCAAGTGCTGGGATTAAAGGCGTGCACCACCACCGCCCGGCTCATTTTACATTTTTAAGAAAACTACCAACCCCAGGCTTTAAATTGTTACCAGAGAGGAATTAGGACTTGTTTTTTGTGGTCTTTGGTCCACAGAGTTTATTTCTACATAGGAGTGATTATAATTTGTGAGTTTCGTATGTTCTCCTTTCTACTAGACATTAATTACACAGTTACTCAGGAGCTGCACAAAAGGCAAAACCTGTCATTTTGTGCATAATTGTGCTAACATAGTATAAAGCTGGCTCAATAGCCAGAATAAATGGTGCCATGTGTCCTTCCTAGATACTGTATATGTCCTTTTAGTAAGTATACATTCATTTACTTAACTTTCAAAATTATTATGTATTTTAATCATTTCTATATATGACTTTTATAAACAATGTTACAAGCTGGTAAAAGTTTATATAATTTTCTCCTTTTTCTGAGTTTTTATTTATTGTTCTATGATAGGAATCTGATGGTAAAATTATGAAGGTAAATTATTTAAGCAGTTTTACAAATACATGCATTATATACATGTGGGTGTGTGTATGTATATGTATATATATACATATATATATATATACACACACACATACACACACACACACACACACACACACACACATAGATATACATATATATATGTTTTGTTTAAGACAGGGTTTTTCTGAGTAGTCCTGGCTGTCCTGGAACTCACTCTGGAGATCAGGCGTGCCTCCAATGCTCAGATTCTTATGTCTTTTCCTCCTGGCAGGGAAAAAAAAAAAACAAAAACAAACCCTTTTGTGCTGTGGCTTGAACCCAGAGCCTCATGCAGGCCAAGCACCTGTGTATCCCTGAGCTACAGGCCAGGCCTGGAAATGCTTTTGTAAATGGCTTGGTGGTTCAATTCCCAATACCAAAACCAACCAAACAATACAAAACAGGCTGGAACAGTTTCTAATGGCCAAAGCAAGATAACTGACGTCACACATGTGGATTTGCCTTGGGTTTCCTTATTTTTAAATTGATGCTACTGAGAAGGGTTTTTCCTTGTTTGTTTGTTCTGGCATAGTATCTCACTGTGTTACCCACTCTGGTCTTGAACTTGAATTCTCCTAAATCAGTGCTTGGGATTACAGCTGTGTGCCATTGTGCCTGGCTCGCTGTTAAACATGAGAACATTGTCATCAGTTAGCATGCCTCTTTAACCTCAGTTGCGTGTTACAGAAATGGTGTGCCACTCAAACACTCATTAAATAGGAAATATTATTTTGTTTGCATCCCCAACAGCCCTGCTAGTACCCAAAGCATAATAAGCGTGAATGCAATTCAACTGTATCTCTGTCCCTAATTGCACTGTTGGACTATGTAAAAAAAAAAAAAAAAATGCCACCTGTAATTAATACCAAGCAATTATAGTATTGTATAGTATTTATCAGTTTTTAAGCATAACAATGGATGATGTCTTCATTTTCTGCAAAAGTACCCAATCACTATATTCATATTGTTGTGTGATAAAATGTTTCTTGGGGAGACTACAACACACACATCTCTTCACCCCAAATAGAAGCCTATGACAGACCCAAGTGCAGATACCACTAAAGTCCAACTTGGTGAAGCAATGAGTTTTATTGTGGTTACTTACAAAAATATGGATAAGGGTTATTTGCAGGAACAGTAATGACCTCAAGTAATGACAACTATATCATCAAGCCCACCCCACCCCCGAAAAGTATGGCTAATTGCTCACAAAAGCTGCAAAAATAGCCTGTCACAAGTCAACAGTGTCCTTTCCAATGAATCCAGTTGGTCTAAACCTCCCCTGGGCAGCTCAGCTGGTTTCTGCTTCTCTCAGGTGGCTCATCTGGTCTTTTCCTAGTCTTTGAAGTTTACAGCTTACTCTGGGAGGGAGGGGTTGCTAGTGAGTGTGGTCAGTTTCAGGGACTTCCTGAAGCAACTTTGAGTTGTTTTTCTTCCTGCTAAGGAGTTTCCCTTTGGGATAGAATGCTTCAAACTCCAAGAAACAGACAACACATGTCTCTCTCTCTATTTTTTTCTGTATTTCCATCTTCCTCACTGCAAATTCATAGTATAGTCAATCCAGGCTCTAGAGAAATTATGAATTTCTCTCTGAATTTAAAATTAGCGTCCACCAAAGGCTTACCTAAAATGACAGTAATCTTCCAACTGTTAACAAATGACTAAGCAGTTCAAGTTAGTCAGTAAAGTGCTTGCCTTCCCAATAGTAGAACCTGAGTTAATTCTCAGAACTCATATTTAACATTTTTTTTTTGAAAAAAAAAAAAAAAACTGGATGTAATGCCGTGTGCCTATCCTCTCAGCTTTAGGGAGGTGGAGATTAGCATATCTTTCAGGCCTGCTGGCCAGCTATCCTTGAAAGGAAAATTATCACTTCAGGACAGAAGACCAAGTTCTCAGCACAAAGACTGGTTTTCCCAAGAGGGACAGAGGGCAGGGAATAAAAGACAAAGACAGGAGATGGAGAATGAAGAAGGGAACAAGGGAGGCGAGGAGGGATGTTTGTCCTGGAGTGGGACAAAGGACTGCCTCTGGATAAAGAGGAGACAAATGAGGCACATAGGAAAATGGCGGTTTATAAAGGTACCTGAGAAAACCCTGTGTTAAGATGTATTAAATTTTAATTGGACATATTAACTAGGTGAGCCAAAGGGGCCTTTTGATTGCTGGGCTTCAATACTTTGATATCTGGACCTTGGTAGTCAGCCTCAGGAGGAGGAATTGGCCAAATAAAGGACCAGAACTTGGGATAGAATCCTTAGAAATGTAATTTAACGTTTACTTTTTAGCAAGGCAGAGGGAATGGTGGAGAAGGACAAGGCCTGCTAGAGCCATGCTCGAGCTGGCCAGAGTCCCTTCAATCCTAGCCTGCCTGGTGAGTTTCAGGCCAGTGAGAGGCCTGTCTTAAAAAATGTACCCAAAAAATAGCACTTGAGGTTTCTTGCTGATCTCCACACACAAATGCACAGCATACATGTGCACCCCCATATACATGCACAGCAGCACACAGAGGAAAGACATGTCTATATACCAACACACAAGGCTGTAGAGATGGCTCAGCAATTAAGAACACTTGCTACTCTTGTAGAGGTTTGGTTTATAGCACCACATGGTAATTATTGGCTCAGAGGATCTGATACCTCCTTTGGTTGCTGTGTATATTACATGCATGTGGGACACAGACATACATGCAGGCAACACACCCACATACATAAAGCAAAAAAAAAAATTAATAAATCTTTAAGAATGACCAACATAGAGTATTTATGAGCTGTTTATCACAGTCCATGTAACCAACGTCACTGAAGGTTGACCGAATGGTGGGAGGGTCACCAGTTTGAACTGATATGCTTAGAAAAACTTGGCCAAAGAAATGATGAATTGAGACTTAACCCTTGGCTCTGAACTACTTACTACAAAGAGAGTTTAAATTGAGGGTTTGCTGCACATAGCATACACAGTTGTTCTCAAAGCACCTGGGAAGTTAAGGCAGGAGGATTGTGAGTTTTAGAATAGTCTGAGTTTTTTAGCAAGATCCTCTCTTGGGGGAAAAAAAAGATTAGAATCATCCAAATAAAGACAACGCGGCATAATAGAGTAGATTAAAAAGTATGTTAAAAGGGGTCAGAGCTACCTTTAACCCAACGGCTGCTGGGTATGGAAAATGGAGAGTTCCTGACTGTGGCTCTTGTCTTACGTTCTGGCACTGATAGGGGCTGAGAGTCGGCCATTCACAGGCTCCATTTTGCTGCCCCTCAGAGAAGGTGGAAGGTACAGCTACTGTCTACTGAGCTCCTTCCATGAAGTAAGGATCCCGGGTTACTCTAGATCCACTACGGCCCCACCCTGAGACTGTACGGCTGGGGATGAAGCCAGTGTAAGAATGTTGAAAGGATTCTCAGCAATCACATGATCTTTGCGAACCAGGCTGACCTATTTCTTAGAGCCACACCTGGTTCCATCCCATCTTTAGGAAGTGCCAGGATTTCATGGCCACAGCTTGTCACTGGTCTTCCATTTCTGTAAGCTAACTGCACTTACCAGACAGATCTTTAGTCCTTTGTTTCACTTTGGATTTTGTTTTTTTATTTGTGGGCTCACTTCTGTCAGGCTAAGGATCAAACCTAGGGACTCATCAACACTCTGTCAGTGACCTACATCCTGCACTCCCACTTTGGCTTTCAATTACATTTAAAACTGTTCTGGAGATGTGCAGGTCAATCTTTACCACCCATCACCTCATACCATCCAGTCCCCTCCCTATCCCTGGAACTACTGTTGCCAAGTTGCTGGGCCTCCTTCCTAGTCCTTTTCTGCTAATTTACACACACGTGTTACGATTTGGATGTAAAGTGTCTCCCCCTGCTTATGTGAATGCTAGGAATCGAACCTGGGTCTTCTGGTAGAATGGCTAGTGCTCTGAGCTATTTCTCCAGGCTCTCACGTGTTTGTTTTATTATATTCTCCCAAGCTTACTTAGATGTTGTGCACCCAAGCCAGGGAGCCCATCTGGGGGACAGAGCCCTGGTGCCTTTGATGACAGAGGGCTCTTGTGCCCTGTGCTCTGAGGTGCTAAGTATGTACCATACTTAGATATATGATTTTGTATCCATCAAATATTATATAATACCTTATACCTTTGGGGATGGTTGAGGAAGTCTCATGTAACTCAGTCTGGCCTTGAAGCAGATGATGGCCTTGAACTTCTGATTCTCTGTTTCAGCCTCTACTGCCTGCCCAGTGCTGAGAACACAGGCATGTACCATCATTCCTCATTACATAATACCATTTTATAAGTTAAAATGCAAACTTTTAGAAAGATAATACTGAAACATGTACAGTGAAAGCTTAAATGAAATGGGAGTTAGGTTTGTAACTTCTATTAATGAAATACTCATTTTGGAAACAAAGCAAATCTCTGAATATTCCATAGAGAAAACTCTCTTGTGCTAACAAGAAGCTCATTCGGTGTTTGCTGCCAAGCCTGATGTCCTGACTTTGATTCCCAAGACATACATAGTGGAAGGATACAGACTGACCTCTGACCTAAACACACACACACACACACACACACACACACACACACACACACACTAAATATTCTCAGCACCCAGGCCTCAAACTCACAGAGATACAGAATTTGTCTGCCTTTGTCTCCTCAATGGGAGTTTAACATTATTTTTTTTTTCTATTATAGACAATGAAGTAACTTGGATTTTGTTTTTGTTGTTGTTGCTATTGTTATTGTTTTCCTCCTATTCTTTAGTTAGATTACAAAAGAAGAGTTGTGGAGATGGAATAGTTTGAGACTACAACGGCATCAAGTAGCAAAATCAAAAGGGGGAACAAAGGTCCTTTCCGAAAACAAAAACAAAAACAAAAACAAAGGTCCTCTCTGGGACCCTACTGCATGGTACCCCACTGTAGGGTACATCACAACACAGTACCACACTGCACAGTACTCCACTGCATAGTACCTCACTGCACATTCCATCACTGAACAGTATCCTAGTGCACAGTACCCCACTGCACAGTACCCCAGTGCACAGTACCCCACTGCACAGTATCCCAGTGCACAGTACCCCACTGCACAGTATCCCAGTGCACAGTACCCCCACTGCCCAATACCTCACCGCACAGTACCCCATGGTCAGCTAGGGAAATAGTCTCGTCCGGGCGAATGCCCACTTGCCCTTTCTTGTCTTCTAGCTTTTACATGAAGCACGGCATTGAGTCTAGCACCTTAGAGCACAGGGCATAAGAGCCCTCTGTCACCAAAGGCAACAGAACAGGGCTTTGTCCCCCAGATGGGCTTCTGGCTTCCTCCGAATTGCCTGGTGCCATGACTGCTAAGCAGGTACTGCTGTGCCACTCAGAGCTCATGAGTCCTTTTCATGACATTGCCCTTGTGACCCACGGAGGTGGCTCCTTTTACTTTTTTCTTAGCTAGTTTTAAGATGGTTAGTCTTCACAGTGGACGTGTTTATTAGCTACCGCGAATGCTGCCGTCCTGATGACAGAGCACACAGACAAAGGAGTGCATACACTCAGCTTGTACCCAGCAGAGGGAGTGGGTGAGGAGACAATGGCAATGTCAGGCCAGAGGCCTTCCTTCCTACCCAAAGAGCCTCCCAGTAAAAGCCCAGCTCTGTTGGAAACACCCATCTATCCCATTTCAGACACAGAAAGGAATTCAACAGATGTTTTCATTTTATGTTATGTATGTAAATAAATACTTATAAATATGCCACTCGAACACTCACTGGAGCCACAACAGCCCCATCTATTAAAGTCAAAACAGTATGAATATATCATTTAAAACACTGGAGTGGGGGCTGGGTGGTGGTCGCACATGCCTTTCATCTCAGCACTCAGGAGACAGAGGAAGGTGAATCTCTATGAGTTTGAGGCCAGCTTGGTCTACAGAGCTACCTCCTAGACTGCAAGGCCTACACAGAGAAGTCCTGTCTCAAACAAATAAACCGACAATTTTTTGGTGTTTCTCTGTGTCTGGCACATATGTGTTTGTGTAGGCGGGTGCACATGTGCACTCATATATATGGCCATTGAAGCCAGTGGTCTAAGGCTTGCCGTCTTACTCTATTGCTCGCTCTCCACATTAGTTTTGGAGACAGGGTCTCTCAGTGAACCGGGAGCTGACTAATTTGGCTAGACTGTCTGGCTGATTTATTTCAGGGATCTATTCACCTGCTTCTTCCTGCCCTTAGCACTGGAGTTACACATATTCCCAAGCCCAGATTTTCCTAGGGTGCTGGGGATCCAAACTCGGATTTTTATGGTTGCCAGCAGGGACTTTACAGACTGATGTATCTTCAGTACCTTATTTTATTGTTTCTTCTTGAATTTCCATTCACTTAGAGAACATGGAATCCCAGACTTGTTATGCAGCTAAGAATGACTTTGATCTTCTGATCCTCAGGCCTCCAAGTCCTGAGTGCTGAGGACTGAACCCAGGGCCTCACACATGCTAGTAGAGAGCATGCTACCAGCCTAATGGTATCCCTAGTCCCCATTTCTTTGTGTGTGTGTATATATATATATATATACACATGTATATATGAATATATAAAACACACATATAAATATTATGCTTATATAAAATATATAAATTTATATTATATACTATATATTAAAATGTTTTATACACACATATATACATATATATATATATATATATATATATATATATATACACACACACACATATATACACACACACACACACACACACAATGCATGTGAAGGTGGAGGACAGCTTTCAGGACTTGGCTTTCTCCTACCATGGGGATGGATCCTGGAACGGAACTCTGGTCATCAGGCTGTGTTGCAAGTACCTTTTACCTGCTGAGCCATCTTGTCCATCCCAGCTTCCCTGTTTTGAGATGGGTCTCACGTTGTCCAGGCAAATAGGCCTTGAACTTGCTGTGTACCCCTGATCTTGAACTTCTGACTCTGTGCCTGTATCTTCCTAGTTCTGGTACCAACTTCTGTCTTACTTAGGGTTTTACTGCTCTGAACAGACATCATAACCAAGGCAACTCTTATAAGGACAACATTTAATTGGGGCTGGCTTATAGGTTGATAAGTTCAGTCCACCATCATCAAGGCAAGAGCATGGCAGAGTCCAGGCAGGCATGATGTAGGAGGAACGGAGAGTTCTACATCTTCATCTGAAGGCTGCTATGAGAAGACTTTACTTCCAGGCAGCTAGGATGAGGGTCTTAAAGCCCACTCCCACAGTGACACATCTATTCTACAAGGCCACACCTCCAAATAGTGCCACTCCCTGGGCCAAGCATATCCAAACCACCACATTCCACTCCCTAGCCCCCATAGGCTGGTTCAAACACATGAGTCTATGAAGGCCATACCTGGCTATAGGATATAGTATAGAAAAGTACATATATAGTCCAACTTCCAAAGTTCCCATAGGCTATAGCAGTCTCAACAATGTTAAAAGTCCAAAGTTCAAAGTCTCTTCTGCGATTCATCCAATTACTTAACTGTAATCCCCAAGGCAAGACAGGAAACCAGCTGGGCAAACTCCAAACTCTGCATTGTCTGATGTCAAAGCGGTCTTCAGATCTCCAAATCCTTTTTCATCATTGTTGACAGCAACAAACTTCTTTCTCCTGGGCTGGTTCCACTCCCTGTTAGCAGCTTTCCTCAGCAGCTGTCCCACGACTCCGACATCTCTAACATCTTGGGGTGTCCAAGACAACTGCAACGTTATGGCTTCTCGTTCCAGTGTCTGGGATCCACACATGATCTTCTGGGCTCCTCCAATGGGCTTGGGTTACATCTCCAGCTCTGCCTTCTGTAGCACTCTAGGCTCTGGCTGACTCCACTCCACTGCCGCTGCTGTTCTTGGTGATCATCCTCTGGTACTGGCATCTCCAATAAACTGAGGTCTTCTGCTGTAACTAGGCTTCACCCATACCCTCTCATAGGCTCTCTTCATGGTCCCAAGCCTCAACTTCTTTGCATGACCCCTTCAGTCCTGGGGAGTCAACTGCAACTGAAGCTGCATGTTTATCAATGGCCTGCCCTGGGCTCTCACAGTCCCAATCCTCAGCTGCTCTTCATGACCCCCTCATATCTTCAAAACCAATACGAGCAGAGTGACTTTTACACATTACCTAGTCCAGCTGCAGTGTCTACTCCCTCAACTCCCCATGCCCTAAATAAACTCTATTCCATACTATATCTGTCATATGGTTGGCACCTCAGGGGGTAGGGATGCCTCAGTATGGGCCCACAGAGACACCCCTTTACCATACTCACCCTACCAAACATATTCCAAGTTCTCTCTTTCTCTCTCTCTTTCTCTCTCAAAACACCATTATTCCAGTACTTGAGAGGCTGAGGCAGGAGGATTGCATGAGAAGGCCCATTAGGGCCATAGTAAGTACGACTGCAACTCAAAAAATAAAAAAGCAAGCAAATTCATGTATCTGTGGTTTTCTTTTCTTAGTAAATAGAGGCACAATTGGTATGCTTTTATTTGCTTAAGAGTTTGCTTGTGTTCATTTTCCTTTTTCTTTTTTTAAAGATTTACTTATTTATTATATGTAAGTACACTGTAGTTGTCTTCAGATACTCCAGAAGAGAGCATCATATATCATTACTGGTGGCTGTGAGCCACCATGTGGTTGCTGGGATTTGAACTCACAACCTTCAGAAGAGCAGTCAATGCTCTTAACCACTGAGCCATCTCTCCAGCCCGTGTTCATTTTTCTTAAAGTGATACTTTCTTAAAGCCTGATCCTTCAGGCAGGTCTGATAACAATCTACAGGGGTGTCCTATTCCTCAGATTCTATGTTGGTTTATAAGTCCGGGTCTCTCATTTTTCGGGGGCTAGTAAATCCTAGGATCTGTCTCCCCAACTTTGGAATTACAAATCTATACTACCACTCCCGGTTTTTCTTGTTGTTGTTTTCTTGAAAGAGAGAGTCTCAGTTGATTTAGTTATTTCTGGAGAAGGCTTTTGTGGAAAGGAGAGGGCGCTCGCGCGCGAGGTTGCCTGGAATGAACCGCAGCATCCTTCAGAGGGTTTTTAAAAAAGCATTGTAAAATACTTAAAACTGCAACACAGGCAGCAAGTGCGTGCATTCACACCGGACAACTGCCACCACTATCCATCTCCCCATCTCCACAACTTTTACCATCCCAAACTGAAGCTCTGTGCCTTGGAATCGTCCTAGTATTTTCAACCGGACTAGGTTAAACGAAAGGCGAACTTGCGTCCCGGGGGCAGCCTTGGGCACCAGGCACATTCCTCCCTCCCAGCGGATTGGCCGAGTGACTAAGCAGGCTCTGGGTAGCGCTCCGCCCTCACCTATTGTCCCCCGAGAGGAACCGGTATTTCCGGATTGGAGCCTCAAACTCAGTGATCCCGGGTGAGAGAGGGGTTGGAGGGGGAGGGGGATTGAAATTGATCTTAAGACTTAACTTTCGCCAATACCATTACCTGTTTCTCTTCTTCCCCAAACAAAAATCAACCCGTTCCCCTCCCCTCCCCTCCCATATACGCACAGTGACCCACAAACACCCTTCCCGTGTTTTTTTGAAGGGTGACTGACCTTTCCTCGCCAACACCCGAGAAAAGACTGAAAGCAGATCTGGACAGGAATAGATAAACCCTGCGAATGTTTATACTCTTGAGCCGAAGCTGGGGGCTGGGAGGGGGGCGTTGCTGAGTAGAGAAGAGGCAGAAGCCCTGCTCAGTCCCTGCCCCGCCGCTGGGTGGCGCCCGTGAGGCCTCCCTCTCCACCCAACCGGACGCCCCAAAGTGGCGCGAGCCGAAGTAGCGTCTTTTTTTTTTTTTTTTTTTTTTTTCCGGGTCTGGAGGAAGCAGGTGATGGCCACCGCCCATCTACCCTCCCCCCAACCACACACGCACTCTAGATAGGCACTTTTCCTCCTTTCTTCTAACCCTCCAAACAGGAAATAGGTTGAGTCACAACAATACCCAGGAGCGGCCGGTGGCCGAGGTCACTGGCTCCCGCCTGCTGGGGCAGCCCGCGGCACTCCGCCTCCGGACCCGCGCTGCCCGCGCTGTGCCGCCCGACGCCGGGACCGTCGCCTCCGGTGCGCTGACTGTGCTGGCTGCCGCCGCCGCCGCCCCGCTTCTCCAGGCGAGTACCTGCCGCTCTGACCCTCCCGGGGTACAAGATTGCTCTGGAGCCTTGACTCGCCGCGGGGCAGCGTGTGTGAACGCCGGCTGTCCCCGTGGGGTTTGGGATGGGATTTCTTGAGCACTGCTTTCTGAGGACTTCCATCTCCCACCCCTGGGGTGGGCTTAGGGTCACTCGGAACCTGACTTTACGCCGCTGCCCCAGGTGCCTGGCTCCTCCTTGTCCTTCCAGGCAGGGACATTGTTTCGCTCCCGCGGAGCGTCTCTCCTGCTGGATTCAGAGGGCCTTTGGGTTTCTGTTGGCAGCGATGGTATCTAAGGGGTGGGTGACCTGGATGGACGCGGCGGAAGAAGGCTGGGGACTGAGTGCAGGTGGGGGCGATCCGGGTGACCATGATGGGTCTGCCCCGTCCCCCGCCAGAGACAGGAAAACTGCCCCACCGCTTTGTGAAACATTTAATTCGGGTTTTGTGTATGTGTATGTGTGTATGTATATTTGGGGTCGTCCGACTCATTTATAAAGGACGAGCCGAGTTGTCAACACAGGGCGTTGTCAGCTCTCCAGGGCTGCTTTCCGCGGCTTTTCTATGGGACTCTCAGTCAAAGCCGAGTTGGAGATCTTTATGTTGGAAAAAGGCCACCGAATGCCAAGCATTCTCCGAGCTTGAAAAGGGTGTTTTCCAGACCGCTGCAGTGTGCGAGAGGGTTTCTGAGCTTCTGTCTTGTCCACCGCGCCTTCCCAGGCCCACAGGTGTGCGTGTTCGGTTCAAAGACTCCTCTGGCCTCTAAAAGTTTGCCGAATTTTTTTGAAAGACCAGTTTCCTGGTAAGGAAACAGAGGGATTCTGGGACATTGCCTAGGGGCCTCTTGAAAACCCAGGTTTCGGGCCGCACCCTAGACCTGTTACCCCTGGGATCTATTTGCACTTTCACCTTTAGGAACCTTTGGCCCAAGAAAAGTGGCGGTGCCCAGCAAAGGAATGAATCACATCGCACTCCCACCCAGCCTTAAGTCTGTATGCTATTTTAAAAGTGGGGACAGACAGTCCAAGTACACTGGACCTACCCACTCCGCCCCCGAGCGATTGGCTCTTTGTTGAGATTTGAAGATATTTGGCTAACCTATAAGGTTGCAGTTTCTTGTTTCTGGACTTGAAATATTTCTTAAAATGATGCTGTACGTGAAACTGAGCATTTTAACCCAGACGACATCAAATGCCCACAGTTAGCTTCAAGGGGCTGAGAATCCTAACTAGGAATGTAATAAAAGTCGAGTCACATAGACAGAGTAGAACAAAAGTTCCAGCATTCCTGAGTGGCCAAGGTAGGATAGCTGCAGGATTCTGACGTGTGCTTCCCATTAAGGAAGATAACGAGCCAGGAGGATTTTCTTTTGTTTAGGTTTCAATGGGATGGAGTCAAGGAGGGGGGTGTGTGTCAGCCTGCACCAATTAACTAAGTATAGTTTCAGGCAATCTCTAATTCCTCATCCTCTTCGTACTAAGTAATGAAACTGCACTTTAAAAAAAAATTACTTTTTACAGTAGAGCTTGGTGGCGCTCACCTTTAGTCTCAGTGCTCAGAACACAGTAAGATGAATTCTATGTGTACCAGGCCAGCATGGTTACTAGCAAACTCTAGGCTAGCCATGGCTACGGAGTGGTCTCATAAAAAAAAAAAAAAAAACCAAACCAAACAACAAAACCTTTTTGTTTCTTTTTGGGGTGTGTGAGAGTGTGGGGTGTATGTGCATGCGCACATGCCTGGGTGCTCCCATGGAGATCAGAGGACAGCTTTGTGGACTCTTGTTTTCTCCTTCTACCCTATGGGTCCTGGGGTGGGAGGGAGGGAGCCTTAGACTTGACTGGAAGCCCCCCCCTACTGCATGCAGCTTCACTCCGACCTCCCACCTCCCCTCCCCCCAGCCCCATGTGTGTGAGTGTGTGTGTGTGTGTGTGTGTGTGTTTGTGTGTGTCACTGTCTGCACTGGCATGTGGAAGCCAGAACTTGACATCAGGTGGCTTCCTTAGTTGTTTCTCACCTTATATTTTGAGGCAATGTCTCTCTCTCTCACTTGACCTCAGAGCCTGCTGATTTGCCAGTCCAGCTGGCCAGTGTGCTCTGAGGAGCCCTGTCTTAGCTTCCTAGCCAAGATTACAGTCTGCCCTCTACATCTGCCCCACAGTTACTGTTGTCCATAAGTGGAGTTTGAGTGGCAAGTGTTTTACTCACTGAGCCATCTCCCCAGTTTCCTCCCCTACTTCCTTTAAAAAAAAAAAAATATATATATATATATATAGTATATGGGTGTTTTGCCTGACTAGAAGTCTGTGTGCTGTGGTCTATCTAGTGTTCTTGGAGGCCTGAAGAGGGCATTTTATATTCATTTGAACTGGAGTTACAGGCCTGGAGAGATGGCTTAGTGGTTAAGAGCACTGACTGCACTGCCAGAGGTCCTGAGTTCAATTCCCAGCAACCACAGGGTGGCTCACAACCATCTGTAATGCGATCCGATGCCCTCTTCTGGTGTGTGTCTGAAGACAGCAACAGTGTACTCGTATAAAATAAATAAATAAATAGATAGATAGAATTGGAGTTACAAACATTGGGTTTTTGGGGATCAAATCTGGGTCCTCTGGAAGAACAGCCAGTGCTGGCAAGCACCCGGATGTCTCTCCAACATGCCACACCCCCCTTTATTTAACACAGACTCTAAGTTTGGAAAGCAGTCTGAAGGAACTTTAAGAAAAAGGTTCTCTCCATGAATATTGGAGCCACAGCAAGGCTTGAGGGGACTAAAAACAGATTTGAAATAAAAATTTAAAATATTTCAACCTGTTTCATTTTTAATATATATATACATATATATATATTTGTTTGTTTGTTTGTTTTTTGTTTTTTTGGTTTTTTGGTTTTTTTGAGACAGGGTTTCTCTGTATAGCCCTGGCTGTCTTGGAACTCACTCTGTAGACTAGGCTGGCCTCGAACTCAGAAATCCACCTGCCTCTGCCTCCCAAGTGCTGGGATTAAAGGCATGTGCCACCACTGCCCAGCCTTAAAATATATTTTTTAAAAGACTTATTTTATATTTGACTGTGTGTCTGTGTGTGGGTATGTACCCAATGAGACCAGAAGAGGGTGTCAGATCCCCTGACTGACTGGGTGCTGCAGGGAACTGAACCTCTGAGCTCCAATCCCTTACTGTCATTTTCATGTGCAGTGTGAGCGTCCAGGAGCACCATCCACCAGTTATAAGGATGTTTCCATAGCTTAGGAAACAGTGAGACGAGTTGTTTTCACTTGTTAAAAGGTCCAGCTCGTGGTTTGACGGCACATTTTCCGTGAGAACATAAATGTGAACAGGTCTCAGACGTCATTGTGATAGATCAAGAACGTGACTCAGGATACAGCAGACAGGGGGCAACGGTGCTGGGCACCTTAATAAATAACTGCCTAGTGGCAGGACCTTCATACCAGCTCCTTCTTTTCTTTCTTAAGACTCATGCCTGATTGTGTTGGGACTTTCATCTGAAGGAGGTACGCACACGGAGGAAGGAGTTTACAGCTTCCTTTGATTGAAAAGTCCCTTTGAAATTGTTGACAATAACTCAGCCAAGATCTAGCAAGAAAGTCCGTCCATTCCCCCACCCCACCCCTGCTTCAGGAGATTCCTGCATTCACAGAGTTCCAAACCACTAATTCTTTTTACTTCTGCAAGGCTAAGTGGAGTCGAGTTCCTCTCCTTTCTTAGAACGTCTTTTAAAATACACTGTAGTTTCATGTTTTATCTAGTGACAAATGCTATTTTGTTTGCAGTCCACAGAGAAGCGGGGGAGGAATCTGTAGAAAACAACCAAGGAAAAATTTTATTAAAAATGAAAACCTGCCAACTTTTTGGCTCACTCAATCAGTGTTTTAGATTGGAATATGCAGGCTTGGGCACCTGTAGTGGTTCTGTTATATAAACAGGTTTAGGAGTCAACTTGGATAAATGTATATGCACACACACTTGAATGGACACTCAAACTAAGATACTGTTTTAAACTGTATCATCTTATTAATTTTTATGTGTGGGCCTTTTGCCCGTGTATATGCCAGTGCACCACACCAATTTAGTGCCCTCAGAGGTCAGAAAGGGCATGTGGTGCACAGACATACATTTGAACAAAACACCCATACAGAAAGCACAGAATAACAATAATAAAGACTTTAAAAATCAGTCTGAGTTTGCCAGTTCTAATCAGCACTTTTCTCCTCCTTCTCCTCCTCCTCCTCTTCCTTCTCCTCCTTCTCCTCCTCCTCCTCCTCCTCCTCCTCTTCCTCCTCCTCCTCCACCTTCTTTTTCGAGACAGGGTTTCTCTTTATAACCCTAGCTGACCTGGGACTCATTCTATAGACCAGGTTGGTGTTGAATTCATAGATAGATATCCTCCTGCCTCTGCTTCTCAGGTGCTGGGATTAAAGACATCCGTCCTACCACCATGCCAGGCTCCTCTTTGTTTTTCTAAATGGATGCCTCTAGATACTGGTCTTCATGGAGATTTGGAATACTGGTTTCTCCCCAAGAAAGATTAAGGTATTCAGCTTTGATTTAGTATTAGTAAACACTTGGTGTATGCTCCTTGTAAACCAGAGATTTCTGAATATATTGTGATCCAGTTTTCACACTAACCTCAGAGGGCTCTCCAGTTCCTCCCTGCAAACCCCCTCCAGCTCTCCCTCCAGCCCCCTCCCTCTCCAGGTCCCTCTCCAGTCCCCCTCTAGTTCCCCCCCAGCTTCCCTCCTCTCATTTAACAGAACAGAAATCGAGGTCACCCTGATCCTCTTGCTTGAAACCATGGTTCCTCTCGTCATCCATCCGTATCAAATCAGAAGTGCTTGATTGCCTGTTCCCACTCACTGCCAGGAAGCTAGATACCCATTCATTCTTCATTTGACTCTTCTGGAATATCAGGTTCTGCACTATGAATGCACTGAAGTCAATGGGAAAAAAAAAAAAAAAAGAAGAACCAAAACAGAAGTAAATGCCAAAGGAGCAGAAGGTTCCTTTGTTGGTGCTTGAGACCTCTGATGGCCTAGCTTATGCTTAGCTTGACTGTGGTGTGAGTCAGACTAGCGTCTGACAAGCCAGCTCTGGAACACTTTAATACTGACATGGATGGATAGTGGTGTTCTTGCATGCCAACCTGAATGTGCTATCTGGTACTCCAAAGTGCGGTCTAGCAGCACGCAGCCGGAGGCAGCGGCACACGCCCACCCACGAGAATGCACTCATATCAGTCGGGCTGGGCAGGTGGGTGGAGAGGTCTGTGCTCATGGGGGCTACATAGCAGAGCTGACTCGTACTGCCGGGCGCAGTCAACAGGAGCATATATCACAAACTCAGAGTCGCTGCAAGCTTGTGTGTCAAATTAGAGGAATAATTATCTCCTTCCAGGATTGTAGCAAGGCCTCAAAAAAAAAAAAAAAAAAAAACCTTATGTGTAAAAGTGCTTGTAAACTGTAAAATGGTAACAAAAGCTGCCTCTTCTCCCCGTTGGGAGGAATTTATAATGCAAAGGAGATAGAAAAGGCCACCAAGCTGCCTAGCACTCCGTAATTTATCTAACACTTTCCAGTTAACAAGTCTGTTTGTAAATCTTTCCGTAGATTTAAGCCAATTAAAAAACATTTTTTCACAAAACGTGAAGCTGGGCATGGTGGCATATGCCTTTAATCTCAGCAAAAGGCAGGCAGATTGCTGAGTTCGAGGCTTAACCTTGTCGACAGAGAACCTAGTTTACACAGTGATACCCTGATGAAAGAAAAGGAAGAAACACAAAAAAGCAACTTTATTTTGATTATTCATTTACCATCCAATTCCCCTATTACAATGCATAATTCAGTGTGTTCTCGTTGTATAACTATCACAATGATGATCGATTTTAGAACTTTTTTAAAAAAAGATTTATTTGTTATGTATACAATGTTCTGCTTGTATGTAGGCCTGCACACCAGAAGAGGGCACCAGATCTCTGTATAGATGGTTGTGAGCTACCACATGGTTGTTGGGAATTGAACTCTGGAAGAGCAGCCAGTGAGTCCTTTTAACCTCTGAGCCATCTCTCCAGCCCAATTTTAGAACATTTTGTCTGCCTAAAAAGAACACTTTCTCTCTAAGACTTTCTACATGCTGCCAGGCGTGACTCAGTTTCCCTCCCCAAATGTCCCAAGGGTAGTCATTGGTCTCTGTCTTAGGATTTCTATTGCTGAGATGAAACACCATGACCAAAAA
>NW_022196904.1:155495074-155495473 GCF_008632895.1 Mastomys coucha | reverse complement strand
AAAAAGCAAGCTGGGGAGGTTATTTGTCTTACAATTCCATATCACTGTTCATCATTGAAGGAAGTGAGGACAGGAACTCAAACAGGGCAGGAACCTGGAGGCAGGAACTGAAGCAGAGGTCATAGAGTGGGTGCTACTTACTGGCTTTCTTATGGAACCCAGGACCACCACCAGCCCAGGGATGGCTCCACCTACAATGGGCTGGGCCCTCCCCATCAATCATTATTTAAGAAAATACCCATTATAGCCTGATCTTATCGGGGCATTTTCTCAACTGAGGCTCTCTCCTTTCCAGTGGCTCTAGCTTGCGTCAAGTTGACACAAAACTAGCCAGGACAGTCTTTCTGCTCATAGACTGATCTATTTCAGGCATTATCTAATATATAAATTTGTTTTAGT
>NW_022196904.1:155477746-155495064 GCF_008632895.1 Mastomys coucha | reverse complement strand
TAGACAGGGATTCTCTGTGTAGGCCTGGCTGCCTTGGAACTTGATCTGTAGACTAGTCTGACCTGAACTCACAGAAGTTCACCTGCCTCTCCCTCTCAGAGTGCTGGGATTAAAGGCATATGCTCATAGCCCTGTTTGTTTTTTTGAGACAGGGTCACATTATGTAGACCACTCTGGCTTTAAATTTTTAGCCATCTTCCTGCCTCTGCCTTCCAAATGCTGGGATTACAGTCAGGAGCCACCACCCATGACTAGTATACATTCTGTATAAATGAGATTATACAACATGTAGTCCTCAATGTTGGCTTCTTTAACCTTCAAGATTTACATGCCCTTACTTCTTGCTAGAGCTGGAGAAGGAGTTGAGGGCTTTACCATGCTAATCAGAGGTCTCCCAGTGACTTACAAACCTGGCCTCTACTTGATCTCCTTTTGTTGATGATCATCATTTTGATATCCATTCATCTACATTTTGGCTAATGTGAATAATGGTACTGTGAACACGCATGTAGAAGTTTTTGTATGAACATACATTCTTGTTCTTCTTGGGTCTATGCCTAGAAGTGGAACGTCTGTGGCAAATCTATTGAAATGGAGATCTGCTGAGCTGCTTTCCACAGCGGCTACGTCGGTCTGTAGGCATCAGCCATGTAAGCTGGCTCTCCTCTTCATCTGCTTGGATTACTATCACTTTCTGTATTTTTCATGTGTATATGTGTGTGTGCGTATGCGTGGGGCTGGGGTTGAGTTCAGGGGTCTTCCTCTATTATGTTCCATCTTACTTTTAAAAAAGATTCATTTATTTTTATTTTATGTATACTATTTTATGCAAACACTGTTTTATGAGTGTTTTGCCTAGATATAAGGGCACTCTGTGTACAGTGCTCTTGGAGGCCAGAAAAAGTGTGTTGGATCCCTTGGAACTGGAATCATAAATGGTTTCAAGCTGCCATGTGGGTGCTGGAAACGGAAACTGGGTCCTCTGAAAGAATAGCAAGTGTTCTTAACTTCAACCACCATCTCTCCAGATGCCTCTCCATCTCCTTTTTTTTTTTTTTTTTTTTTTAAATAGAGTCTTTCCTATATCTGGAACTCACAGATTCAGTTAAATGTGATGGTCAGCAATCTGCCTGTCTCCGCATCACCCAGGCCTGAGGTTAGAGACAGATACCACAGTGCCTGGATTGTATGTGGGTGCTGGGGATCCAAACTCAGGGCCTCGTTTCTGTGCAGCAAACCTGTTGACTGAGCCATCTCCCCTGCCACCATGTTCTTTGTTTTTAATTTGAGCTATCTACCTTGGCCTGGAGTGCTGTTGATTTGTTTTTTTCTGATAGCTCATGATGATAGTATCTTTTCAAATATGTGTTTGTTTGTTTGTTTGTTTTTCGGTTAGGGTAACTCTGTTATGTTGCCCTGGCTGTCCTGGAACCTTGCTATGAAGACCAGTCTAGCCTTGAACTCACAGAGATCTGTCCCTTCTCCTGCCAAGTGCCCAACTTATTAAACTGTTTTTAAGACAGAGACTCTGTAGCTAAGATTGGCCTCCAACTCATACACAGCTGAGAAGGACTCTGACCTCCTGACCCTTCTGCCTCCACCTCCCCATGCTGGGATTCCTGGAATGTTTTATGGGATACATGCCTGGTTTGTGTGGTACTGGAAGTTGAACTCCAGGCTTTCTGTGTGTTCTATCTAAGAAAGGTGCTCCAGTAAATTATATCCCCAGCCACTCGTGTGTTTCTAGGACCAGTTTTTCTTGGCATATTTTTCCCTTGAAAATTAGACACAGGAGGAAATCTACTTTGAAGTAGATTCTGTGATGAAGTGTAAGTTGAGCTCTTTGTTGTTCTGGAATCTATTTTGTTTTGCTTAGCTTTTGTTTTGCTTCAAGATGTGATGTAGTTCCTGATCTTCCAAAAGATTTGACTGAAGAACTTAAGAAGTATACAGAGCATATTTGCTGTGTGGATTTGCCTAGGTAAGCAAGCACTGATTCTATGGGCTGATTTCGTGTCTCTAAAAACAATGTGCTCCTGTCCTAGTTAGGTCACCATTGCTCTGACGAAACATGATGACCAGAAGCAAGTTGGGGGAGAAAGGGGTTTATTCAGCTTACATTTCCACGTCACAGTTTACTGACCTGGCCTGCAGGTCAAGTTATTCGGGGGAACGAGGAGGGTCACAACCTGTGAATAAAGAATGGGTGTGAGAGACGACAGGACTCAAGGAAGCATTGCTTGTCAAGAGCCGTTTACTTAGTGGAGCTGAGCATATTTAAAGCAAAAATCTTGGAGGGGAGAGGGAGAGGAAGGAGGGAGATGGAAGGTTACAAAATCTTCTGGGGTTGAGCTCTGGGGTGACAGGTGGAGAGGGGGTGGATGACAGGTGGGGAGGGGGTGGATTTCCATGAATGTTCTTTTCTCAGGGCCAAGCCGGATCCTTGTGATTGTCAGGCAGGATGTTAATCTCAGGGTTCTCAATTAGCTGGGGCAGGATGTTTATCTCAGGGCTCTCATGATTCCCAACAGTTTACTGTGAAGGAAGTTGAGACAGGAATCAAGCAGGGCAGCAGTTCAAACAGGGCAGGAACCTGGAGGCAGGAGCTGATGCAGAGGCCATGGAGGGATGCTGCTAACTGATTTGTTCCTTGTGGCTTGCTCAGTCTGTTTTCTTATAGAACCCAGGACTACCAGCCCAGTGATAGCACCACTCACAATGGACTTGGCCCTCCCCCACTAATTAAAAAAATGTTCTACAGGCTTGTCTACATCCCAGTCTTATAGAGGCATTTTCTCAATCCAGAGTCCCTCTTCTCAAATGACTTTAATTTGTGTCAAGTTAACATAAAACTGTCCAGCATAACACCCATCCAAATGTTAATGACATTATAAGTGGTGACCATCTAAAAGTTCTTATCAGTTAGCATCCATCAATTCTACTTATTAAAATATTGGGAAGCTGGAGCTCAGTGGTAGGGTGTGTGGTTAGCATGCTCAAGGCCTTGGGTTTTTCCTTAGCATCAAAGCTGGGTTTTGTGGTAGATAGTTCCATCCCTGCCCTTGGAAGGATGAGGCTGGAGGGTGCAGAGTTGAAGGGTCAGCCTGGACTCCAGGGTGAGATTCTATCTCAAGCAAAACAAAAATCCAACATCAAAAGTAAATAACCTATACACTATTATACTTTAAAAATCCTGTTAATACAATTTACTGACGGCTATCTAGTATCAAGTTCCCCCAGAAGAGGGGTTAGTATATTTGTTATTTTCCAAGCTTCCTGTCAGGATTTCTTCTCTGCTGTGTAGACGATTAATTATCTTCATGTTGTCTAAACAAAAGTCAGTGTTGGATTTCTTAGTGGCCTGTTCTGTTTTATGGGGGCTTAGTTAATCGACGTCGAGTTTTAGTTTCCTATTGTGAGAAAATGCTAGGAGCCTCAAGAGAAATAGAGAAATGAGCTGTATTTAGTACAAGAGAGTTATTTCCTGTTGAGCATTGCCTGAGACAATGGTGGCCGGCTGGACTGTGGAGGGTAGTGCAAGGAATTCTCAAACATTTAGTGTAGATAGATTCGCACCACAGGAGAGCTGGGTAAAACATGGGCTCTGACTTTTCCACTGGAAGTCTTTCTGGGGGAGTCTGAGAATGGATGTCTCTAACAAGCCCCTACCAGAGCCGATGGTTGCTGACAAGGCCTGGGGAGCTTCTAGGCTGAGAGCCGATGGTTTGTGGGCCTTTGACAGCAGGGCTGGAGGGTGTGAGGTGGGAAGGCTGGAGCAGGGTTGGGCTCCTGGCTTGCAGCTGTTTGGTAGAGTCTTGTGATGGGGTAGGGCACAACCAGGAACTAACAACTGACTGCAGGATGCTATAGGGAGTAGGGGGTGGGGGTAGTGTGGGCTGGAAGGGGAGCAGGAGCCTCCAAGGGATTAGAGGTAGCTGACAGAGGGTGGGGACATGATCAGAACAGCCAGGGTTCTACTAGCTCCCTCTAAAAAAGGAGTGTGAGGACCTGGGAGGTACTGGTTTCAGGGGAGGGTCTGAGTTGCCACCAGAGGGCAGGTTGGGGGAAATCTAGGTCCTGCAAGGCACACTTTGCCAAGGGTCCAGTTGTGTAGCTTACAGTCCCAGGACAGGTGTGGACTTCCCTTTATGATATGGACCCTCTTTTGTCCTTCAGGTCACAGTCCCAGGACTTAGGATCGACTCCTCCCTTTTCTTGCCTAGCATTGCTGGTTGGCCTAGAACCAAGGCGAACACTGGGATTCTTTCATGTACACAGTGCCCCACATCACTAAAACTCACTCCCCTCCTTGCCCATACAGCTTAATAGCTTTAAAGATTTGTACAGCCCTGGGCCCAGTGTTCTTAGCATAACTGGATATAAGCCGATTCTGAGAGTGGGTGCTGACACATGCGAACGAGTGTTTGTGACAGTCCTCGTCCTGAAGGTCAGAAGGTTTGCTACAGGAAAGAATTCCCAGCAGGGTGGTGGCCCATCACTCAAAGCCATCACGCCTCTATCCTTCCAGCAGAGTTTACTATGTCTAGGTCAATATCCCCTCATTTGCTTGTATATTCCAATTCGAAGGAATGTTTACTATGTCTGAAGATGTAAAAGATTCTCTTAGGTTTGGGGAAGAGGCACTCGTTTGTCCTAAGCACACTCTAGTCTGGGGAACCTGCTGCCAGCAGACAGTGATCATTTAATGTTTGTGCTTTATAAACCGCCTGGTTTTGTCTGGCTGCCCAGCAGGGCCTGAGTAGCTGTGGTATCCTTCAAACATTCCAGTTTGTTCTCCCTCCTACTCAGGCCTCTGCATGCATTAACATTCCCATGTTCCCCGTAGGATGTACAAGGCTCCTGCTTAATGGCCAGGAACAGACAAGGAGGATTTCACAAACTTCCTTCTGTGAAGTAGTCCCCAAGACCATAGCCAGCTTTGGTAGGTTCAGGAGGATTCACCAGCCTCAGCACATGGCTGGACTTAGGACTAATTTATTATAGTGCCAGGACCCATTAGCAAGGGGACCAGTGAATGGAGCAACTTTCAGAGAACCCAGGAATCAGCTCGTAGTGCTCCTGGAGCACCCAGGGGAGTTACAGCAGATGTGTTTCACTCCCACAGCGAGAGCTGTGGCCACACGTATGACATATTACCAACCTGGGAAGACCGTGAGAGCAATGTTTCTCAACATGTGGATTGAGACCTCCGTTGAATGACCCTTTCATGGGGTTGCCCAAGACCGTTGAAAAGTACAGCTATTTACATTGCAATACAGTAACCAAATTACTGTTGTGAAGCAGCAACAAAAATAATGTTATGATGGGGGGGGGGTCACCGTCACCGCAACACGAGGAACTGTGTTAAAGGGCCTCAGCAGTTAAGGAGGTTGAGAACCACTCACTGTCTTAGAGGTTTAGCACGAGGGATTTTGTTGGGGAGTTGTTACATGGGCATCTGCTGCCTACCTGTGCCAAATCCCCAAATTCAAATTCCCTAAAGGAAATCAGGTATTGAGCACAACCCGTATTTGTGTAAGTAGTTTAGAGACAGTCAGCCACTCTCATTAGTTCAGTTTTGAGACTGGGGAGCTCTGCCACCCATTGAAGCAAGATCTGAGGACAACCCTAGTTCTTCTTCCTCCACCTCCTCCCCCTTGTGGAGGCAGGGTCTTCCTGTGTAGCTCAGGATGTCTTGGAACTTACTGTGTAAGCCAAGCTAGCCTCGTACTTGTGATTCCTCACTCATCCAGAGCCGGTGTCTTAGTCAGGGTTTCTATTCCTGCACAAACATCATGACCAAGGAGCAAGTTGGGGAGGAAAGGGTTTATTGAGCTTACACTTCCACATTGCTGTTGATCACCAGAGGAAGTCAGGACTGGAACTCAAGCAGGTCAGGAAGCAGGAGCTGATGCAGAGGCCATGGAGAGATGTTCCTTACTGGCTTGCTTCCCCTGGCTTGCTCAGCCTGCTCTCTTATAAAACCAAAGACTTCCAGCCCAGGGATGGCACCACCCACAAGGGGCTCTACCCCCTTGATCACTAATTGAGAAAATGACCCACAGCTGGATCTCATGAAGGCATTTCCCCAACTGAAGCTCTCTTCTCTGTGATAACTCCAGCCTGTGTCAAGTTGACACACAAAACCAGCCAGTACAGCCGGCTTCCTAAGTGTTGAGAGATCACAGGTGTTCTTGACTGCACCTAGCATTTTTAGGGCCACCCTTGTAAGCGGCATCCTCAGAAGGATGGCAGGCGGGTCTGTGATGTTAGCTTTTGTGTGTATAGATAGGCATGAGACTAGTGAAGTTGTTGGTGGAGTCCTTGAACTTGAAATGGGGATCTGTACAGAGTGTGTGCTACAGGAGAGGGCAGAAACAAACATGTCTCTGTACCTTCGTCTTGACTGGCATGGTAACCTGGATTGCTCACTACAAAGACATAATGAAGGTGATGCTCTCTGGAACAGAGCTGAAAGTCCTGTTCGTCCATTGTTTTTTGTTTGTTTTGAAACAGTAGCTGTAACCCCAGCTGGCCTTGAAAGAAGGGCAGTTTCTCATCTTTGGCTCTCCACATGCTGGGGTTATAATTGTGAGCCACTGTGTCCAGCAATTCATTCATTCATTCATTCATTCATTCACTTTTTTTCCCACTGTTCACACTGTATAGTCCTGGCTGGTCTTGAACTCACAGATCTGCTGCCTCTGCCTCGTAAGTGCTGAGATTAAAGGCCCACGCCATCACACCCAGTTTGTTCTTTCCATTAAGAAAAAATATTGCATGGGTGTTTTGCCTGGACATATACCTGTGCACTCCCTGTTTCCTGGTGCCGGAGGAGACCAGAAGAAGGTGTTGAGATCTCCTGTAAGTGGAGTCAGAGGTTTGTGAGTTGTCATGTGAGTGCTGGGACTGGAACCCAGGTCCTCTGGCAGTGTTCTTAACTGCTGAGCCCTCTCTCCAGCCCTCATTCATTCATCCATTCCTAATGTGCTTATTCTTATTGCTGTCTATATACTTGCTAGGCACAGTGCCAGGTAACGGATATGCAGCGTTGAGCACCGCAGTCTCTGACCTCACGAGACCAGTATTCTGGAGGGAAATGAGTAAGTTCAGTGTCAGTTAAATCACACTGAGAGGTCTATTCCAGGGTCCCCAGGGAACCCAGGCTTCTGTCAGGATGACTAGAAGGTTTTAATCAGACTAACCAGAGAAGAAATCACATCTCCACTATTAACTGTGAGGCCCCTTTCAAGTTACTCATTTACACGGTGCCTTTTTTCCTTTAAAGACATGGGGCATTTATAGCCGTCTCTGAAGACTATTTTGAGAAGTAAACAGGAGAGTGTAACTAGAACGTTTATGTTGGTGACTGTCACAAGGGAAATGTTCACTAAATGATGGTTTAGTGACAGCTAGCCAAGGGGGAAGCTGTGCCTGTGAGAGGCTGTCAGAGGCTGAGCCCTTGCTCTGTGTAGCCTAGTCAGGATGCATTTGTCCCTCAAACCCCTAGCCCTGGTTTACAGGCTCACACTATATTTGTGTTTTGAAGCAGGGTCTCTCCATTGTATAGTCCTGGTTGTCCTGAAACCAGGCTGGCCTTGAACTTGAAACGATTGTCTACTTTTGCCTCCTGAGTGCTGGGATTAAAGGTGTGCATGCACCAACATTGTCAAGCTTCCTATAGCTCATTACCTGGGGAGCCGGATTCAAACCCAGGCATCTCCTTCTAGATTTCAGGGGCCAAACTTTTCTGCTGCCTTAATCAGGGAGAAAGCTTTAATACTAGTCTCTGTCATTTCATATGCTGGTTTCTGAGAAAGGAGACATGTATTGGAGGTTCAAGGATGAATGTGGTGTCACGTGCCTTTTCAGGTCCTTTCAGAATGCTCAAGTAGATAGTCTGTAAGAACATCGTTCTTCCTAGGTTGGTCTCTTCCTAGTCATTATGTAGCTGTCTAGGACTCTGACCTCTGACTCTCCTGCTCCTACCTGTCTCGTGCTTGGGTGTATTCAGTGTTGTGGCTTGAATGCAGAGCTTCAGACATGGTCAATTAGCACTGTGCCAATTTAGCTGTGTCTGCAGCCAAACAAAAACAAAACCACACCCTTTCTTTTTCCATGTCTGTGTGTGCAGGCATGCCACAGCCCTCATATGGAGACCGGAAGATAACTTAGAGTCAATTCTCTCTTTCCTAGGTGGACCCTGGAGGTTGAATCCAAGTTATCAGGTGGAGAGGGCCAAAGAGCCCCTGGTTCAGTCTGTAGCCTCCGGCCACAGGTGGCTATGTCTCATTCAACACATTGGTGCCTTCTCCACTGGGACTTGGGGTAGACTGTCTTTGTCCTTCAATTCAGAGAGTGCATATTCCTAATTAGATTTTTCCCAGAGTAAATGGCTAAGCACTTCTTGCCTTAAACTAGGCCCTTTGGTGTTCTGAATCTGGGCTCAGGCACAGTTGCCCCTGTGATCCCAGGCACGAGACATTCCTGAGTCCCACGACTCCAGGTTCACTGTAGTTCACTGTAGATAAAGGATAGGCACGTTGTGTCTGCCAGTTGTCATAGCTTCCTCAAATAAGGCCTTGGAAGCTTTCTAAATTCTATAAATGAGAGTACTTGAGTGCTTCACAAATTAATTTTGGATTTAAAATATTTAGTACAGAGGTTCTGAATCTGGAATGGTCACAGGGGAGGGTTCCTTACGGCCCTGGGATGCCCGAGGAGGGCACTGGGGCCACTGGTGTTATAGATAGGCAGGCTGCTGAGAGCCAAATTCATGTCCCCTAGAAGAGCAACAAAGATTCATAATTGCTGAACCATCTCTCCAGCCTCTACATTCAGATTTAATCTTCTGGAGAAAGAACTTGAACATCTTGATCTTAAAGTTTATTTGGGATGGGATGAGACATATTTTAAATTTTAAATAGCTATCAACTAATACCTGTCATATTTTAAATTTTAAATAGCTATCAACTAATACCCAGCACTTGTGAAGCTAAGACAGGAGGATCATCTGGATTTGGAAGCTAGCCTGGGCTACATAGTGAATTCTAGGTCAGCCTGGGCTACACAGCATGAACCTATTTCAACAAACAAAGGAACATACCAACTAAAACTTAAAAACAAAAATAAAACCACTAATGTACTGTAATGAATTCACAAATAAAAACGTCACATAGTTAAATAAAGGTGACCACTCAAACACACACTTGTTAGTCTCAGACTCTAGCTCAGTGAACTTCTATGCACTTACAACGGCCATTCTGAAGCATTGGAGCTTCAAGTAAGGTTTTGCTTACTTGCTTTAGGTTATGTTAAAGCGCGAGCTATAGGTGTAGAGAATTTCTAGAACTCAAAGCCTGACAACTTTAATCCCAGCACCGAAGACCCACAGGTATCTCTGAGTTTGAGGCTAGTCTGGTCTACAGAGCTCAGGATAGCCAGGGCTACACAGAACACCCTCTCCCCAGCCCCTGCCCCTTTCTCTCTCTCTCAAAAAAAAAAAAATTTTTTTTTCTAGAACCCTAAGGAAATAGGAAATTTGCTTTATGAATACGTATTTCTAACAATCTTTCAGAATGCTAAAGAACACATCACATTTAGAAGGGGGATTTTGTCCAGATTAAGTTTTTCTACGTTGCTGTCTGTATTGCAAAGGGATTCACGAAAGATGATAGTATAAGACATGAATAAATACATCAGAAAGCTGAATAATCTAATTTGTAAGAACAAAGTCAATTCCTTACCGTGTTTTCTAACGCATAATTATTTTCCTTGGAAAGATCCAAGTTTAATTTTATGTGAGGTCATCGTAGATAAGAATCATTTTGTAAGAGCTCAGGGTTAAATGTTGGGATTAAAAAAAATTCCAGTAGTAAATGACGTTTGACAACATGCCATTTATAAGCCATTTTTGGGATTTCACTGTAGTAAAACAGCTTCCATGGGTAACAAGTTTGACTTGATTTTTTGGCTGTGGTTAGCCTCAGGCCTCTTATTTGGGAGGGTTACATAGTAATTTTTATCACACTCATTAGAAACACAATTTGTCAGAACAAAGTCTGTTGCAAAAGTGTAATTACATCTCCCTGTGTGGTTAAATGAGGGCTGAATGGAACTTTTTCCAGGGGTGGCAGATGTAGCTTGCCAAGTTCAAGTTCACCCTATAAAAGAATTCTTGTGACTAACTGGTGCTACTTGTTTGCAAAACAGCCAGTGGGAGTAAAATTCATGAACGCTATGAAGATGAATTATTTCAATACCAAATGGGTTGCCTCTTGTTTTTCTGCTCTGTTTTCGGTGTTGTGGTCAGATGATTGTTAATTGCTTACCTGGACAGAGTGGAGTGTGCGCTTGGTCTTTTCTAGTTGCTAGGAGAAATCATATCTTGTATGTCCTCAATCTTCTCACCGTTAAAAATGGGGGAAATGGGGCTGGAGGTGGCTCAGCAGCTAAGAGCACTGACTACTCTTCCAGAGGTCCTGAGTTCAATTCCCAGCAACCACATGGTGGCTCACAACCATCTAATGGGATAGATGCCCTCTTCTGGTGTGTCTGAAGACAGCTACAATGTATATATAGAAAAATAAACAAACAAATCTTTTTTAAAAAAAAATGGGGAAAATGGACCACGTGTGGTGGCTCATATCTTTAATCCCAACACTTGGGAGGCAAAGGCATGCAGATCTCTGTGAGTATGCGGCCAGCCTGATCTACAAGTTCCAGGACACTCAAAACTATATAGTGAGACCCTGTCAGGGATGGGGCAGGGAGGAAGAGAGGGGATGGGGGGAGGGAGGGAGGAGGGAGGGAGAGAGGAAGGGAGGGAGAGAGAGAGAGGGACAGAGGGAGGGAGGGAGAGAGAGAAGGAGGGAGAGTGTTTTCAGGGTAAATATTATATTATGAATACATAAAATATAAACACTCAAGTTTTGACACTTATTTATTCTTTGACAGTTTGATGCATATATGCATTATATCTTGACTCTCTCCACCTCTAACTAGTATACTGCTACCCCTTCAGCCGCTCCCAACACAGCTCCTCCTACCTTTACTTCTTTTTCTCTGGACACTGCGGGTCATGTGAGCGCTACTCTTGGACTGGTGACTGATACTCCTGACTGATCTTGTGTAGGTAATTGCAGCTGTACTAAGACAGGAGTGCAATGGTTACGGCACATCCAGAGGGCAGCACATCCCAGCATCCCTCCTATCCTCTGGCTCTTACAGTCTTTCCATATCCTATTCAGTGCTCCCTGTGCCTTGGTCGGGGAGGGGTCTGATATGGTTGTCCCATTTAAAGCTGAATACTCAACAATCACTTATTCTCAACACTTTAACCAGTGCAAAAAGAAGCTTGTCTGACCAGAGTTGGGACCAGCACTAGTTGACAGGTATAAGCATATTGGGTTGAACCCTAGAGCCTATAACTTTTTAAGCCAGGAGCTTTTGAGTAGGTTTATAGTACCAGGCATGAATTTATCTTGTGGAGTGGGTCTCAAATCGGTCAGAAAGTAATTAGTTGCCACCTTGTCTTAGTTAGGGTTTTACTGCTGTGAACATATACCATGACCAAGGCAAGTCTTATAAAGGACAACATTTAATTGAGACTGGCTTACAGGTTCAGAGGTTCAGTCCATTATCATCAAGGAAGGAGCAAGGTGGCGTCCAGGCAGGCACAGTGAAGAAGGAGCTGAGATCAGTTCTCCATCTTCATCTGAAGGCTGCTAGCAGAATACTGACTTCCAGGCAGCTAGACCTTGGCTATTATAGCCCATGCTCACTGTGACACACCTACTCCAACAAGGCCACACCTCCTAATAGTGCCACTCCCTGGCCCAAGCATATACAAACCATCACACTCCATTACCTTCATGCCACTGTGGCACTAGTGATGGCTACTTAGGTGTCTTGGCCTAGAGGTCAGTTTTGTACAATCTTCATTGCTCGGTAGTCCTGTTGACACCCTGCCTCCCCAGGAGCCTGCACATCACCTCTCAGCACATGAAAGGTAGCTAGCCACGCCATTTCCAGCATGATGTTTCTATGTCCTGCAACAGAATGTATTGTGTCTTCAGCAAGAAGGTCTTTCCATCTAGTGATGGTAGGCAACCAACAGAAATGGCAGTCATGTATGTTGCTTTGATGGGCCTCTGTGGCCTTCCTGATCAATAAAAAGGAGGTACCCCACATCTAGCATCGAGCACTTTATTTCATAGTCTGTAAACATTCAAAAATTAAGGAAATACATGTGGAAATGGAAATTTCCAGTGGTCAACTTGATTCTATTAGGAAGACAGATCTTTTGGGTGTGTCTGTGATAGTGTTTCCAGAGAGTCAGCACTCACCCTGAATGTGGACAGCAGCAGCATACGGACTAGGGTCCTGGACTGAGGCAAATGTGGAAAGGGGGAAAGGCAGCTGAGTACTGGCTTCCCCTCTGTCTCATTCAAGCTGCCACCAGGTCCCCTTGTCAAGATGGACTCCAGCCTCCGAACCATGAGACAAAATTAATCTTTTCTCTTTCAGGTATTTGGTCACAGGAGGGCGGGGAGGCTGAGATGGCCTGGACATCTGTGCTGATCGGAACCACTTAGTCAATGGTTCCTCCTGGTTTTACTTTCCCTTTATATGTGGGTTTTCTCAGACAAGAACAGCATGGTTCCTATATGTTGGCTATAGCATAGTAAATGGGGAACCCCCCCCCCAAACCTTCACAACTTGAAGAAGCTGGTGAGGGAGGAGTGTGTGAATTGTCTCTTTCAGAGTGGCAGGGCACAGCTAAATGAAAGTTAGCTTGCTAGCTTTAACACAAGTCTAACGGGGAATCTCCTGGGATGGCGGTTGCCTTACACATAGCTGCATCTAAATAAGCCCAAAGGATGTCGTTTCTTTTGATATTGTTTTTCTCTACATCTTTGTCTTTGCGAGGTAGGATGTGTGACTGCTAAAGTAGTCTTGTCTCCCTGTCAGCTTTCATTACTGACTCTAATGCAAGAAGGCAGTCCTTTTTTAAAGAAGATTTATTTATTTTTAAGTTTATGAGTGTTTTGACTTTATATATCTGTGGACCACATACATACATGCATGCCAGGCACTCATGGAGGTTACAAGAAGGCACCATGTCCCCTGGAACTGGACTTATGGATGGTTATGAGCCACCATGTGGGCACTGAGATCCAAACTCAGATCTTCTGCAAGAGCCACAAGTGCCCTTACCCACAGAGTCATCTCCCGCCTTGGCATTCTTCTTTTAAAGTCATATTCATCTCAGAAAAGACTGATTCAGGTCCGGATCATGTGTACCATGATCCATAAGGTGGTGGATGGGGTCCACTCTACCATGTGAGCAGAGAGTGAGGAAGGTCCTTCAAAGGGGAGTCTTACAAAAAGGAGGAGGGATGTGAGTTTCTAAGTATCTCTAGTCCAGATATTTTCATTCAAACAGGGCTCATCTGTCTTGGGTTTTGTGATATTTCAAAATATCCTAAGAAGGATTAGACAAGATGTGCTGCACAGGCCTGTAATCTCATCACTGAGGAAGCTGAGTCGGGACTCCCCATGAGTCTGAGGCCATCCTTGGCTACCCTGTCTCAAAACAAGCTAGTAATCCTAAAGTAAACAGTCTGAAGATACCATGATGGCACCCTATTTACAAATTAATATGTTAGTCTTTTTAAATGAAAAAGACAAAAATAGTCATTCAAATAAAAAACAAACAAACAGAATTGTTTGCAATTAATTAGACTTTGCTGTTGGCCCAGCCAAGCAGTTCATAGCAGAGGTGTATTGCTATAAAATGGCAGATGGAATTCCTTCCTCATTTGCCAAAGCACAGCTTTCCGGGAGGGATTTGCAGAAAGAGCAAATCTGTTCTTGTTTTAATACATCCAAAGGCAAGTAGGCTTTTGACCAATTACTACCAGGTCCTGAGATCAATCACCTCCTACGCCATTAGTACGTGAAGGATTAGTGGCCTCAAAGATTTATGTGAGGATTAATCGGGGAGTGTACATTAGATGCTGTGTTTAAAGCCACCCTCATCCCCGCAGATCATTTCTGTTAGTGCTTTTTTGCAGACTCTTTTAGCTTTACCTAATACTGATGTCGTGGGATCTGAAAGACCTCTTTCCACCCTCCCTGGCTTGGCTTCCCCTCACCCCTACCCTCGATGATTGGGCAGGTCCAGCTAAGGAGACACAGAGCGCAGGAAGGAAAGCAGCAGTGGTATCGAGTAGAGCAAATGTTGAGGTGCTCTAGTTGAACAGTGACCAAAATTTATGGGACCGTGTACCAAGAGCGAGAAAAGATGAGATACAAGAAATACATAGCTATTCTGGAAGCGGCCGTGGGTATTACCCCACTTAACAAAAGAGAGCTTCTACCTGAGAGCCGGAGACACGTAAACCTTTGGCAGCATCCTGGGTAAGCAGAGGAGGCCCTAGCTTTTCTCCTAATCATGGAAACCAGTTTTGGCTGTGTGGGGAAAGGGGGGTGGGGCGGCGAAGGAGGGCCTCTCATGGAGAGGATGGCGTTAAGTTCAGCCCTGAGAATGGTTTTTCCTACTTCCTTGATGTGTATAGTGCTCTCAAACAGATTTCAAATTATCTAAAGCAGACAATGGAACACCCAAGAAGATGAAGTAATGGGTGTGTTAAGAACCTCTTTTATTACTTAGCTTTGTAATGTACTAAGTGTGTGTGTCTTGGGGGCATCCAGGCCATAGCACACATGTGGAGATCAGAAGACAACCGTCATGCGTACATTCTTCCCTACTGCCCTTACATGGGTGCTGGGATTTACCAGGCTCGCATGGTAAACACTTTAACCTGCTGAGCCACCTCCCTGGTTCTGTTTTTGAAACAGAAACAAAATAGTCTACATATCTAGCAATGCTTACAGATAAAGACAGCGTTCATATCCATCCTTCTTTCTTGTTTGTACAGTGCAAATGATTTTCATTATAGTGTATTGCAGTATTGCATGTCAGCAGTTGTGGGCTGATTCTAACACTTGGTTATAAGGATGGTGAGAGCTATTCCTAGCACTGGTGTGTGTGTGTTTGTGTGACTATATTGCAGGGATATTTGCCCTAAAACTGGTCTTCCTGTTCCCATTCTTCATAAAGCCCACTGATTTGCCATGCTGGAGAAAGCTGAGTTCTTTCTGCAAACATTTCTTTTCTTTTCTTTTCTTTTTTTTTTTTTTTGAGACAGGGTTTCTTTGTGTAGCCCTGGCTGTCCTGGAACTCACTCTGTAAACCAGGCTGGCCTTGAACTCGGAAATCCGCCTGCCTCTGCCTCCCAAGTGCTGGGATTAAAGGCGTGTGCCACCACTGCCCGCCAGTGCAAACATTTCTAAGGTTATTCTTCTGCTTCTTTGCATGATGAACAGCTGTTGCCTACAGGTGTCTGCAAGGTTGACAGTAATTTTAGGGTCTTGGATTTTATTTTATTTTTATTTTTTTAAGATTTATTTTATTTATTTTATGTGTATGAGTACACTGTAGCTGTACAGATGACTGTGAGCCACCGTGTGTGTGGCTGCTGGGAATTGAACTCAGGACCTCTGCTGGCCCCCGCTCGCTCCGGCCCCACTTGCTCCAGCGTAATTCACTGTAGCTCTCTTCAGACGCACCAGAAGAGGGCGTCAGATCTCATTATGGGTGGTTGTGAGCCACCATGTAGTTGCTGGGATCGGAGCTCAGGACTTTCGGAAGAGCAGTCAGTGCTCTTACCTGCTGAGCCATCTCAGTGAATTATTTATAGTTCCGTTACCTGAAGAGAATTTCTGGAATCATGAAAGTCAGTGCTTTTCAGCATAGGAAGAGGAAAAGAATTTTGCTGTCCACTCCCAGGGGCTGTGTTGGGGCATTTTTTTTGTTGTTAGAATTCAAGGTTGGTGCAGGCACTGAGTGGAGAAAGACCAGGACATCCCTGCCTCCTACCATGCATAGCACAACTGCTCCACACACTGTGACTCAGCTCCAGAAGCTCCAGAGACATTTGTTCAAGTAGATTTTATTTTCCTGTCTGTAAAGGGAGGTTTTGATTAGACAGATTCCCCCCGGCACCCTCCCTCGGTAATTCAGGTCTGTGAGTGAATTTGGAGACATTGGTATTTATTATTATATCACGTACTGTTTTTCTTCCTAAAGTGTGGTAAGATTATGCTGTAATGAAAAACAGATTTTTTTGTTGCTGTTGTTTCTTTTTTGTTTTTGAGAGAGGCTCCCTCAATGGAGCCTGCCTATCTAAGAACTAACTATGCAGTTCAGGCTACCCTCAGCTTTGTACATTTCTGTCTGCCTCAGCCTCCTGAGTACTGGGGCAGAAGGTGGGTATTATCATATATAGCATCTTTTTTTTTCTTTTTCCAAGATTTTTATGCCAAGTAGCAGGAGACAGAGGCAGGAGGATCTCTGTGAGTTTGAGGCCAGCCTGGTTTACAGAGCTAGTTCCAAGACAGTCAGTCAGGGCTACGCAGAGAAACTTTGTCTTGAAGCGCTACCCCCCCCACCACCACCAAAAGATGTATTTTTATTATTGTTGTTTTCTTCCTAACCAAATGTAGCTTTACTGGAGTCCTATCAAATGTATTTTCTTTAATTTTTAAAAAAGTATTTGTGTATGTGTATGTGTGTGTGTTTCCTGTGTGTATTTCTGTATATCACAGGCATCCTGGTACCCATAGAAGCCAGAAGAGGATGTTGCATTCCCAGAAGCACTGGAGTCACAGAGAGTTGTGAGCCGCATGTGGGTGCTGGGAATTGAGCCTAGATCCTCTGGAAGAGCAGCCAGTGCTTTTAACCACTGAGCCATCTCTTCAGTCCTGAAGTTATTATTTTTTTATTTAAGAAATTAAAATATAATTATTTCCTTCTCCCCTTCCCCTTAACTATGCTGTGTGTGTGGTGACATCTGCATGTGGCTCTGGGTGCCCTTGGAGGCCAGAGGCATCGTATCCCCCTGGAACTGGAGATAGCTGTAAGCTACCTGATATGCATGCTGGGAACAGACCTTGGGTCTTCTGTCTGGAAAGGAATGCTTTCTCTTCACCACTGAGCCATTTCCTCCAGCCCCCAAACTGATTCTTTTTTTTTTTTTAAAGATTTATTTATTATTATATGTAAGTACACTATAGCTGTCTTCAGACACACCAGAAGAGGGCATCAGATTACAGATGGTTGTGAGCCACCATGTGGTTGCTGGGATTTGAAGTCAGGACCTCCGAAAGAGCAGTCAGTGCTCTTAACTGATGAGCCTCTTTCTTTCTTTCTTTCTTTCTTTCTTTCTTTCTTTCTTTCTTTCTTTTTCTTT
>NW_022196904.1:155470967-155477736 GCF_008632895.1 Mastomys coucha | reverse complement strand
TGTATCCCTGTCCTGGAACTCACTCTGTAGACCAGGCTGGCCTCGAAGCTCAGAAATCTACCTGCCTTTGCCTCCCAAGCTCTGGGATTAAAGGCGTGCGCCACCACTGGCAGGCCCCCAAACTGACTCTTGAGGGAGCCTCTGAGTGTGGCCATACTGAATGAAGCTTAGACCTTGGTCTAAGAGGAACAGACAGAACTGTAGAGCCGGTGGGATCTTCTGTTGGGGAGGTCACAGGTTTCCCGTGGCACACAGGTGCCAGGTGATGGGGGCCTCTGGGGAGTCTGGCTGTCGAGGACGCTGAGGACAAGTGTGGGCTTGTCAAAACTAAATCAGGGATGCTTGTTCTGAACAGAGTCAGGGAATTGGGAGCTATGACACGTGGTCTGTGTATTTTCCGTTTCTGAATTCTAATTTAGTCTTCACTTGTTAGAGCGGGAAATAGGCTCATTGGAGTCATCATTAGAGAGGGCTGTGTCCTCAGACACAAGCTGCATGTCTTTACTCTCTGGCCCAGGAAGGCTTGTGACGGTGTTCACCCCTAGATGGGCCCATTAGTAGTTTGTTTAGAGATTCCCAGCAATTGGGATGAATAACTCCCATAAGGAGAACCATTTCTGTCTGGTCCTCATCTCCCTAAATGATACAGAACCACTTGTTGCAAACTGGTCCTTATAAACAAAGTTACCTTCTGGTTTTGCTCTTTGCTTCTGAGCAGAACATTCCTGCAGGCCTGATGCATTGGCCACATTGTCCTAAGGGCTGACAGGCTCCTCCCATGAATGAGCCCTCATTCAATTGCTTTGAATTCACCCCAACAGGATGTAGCTCTCCTGATTTCCACACAGCTTTATTGGTACCAGACTTTCATCTCATACTAAGCTTAGTTTCTATTCCTTTCTGGGTATCCTAAGAGGGTTGATTTCCTGTCTAGGTGTTAATTGATTTTGGTTAATTTTTTATGTGTCATTAGCATTTTGTCTGCTTGTATGTTTGCACCACAGGTGTGCCTGGTGCCTTCAGGAGACAGAAGAGAACATTGGATCCCTGTTACTGGAGTTATGGATAGTTGTGAGCCATTGTACGGGTGCTGGGAATTGAACCCAGGTTCTTTATAAGAGCAACCAAGTACTCTTTTTTTGTTTTGTTTTGCTTTGTTTTTCAAGACAGGATTTCTCTGTATAGCCCCGGCTGTCCTGGAACTCACTCTGTAGACCAGGCTGGCCTCAAACTCAGAAATCCGCCTGCCTCTGCCTCCCAAGTGCTGGGATTAAAGGCCACCACGGCCCAGCAACAAGTACTCTTAACCATTGAGCCATCTCTCCAGCCCCTAATGTGTTAGTTTTACTCTTTAGTTCTTCATCTTTCACAGACTTCAATGTCTTATTTAATTTTATTTTTTATGTGTATTGGTGTTTTGCCTGCAAGTTTACTATGTGTGTGCAGTACCTACAGTGGCCAGAAGTACAGTCAGTTGTTAGCTGCCTTGTGGGTGCTGGGAATTGAACCAGTTCCTCTGGGAGAGCAACCAGTGCTCTTAACTACTGAGCATCTCTCCAGCCCCAAAATGTCTTATTTTGTAAACTTTAGCATATATGCCATTCACTGCTAGGACGTAGATTCTGGTTGTACCTGCTAGGGAGCCATACCCTCCATCCACCTGTCAGCTCTACCATCCCTTGTCTTTGAGACACAGATTTATTGTGTAGCCCAAGCTGGGTTTGAACTCTCGGCGGTCTTCCTTCTTCAGCCTGTTATTCTGCATTTGCACCACACTCAAAGATGATGCTGAGGAGCAAGATGCTGATATGGGTTTGGTCCATGGGTCACAGAGGAAGCAGCATCCGGAGACATACTTTCCATTGCCCTTGCTGTCTGCCTTGAGGCCTTGTACTTTTGGATTATCCTACAGTCTTTTTATCCTAAAAAGCTATTCAAGATCTCAGAGGTAGGAAGGTAGATTGTTGGCTGCACAGGTAAAATTTCCCATGAACATTTCCCCATGAACTGGTGTGCAGAGGCAAGAGGATCATTTATTCTAAAAAAGCTACAGAGAAAGTTTGAGGCCAGCTTGGACTACATGAGATTGTCTCCAAATTCAAAAAAAAAAAAAAAAAAAAAAGTAAGTTACATCTAGGTTTGTGATAGGTACACAAAGAAGTATATTAAAAAGCAAGATGTTTCACTAAAAGAAACTGTTTAGAACTGATACCTGCAGGAAAAAAAAAAAAATCTCACATTCAGGCCAAAGGCGGAACCAAGCACATCTTGATTTGCTTGCTGTTTATTTGTCTTTGGAAGTAATAATAGAAACTGTGACTGGGCTGGGCTCGATCTGCTGCTTGCTTTGTAGGAAGTCCAGATGACCTCGGGTTAGCCCCAGCCTACATTTCCTGCTGATCCTGGGAGAGGGGAAATAGTCCTCTTGCCTGGACAAATAAAATCAGCACCGTCCCTTACTTCTGGTCAGGCAGTATAGGAAGGAGAGCATTTAGTGAAGGTAGCCGGTATCTTTTTGTGCCACAGACAGAATGGGTCCAGAAGAGGCAAGGGGGGGCACATTCTTCTTGCCAGTGCAGGATTTCCTGGGACTGCCACTGTCCCCCTGGTGGTGGTGGGCAGGAATGTGTAGGGTTAAAATGTTTTCGTATGGAGAGATACAAAGAACCTGTCTCTTGAGATGCTGGTGGTCAGTAACATAAAACCAAAGCTATAAGCTGGTTTTACTGAAGTCCTATAAAGGAAATCCCTTCGTAGGTTCAAGTGTTTTCTCTTTGCATGCTTTAAAATGCAAAGTTTTAGGTATATTTTACCCTATTAAAGTTTTCTTACCAGGCCCAGGAGACATGTCTGTAATCCCAGCCCTTGGTGGGAGGGAAGAGGAGGATTATGCGTTTGAGGCCAGGAGACGCTACATATTGAGACCCCGTGTTAAAGGGGAAAAGGGTTTTTTTTTTTTTTTTTCTATTTCTCAGTTGTTTTCTTATCTGCTAAGTTTCCCCTCTACCCTGCCCTCCATCCCCAAGAAGGAAAATTCTCTGAAATTCTTGTACTCGAGGATTATGCTCAGATGGGTTGGGCCTAGCCCAGTGTCTATCTGATAAATAGATTAATTGATTGTGGTATGTCCATATGGTGGAATGTTAATTTGGCATTGAGTGCTGGAGAGACAGCTCAGTAGTGAAGAGTGTATACTGCTCTTGCCAAGGACCAGGAGTTCCAAGCACCAACATTGGGATTCTTGCAACCTATTAAAACTCTAGTTCAAGGGGCTCCAACACTCTCTTGTGGCCCATACAGGTACTGCATGCATGTGGTGCTCAGACAAACATTCCATATAGATGAAATAAAAATGAAGAATTTTTTTAAAAAGATTTTTAAAAAATCAGGTAAATATCTAGAAACACAAATGGGATTGCTGATTGCCTGGAGAGAATTGTGGGGCTGGGGAATGACTGCTCACGGATGCTGGGTTTCTTTGGGGGGGATAATAAGTGTTGGGTGGGGGATGGAGAGAGATGGCTCAGTGGTTAAGAGCACTGACCGCTTTTCCAGAGGTCCTGAGTTCAATTCCCAGCAACCAAATGGTGGCTCACAACCATCTATAATGGAATTCTATGCCTTCTTCTGGTGTGTCTGAAGAGAGTGACAGTGTACTCACATACATAAAATAAATAAATCTTAAAAAAAAAAAATAGATGTTGGGTGTTGTGTGATAGATTACAGTGCCTGCTGTATAAGTCTGTGTCTATTGCCATCCTTCAGGATGAGCTATGATATTCAGACGTCAGTGTATTCTTCAGGAGCTCATCAAGCTAAGGGTGAACACAGATCTAACCAATCTGTCTTTTCTAGGGCGCGGAGTCCTGCCTTACTCTCCTCTCCCTGTGAGTGGGACTGGTACCCAAGCTACAGCTCCAGGCCCAAGCACTCAGGAGGCCACAGACCGGTGTCCACCTACAGCCTACTCTCCGAGGTACTTGTTGACTTGCCTCTTAGTAGCCTAGGCACTGGCTCACACCAAACGATATATTATTTCACATCATAGATAAAGATAAGATCACTATTTTCCAAGTTGCTAGAACATTTATGCATATTTTCTAAAGCAATCTGGTCATAATAGCTTTTTTGTTTGTTTGTCTTTTTTTTTTTTTCTTTTTAAACTAGATTTCTCTGTTTAGCTCTGGTTGTTCTTTGAGTGCTGGTTGTCTGGTTGTTGGAATTTACTCTGTAGCCAAAATGGTATTGAACTCAGAGATCTGCCTGTCTCTGCCTCCTGAGCTCCAGATCAAAGGTGTGTGCGACTTCTGCCTGCCTGTTGGTACTATCTGTTTTACCTGAGTGAAGAGCTGAAGTCGTATCTGGGCTGTAGACATAGTCTGGGTCCTAGGCTCAATCTCTCTTCTTTCATTAGAAGTGATGGAGGAGGAAGGATGGCTTAGCTGTGCGTGAGGAACACTGCTGCATCCTGCCAAGATTGGGTGATGTATTTTCTTGGTGGAGGCACGTGTGTAGGTAGCTCTTGTATGATTCATGATAAACCCATAGCTGGTGGGAGTAGTTTTTGGTATGCCTGGTACCTGGAGTTAGAGATCATTTTGGTCAGTCACATTTCATTAATCCTCATTGAGATGGAAAAATCATTGTTATATCGAGGGGTACTCAGGAGCAGATTAAAAAAAGAACACATTGGCTTCTAAAGATAGAATTTGTACCCAATTTTGGTGAGTACTAAGTTTGAGTATTACCTATTTACTGACTCATTTTTAAGGATGAATTATATGAGATTTACAAGGTATTAGGTATTATTTCGACAGATGTTTGGGACTATTTATTCTTATAGTTTAGCCCTGATGTAGCCTGCCTGTGTCTGGCCCAAATGGCGTTGGATTTTTCTTCATGTGGTTCATAATTCCATTTGCTTTAATAGGCATCTCCTGCCTGGGTGGAGAACTGGAGTCTAGTAGTTTGTGAACTGCATACTCTTGATTGACAAGTAGCTGTTCAGGGCCCAGGCTGTATTGTGTAGTCTTTTTTTTTTTTTTACTTTTTCTTTTCGAGACAGGGTTTCTCTATATAGTCCTGGCTATCCTGGAACTCACTCTGGCTTGCCTTGAACTCAGAAATCCACCTGTCTTTGCCTCCCAAGTGGTGGAATTAAAGGCGTGCACCACCACTGCCTGGCTTGTGTGGTTTTAGATACAGGCCTTAACACCTGTGATCCTCAGAGTCAGGGCAAAGTCAGCATGGAGCTAATGATTTGACCATCAGCAAGGACCAGGCACATACCAAGGTCTTTCTTGGAGTCTGGCTACTTGAGATTGTTTGATTCTATGACGAAGAGTCAGACGTAAACAACTAAAGAAGAGAAGGAAATTGCTTTTGGCATACCTTTTCAGAGATTGTAGTTCACAGTCATCCTGCTCCATGTTTCTGGGTGGGTCTGTGGTGAAGCAGAACGTCACGTCACATAGAGGCTGTTCATGCGAGAGCAGGAAGCAGGGAGAGATGGGATGGACACAGGACAAGATATAGTCACAAGGACTTGTCCCCACCTGAGTTCCTACAGCCAGGCCCTACCTCCTAAAGTGTTGGCTCTCAACCTCTGGGTCATGACTCCTTTTACAGGGATCGCATATCAGATATCTTGTATATCGGATATTAACATTACAATTCAAAACAGTAACAAGATTACAGTTACGAAGTAGCAACGAAATCATGTTGTGATTGGGTGGGTCACCATGACATGAAGAACTGTGTTTAAGGGCCGTGGCATTGCTGTGTGCAGCTGTCCTTTGGGTCCCTCTTTTTTTTTTTTTTTTTTTTTTTTTTTTCGAGACAGGGTTTCTCTGTATAGCCCTGGCTGTCCTGGAACTCACTCTGTAGACCAGGCTGGCCTCGAACTCAGAAACCCGCCTGCCTCAGCTTTCCAAGTGCTGGAATTAAAGGTGTGAGCCACTACTGCCCGGCCTTTGGGTTCCTCTTATGGTGGCTGTGTGTGGATTTCACTTAACCTGGGGAAATGGCACCAAAGCTTCTGGCTGATAGCAGGCCATCACTGAGCCCTGGTTTTGATACTGTCCATAAAGCAGCTGGTGACAACAGTTTTCAGTTTGTCCCCAGTTTGGATTCATTCAGAGGTCATGTGTTAAAGTGTGGGTAGAAATGAGTGCAGGCAGCATGTTCCCTCACACCTAATCCCACTTATTTATTTGAATTCTTGACCAAACATACAAGACCATTTGATTATAATTATTGCTATTTGATGTTGATGTTAAGATGTAATAGTTGATGTCAAGAAGTGAAAGTAATAGCATATGCCTAAGATTGCTAAAATAATTAACTCCATTAATAGACTTTGCAAGAGGCTTCTTGTACAGGCTCATGTCCACAATCCCAGCACCCAGGAGTTAGAAGCAGGAAAAGAACTGCAAGTTCAAAAGCCATGATAGACTACATAGTGAGTGATAGACTACATAGTGAAGGATAGACTACATAGTGAAGGATAGCCTACATAGTGAAGGATAGACTACATAGTGAGTGATAGACTACATAGTGAAGGATAGACTACATAGTGAAGGATAGACTACATAGTGAAGGATAGACTACATAGTGAAGGATAGACTACATAGTGAAGGATAGACTACATAGTGAAGGATAGACTACATAGTGAAGGATAGAGACTACATAGTGAAGGATAGAGACTACATAGTGAGTGATAGACTACATAGTGAAGGATAGACTACATAGTGAAGGATAGACTACATAG
>NW_022196904.1:155461630-155470510 GCF_008632895.1 Mastomys coucha | reverse complement strand
CTACATAGTGAAGGATAGACTACATAGTGAAGGATAGACTACATAGTGAAGGATAGATTACATAGTGAGTGATAGACTACATAGTGAATGGTAGACTACATAGTGAAGGATAGACTACATAGTGAAGGATAGATTACATAGTGAAGGATAGACTACATAGTGAAGGATAGACTACATAGTGAAGGATAGACTACATAGTGAAGGATAGACTACATAGTGAAGGATAGACTACATAGTGAAGGATAGACTACATAGTGAATGGTAGACTACATAGTGATTTCCAGGCCAGCCAGAGAGAGACTCACTTTCCAAAAATCACAACTCCCAGAAAACAGCAACAAACAAACAAGCAAACAAAACAAAAAAGAAGGAGGCTTCCTCTTGTGTTAAATCTGTCTCTTCTGATAGTGGCTTGTGACAGGAGAGAGAGAGAGAGAGAGGGTGGGGGGAGGGAAAGAGAGATGGGGGAGGAGAGATGCTTTCTCAGCCTGCTGAACAAGAGATGCTAAAGGAAGGCTTTAACTGGATTATGGCTCCAGCAGAAGCCAAACTAGATCTGGAAGAGAAAAGACATGCAAAAATAAGACCGCTAGGCTAATAGCTAGAATTGTTTCTGACAAAAATAGCAAGATACTGGTTTTGGAATTTGGTGTTTAGAATGAAAATCTCAAGGAATTTTTGTATCTCTTGAAAGTCACTCTTGGCTAGTTTGTTTTAAAACACATATCAGCCAGGTGGTGGTGACACATCCCTTTAATCCTGGCACTCAGAGGCAGAGGCAAAGGGATCTCTCTGAATTTAAGGCCAGCCTGGTCTAAGAGTGCCAGGATAGCCAGGACTATACAGAGAAACCATGTCTCAGGAAACAAACAAACCAAAGCTAGTATCAATGCTAGCAGTGGTGTGCTAGAGGCCAGCCTAGACCACAAAGTGAATGCCAGGACAGGCAGGGTTAAAGAGAGAAATCCTATCTTGAAACAACAAAACAACAACCATAATAATGGCAATAACACAGATCAAAGACTCTCTCTTGATTGGCTGGGACACTCCCCCCACCACCCCCCACACTCCAGTTTGTCTTATTTTTTTCAACTCTCTTAGAGGGACTCCCGGAGCACCTTTCTTTCTTCCCCTTGTGCTGAAGCCTATGTCAGACATCTTTATTGAGTCCCAGCTGCTTTTACAAACAACTAGACCATAATTTGGGAGGCAGGACAGGTTGCATGTGTTCTGGAACTTGAATAACGTTTTCATTACTGAAGTAAATGCGATGGTGCATGCCTCCAAACACATCACTCAGGCGGAAGATTGCTTTGAGTCTGAGGTCAGCCTGGGGTACATAATGAGACCCTGTCTGGGGAGAATAAAAGTTTTATCTGTATCTTTAACCTGGCCTACACATCCTGGATTAGGAAAGACTCTGATTTGCCCTATTGCACACCTTTCTTAGGGACCTCACCCTACCCACTCCAGAAGTGTGGGAGTAGCTTGGTACAGTCAGCCTCTGAGAACATGAGAATACTGCCAAGCAAGCGCTCCCAGAAGTCCCTGGGGCAGAGGCAAAGACATTCAAGCCAGTCATCCCAATTCTCACTTATTCCACTTAAATACACAAGGGGAGAAAGAAGCAAGGAGAGAGATGGGGCCTTTTGATAGAATTAGGATGCAAATGGGACAGTCAGTTTACAAAACGCTTACCTTTCCAAGCTGGCATGTGGCCACGAAGACCAGATGAGCCTGTGCCACCAGTCCTGGCTCTGTTATCCTTTTCCTTTCCATCATTTGCTCTTCTCTGTAATAGTTTTTCTTCCACTAGTGCCAGCCATGTTAAATACCTGTCACTGGCTTGGGATCCCCTACAGGCCACACCCAGCTCTGTCGGAGGGACTTAGGTGGACTGGCTATGCACTTAGAGCTGTGGTTCTGTGTATTCCAGCAGCCAGTCACATTGCTGTGTGCAGCTGTCCTTTGGGTCCCTCTTATGGTGGCTGTGTGTGGATTTCACTTAACCTGGGGAAATGACACCAAAGCTTGGGGAAATGGTATCTGGCTGATAGCAGGCCATCACTGAGCCCTGGTTTTGATATTGTCCATAAAGCAGCTGGTGACAACAGTTTTCAGTTTGTCCCCAGTTTGGATTCATTCAGAGGTCATGTGTTACAGTGGGGTTAGAAGTGACCGCAGGCAGCATGTTCCCTCACGCCTAGTCCCACTTATTTATTTGGATTTTGACCACACATGTAAGACTATTTGATTATAATTATTGCTGTTGGACAAGAGGGCTCAGCAGAGGGCAAGTGTCTGAGGCCAGCTCTGCTTACTTTGTGGTGAGGACACAGCACGGCCTGCCTGGCCAATAGCTGTGACCCAACAAGAATCAGTGTTTTGTCTGCAGTTCAGGGAAGTCTATATGGGGCCAGGATATTACCGCAGACTGGGGTTTCTTGCAGGGTCCCTTATTCCGTGGGACGATGGGTTCTGGCCAGGTGGGCATGGGATTCGGCTTTGACAAACAGACTACACACGAGTGGTGTAAAATCTGAGTGTATTTCTTTTAAAAATGACATGAGGCTTTTACAATCATTGCAAAAGAGAAAATGAAAAATCTGGCAGCTCAACAGTTGAGGTACCTCTGAGGCTATCTGAAACATACTGGGTCTAAAGCAGCAGCTATCTCCTCTGAACTGGTGCTGCATCCCCCAGGCCCAAGTGGCCTGGGCCCCGGGGGACTGCGAGAGATACATGAATCTGAGTCCTATCCCATCTAAGTTCTAGTGCTAGTCCTGCATGTGAGTCCAAGTCCTTCTTCTTCTCCCAGTCCTTCTGTTAGACTGAAGTCACGTAGGCAAAAGGACCTCCACACACCAAGGTCAGTAGGGTCTGGTAGCCAGGTGCAGAAACAGGAGGAAGAGGGGTGGAGCCCTCTCTGTTAAGGTATTCTTATGCTAATTCTCTGGTTCTTGCTGGAGGCAGGCAGAGGGGAATCCTGACCTAACACTTTAAGCTAATGTCCTAGAGTGAGGGAAACCTTTCAATTACTCTCTAGTACTTAAAACATTAAACTAGGATAGTTGGAAACATTGGTGAAGGTCAGAAAGCAATGTCCTAATTTTCTCTTACTAGCTGTAAGAAAATGATATCTTGGTGAGTTCCTAGCACACTAGTACGAGGACATATCTGGGCCACCTCTGAGTTTGGGGTGCCAGGCGACAATGCGGAGGCAGGAGACTGACTTTCCTTGAAGTTTACGCCTCAGATACCACCTTCACACAAAGTGTGTGTGGCAGGATATGATGTGTGCCCTCAGCAGGTAACCATTATAGGGATGTCAGCTGTCAACCTGGAGACAGTATGAGTTTGGTTTTATTATAATACTGTTTATGAAATATATTAACAACTTGAATAGCAAATCATGAGATACTATGATTCTATAAAAATACAGTTATGGGCTGGAGAGATGTCTCAGCAATTACGAGCACTGGCTGCTTTTCCAGAGGACCCAGGTTTTATTCCCAGCACCCACATAGTGGCTCATAACTATCTGTAACTCCATTTCCAGGGCATATGACGTCCTCTTCAGTCTTCCACAGGCAGCAGGTCACACATAGTACACAGACATACGTACTGGCAAAGCACCTAGACATATGAAATTATAAAATATAAGTAATGTATTACTAGTAAATTATTTTAACTTATTAAATAAATATTATAAGATTTGAGATTTATTTTCTTATTATATCCCTTTAGTTATAACACCTGGCCTTTAAATATATATCCCATGGGTTATTACCTTATCTAATTAGGTTATTGTATACACTTAACTAATCATATAGTTTATGCCTGATTCTTTTTTTTTTAAAAAAGATTTATTTATTTCATTTATATGAGTACATGGTAGCTGTCTTCAGACACACCAGAAGAGGGCATCAGATCTCATTGCAGATGGTTGTGAGCCACCATGTAGTTGCTGGGAATTGAACTCAGGACCTCTGGAAGAGCAAGCAGCCAGTGCTCTTAACTGCTGAGTCATCTCAGCAGTTATGCCTGATTCTTAAAACTGCTTCTACACTATTTGTGTTAAAAATAAATCTGAAGAGTTTCATACATCTTTTTTTCTAGGTCTGCATGCTAGTTTTATTTCTCTATGTTTAAAGTTTTTATTATTATTTATTATTATTATTATTATTATTATTATTATTATTATTATTATTATTATTGTGTATGGCTCACAACAACTCAGTGGAGTCACTTTTCCCTTTTACCTTTAAGAGGTGACCAGGTCAGCAGGCTTATGCGGAAATTGTTTCATATTCTACTCGCTAATCCATGACCATCGTGGTGGGGAGCATGGCGGCAGACAGGAGGCATGGTTGCTGGAGCAGCAGCTGAAAGTTTACATCCTTATCCACAAGGAGAAGGCTGACTAGGAATTGTGCTAGCCCACCTCAGTGGCCCACTTCCTAATCAAGGCCACACCTTCTAATCCTTCCTTAACAGTTCCACCAACTGGAGACCAAGCATTTAAACACATAAGCTTATGGGGGCCATTCTCATTCAAACCACCACAGCTCCCCATCATGGAGTGGGGTCGAGCTATAGCTCAGAATCTACTGACAAGGCTGAGGTAGTCAGCCTCTGACATTTGCCCTGGAAGTCTTCTAAAAGCAAGGGCCCATATAGACTATCTGCCTCTTTCCAACTTAAAATTTCCTCCAAATAGCAGTGTAGGCCTCCTCAGAGGGTTTAAAAATATGTATGTATGTATGTATGTATGTATGTATGTATGTATATGTGAGAGAACACATTTGTGCCATGGTACATATGTGGTCAGAGGACAACTTTCAGGGATCCATTGGAGCTGCAGGTTCTGCCATCTACATCCAAGTTTCTCGAAGTAATGACTCTGAGTCTTATTATTTTATGAATAAATGTCTAGGCCAATAGATTTGACTTGTTTCCTGACTAGCTCATAACTTAATTACTCATTTATTCTTTTTCATGAATGCTACATGGTTGGTTACCGCCCCTCAATTTCAAACAACTGTCTCCTTCCCGCGCCTTTCTCTATCCTAGAATGCTCTTTCTCTCTGCCAGATGTCCCACCTTCTAATCCTGCCCCAGCTTGTTGGTCATAGGCTTTTTTTTTCTTTTTTTTTTTAAGACTTATTTATTCATTTTATATATGTGAATATACTGTAGCTGTCTTCAGACACACACCCATTACAGATGGTTGTGAGCCACCATGTGGTTACTGGGAATTGAACTCAGGACCTCTTAAGAGCAATCAGTGCTCTTAACCCCTGAGTCATCTCTCCAGCTCTGCCATAAGCTTTTTTATTGACAGATGAAGCTTCCATATATTGCACAGGATTCTCTCTACAGTCCATTCTATCTTGAGGGTCCTGGGGATAGAACTTGGGTTGTCAAGTTTGGCTACAGGATAAGCCTTGCCCACGGAGCCATCTTGGCAAGCCTCTCTCCCAGATTCTTAAACTGTGTATGGCCAAAGCTGAATCTGAACTGCAAAGCCAATTCTTTTGTCACTTTTGAGGCCAACTAAACCCATCATACTCAGGAATATTACCCATCCTTAACACCAAGAGCCACCTCTTGGTTGGTATGCTGGGTTGGGGATCCACCTCTACAGGGAGGAGGAGGAAAAGGTGGTGGAAAGGTATCATCTACTAAGGAGATCCCTGTGAGTCTGCCTGCTCTGTACTTACAGTAACATCTTTTCATCCCAGCAATAACATTCATGGGGATGCATTGCCAGTGATAACTATGAAGTTTGAAAGAGGGAGCCATGGATAATCAGCTCCTCTGCTTTCTTTGGCCACAGCCTTTCTATTGTGCTCCTTAGACTGAACTTGCCCTAGCCAGACCACTCAGGGCTCCTGGCCTTTTTATACTAGTCCTATGTTCCAGAGAGGCTTGTTTATTAGACTCTATTAACTGTATCTATAACTTAGATCTTTTCTCTGGGCATTGTTTGCTGGTGTCCACTCAAGTGAGTGCTTCCTTGCTGGGCAGTGGTGGCGGACACCTTTAATCCCAGCACTTGGGAGACAGAGGCAGTTGGATTTCTGAGTTCGAGGCCAGTCTGGTCTAACAGAGTGAGTTCCAGGACAGCCAGGGCTACACAGAGAAACCCTGTCTTGAAAAAAAACAAAACAAAAAAAAAAACAAAAATCAAAACAAAACAAAAAATAAAAATAAAAATAAAAAAAGAAGGGTGTTCCGGAGTTGCAGGTGTTGTGAGCTGCCATGTGGGTGCTGGGGACTGAACCCAGGTCCCCTGGAAGAACAACCAGTGTTCTTAACTGCTGAGCCATCCTTCCAGTCCCCCAGATTCAGTTCTTGATGAAGACCCTCTCTGTTTTTGCTGGCTGGAAGAGACTTCATTTTTTAATATAGCATTTTCTAAAGATATGAAGGACAGGGTGGGATGAGGGTAAGAGCAAAATGGCAAAGAGTCCATTCATCCCATTATGAGGATCCCATTTTTTTTGCATGTCCATGTGTATGCATGTGTGTGTATTTGTATGTGTATGATGTATGCAGACATGTCTCTCTCTCTCTCTGTGTGTGTGTGTGTGTGTGTGTGTGTGTGTGTGTGTGTGTGTAAGGACAGAGGTAATGTCAGGTTTCATCCTCGATTATTTTCTACCTTATTTACTGAGATGTTTCTTATTGGGCTCACAGCTTGCTGATTTAGCCTAGTTAGCTAGCTTGACCAGGGCATCATCCCCTCCTCATGTCGGTGCTGGGATTGCTTCAGTACACTGGATTGACATTTATGTGAGTACCAGGGCTCTGAAATCCTGTCTTCATACTTGTATGGCAAGCACATTCCCCAAGGGTCCCACTTCTAAACCTAAGTTTAGATTGGTGACTTGATGAGTATTTGGTGACCCCTCAAGACTTTAAACACAAAAACCAGCAGGATCTCCCTTTCCTGAGAAAAAGATCATCTTGGCTGCTGGGGGAACTGGAGGGGAGGGGAGACAGTGAGGCTGGGTCCAGGGTGGGCACCGAAGAGGCGGATTTTGAGATCTTCCACAATAAAAACATGTAATCTAAAAAATAAAAATGAAAGATGATCTCATACTGTTTTCTCTTTTTGTTATTAATTTCCAAAGTATTTTTGGAAACTCACTACTATAAAATTGTCTTTGGGGGATCCCTATATTTTGAAGATATTTTTGGAGTTTCTTCATCATGTTTCGATCAAATTTAGTTGTGGTGGTGGGTTGTGTGTGTGTCTTGTGTGTATGTGTGTGTGTATGTGATGTATATGTGTGTATGTATGTGGGTGTATGTGTGTGTGTATGTGTATGTGTGTGTATGTGTGTGTGTGTGGGTGAGTGTGTGTGTATGTCTGTGTGTATGTGTGGGTGTGTGTATGTCATGTGTATGTATGTGTATATGTGTGTGTGTGAGTGTATATATGTGTGTATGTGTATGTGTAAGTGTGTGTGTGGTGGTGTGCGTGTGTGTGTATATGTGTGTATGTGTGTGTGTGTGGTGTGCGTGTATGTGCGTGTGTGTGTATATGTGTGTATGTGTGGGTGTGGGAGGTGTGTGTGTGTTTCCTGCTGCCTTTAGTGGTAGAGATTGAATCTCAGGCCTCATGCAAGACTTTTCTAGTGCGCTATAACCTTAGCCCACACTTAGGTCTAATTTTTATTTTAACACATCGAATAAATTTCTATTTACCAGTTTTAAGTAAAATGTATAGTCTTATTTTTGTTAGTTATTCTGCTTTCTGGGTAGTCATCCCTGTAACCTTTCTGTTTGGGTTTATGTCTAGAATATTTATCTAATTTCAGAGTTGGTTATTAGGTCTTAGATGAGTTATAAAAGGTTCTTGGGCAAGTGAGATGACTGCTCTCATAAAGGAGCTGGCCAGCAAGCTGGGTCACCTGGGTTGGAACCCCAGGACTCACATAGGAGAAGAAGCTGAGAAGGAGGGTGACCCTGTAGGAGGACCAGCAGTCTCAACTAGTTTGCATACTTCTAACTGCTACATGAGAGAAATGAGCTCTGTCTGCTGTCTTTAAAACCCCATGATTCAGAATTCAAATAAGCTTTGCCACAGTCTTATTTCTAGAGCCATTTTTTAAGTTGTCATATTTATAATCACTATAAATATGACTTAATCACTATAAAATATATTGATTTTGTATAATGAAATGGGTATTTGTATAATGAAAGGGTAATTCTAACTTACTTTGGAGCCTTCAGTGCATTGTATAGTGTAGACAGACACGTGGCAGTAGTCAGTCTTTCTTTCCTTTTTTCTTTCTTTTCTTTCTTTCTTTCTTTCTTTCTTTCTTTCTTTCTTTCTTCCTTATTTATTTGAATGCTCTGTCTGCATGAACACCTGAATGTCAGTAGAAGGCATTGGATCCCATTACAGATGGTTGTGAGCCACTATGTGGTTGCTATAAATTGAACTCAGGACTCCTGGAAGAGCACCCAGTGCTAGTAACTACTGAGCTACCTCACCAGCTCTCTCTTAAGTTTTTAAAAAAGATTTATTTATCTTAGTTTATGTATCTGGGTGTTTTGCCTACATGTAGGTATATATGTGTACTGTGTGCCTGTCTTTGGAGGTCAGAAGAGGGTATCAGGTCCACCATAGTTCTGGATGGTTGTGAGTTGCCGTGAGGGTTCTGGGAGTAGAACTTAGGTCCTCTACAAGAGCAGCCACATAATCACTGAGTCATCTCTCTAGCCCACAGACAGAAGTTTTCACCACTTAATAGATAATATACTTCGGGCAGTGGTGACGCACGCCTTTAATCCCAGAACCTGAGAGGCAGAGGCAGGCAGATTTCTGAGTTCGAGGCCAGCCTGGTCTACAGAGTGAGTTCCAGG
>NW_022196904.1:155457049-155461493 GCF_008632895.1 Mastomys coucha | reverse complement strand
TAAAATCTCAAGGTTTGGGGGCTCAGCAGTTGAAAGCATGTATCACTCTTACAGAGGATGTGTCAGAGGGCTCACAACCACATTTAATTTCAGCTGCAGGGGATCTGATGCCCTTTTCTGGCCTCTGAGGGCACTGCATTCATGTCTTTTTGTCTGTCTGTCTGTCTCTGTCTGCTTGCCTGTCTGTCTGTCTGTCTCTCCTCTCCCTCTCCCCTCTCTCTCTCACACACACACAGAATAAAAATACAATCTATAAAATCTTAAAAGTTTTGAGTTTCTTTTTAATTTTAGTCATGATATCTAGTCATGTAAGCCGAAATCCTACTGAGCATATTTTCTAACAAGTGAGAAATCACAACAGACTACATCAATTAAAATAAAACCAAGCATTTTCCAGCCATATACCTTGTAATTTTTTGTTGAATTTAGACCATTATGTATGACATAATGGCTTTACTTTGGGAATTAGGTCATTTTCCTTCCTCTGGCTTTCTCTTGGTATTTATCATGGATTATAATTTCTTAGTTTATTTACTTTGATTCTCCACCGCTACTTTTAAATTTTTAGCTAGTGTACAAAAAACTGGATTTCACTGACGTGTGTGTGTGTGTGTGTGTTATATCTTGCTCATATTTGCAGAAATATGGGATGCTTCATGATTCTTTGTGCTGGGGTTGTGCCCATCTCTGTTCATCTCTGACGTTGATTTGAATGAGGACCACAAAGTTCTAAAGCCTGAGGATGCAGCTCAGGTAGGGTGCATGTCTGGTATGAATGTGCTTATGAGGCCCCAGGTTCTGTCTCTAGCATTGTAGAGATGGGAGGGGAGAAATAAATCATTATTCTATCAGGGTAAACAGGTTGGGCAAGAACTACAAGGTCTACATTCAAGTAAACAGTTCTTTAGGAATGTACAATTTAGAAAGCTAGATAGCCAGTCACCAGCCTCCACTCTCCATAAATAAAAAAAACCAAACTGAATCAAAGATGAGTAGTTTAACCACGTTTGTGAGTAAAAGGACCAATGTGTGATAGCTAACAAGGAATGAGTAAAGCTGAGATGCCGCACCCCACTTCCAAGTAACTGTAGGAGGGTGCAGTAGGGTGGTGCTATAGAATCAGTCCTGAAAGGTTAGTGTTTGGAGTGAGAAGGTGCAGGAGCCCGGGGAGAAGATGTGTTCCACAGGAAGGCAAGGGAGGCATGTCATCCTTTTGAGATTTGTCAGGGATCACATGGGGTTTTAGTTGCTGCTTGGGCAATTCTTTTGACCTGTCATTTGTCATCTTTTGTGTGTTTATCTTTCTCTTCATCGTAGTGTAGGCAGCTCTCTGTTATATGTTGTCCTTATCTCTCTCTGCCTACCCTAGGGGATAGGGTAGGCATTTAAAAAATGTATGTGGAAGGGGTGGGTCTGTCTGATTCCAATCTGCCTTAGGAGCAGAAAGCAGCCTAGAGACTTTTCAGTGTAAGTTTACATTGTTCCCAACTGAAGAAACTAGGTAACCATCTTGTAAATATATACACACAGAGATACTTATGTATATAAATATATTCTCTGAATGTGTGTGTGGGGTACAGAATACCTCTGCATATAGTCTCAAATCTTAATTTATTTTTTCTTTCACTGTTGGGCTAGATGCTCATACAAACTAGGCAAGCACTTTAATCCCACCCCGCCCCCCATTTTCTGTTGAGGTTTTCCTGGAACTGGCTGACCTTGAACTGGAGGCTTTTCTACTTCAGCTAGCATGACCTGCTTTCTTGCTTAGAATCCTCTTTCTGCTGGTGAGAAAATCTTAACATTCCATAGGAAATCCAACTAATTGCATTTAGTTTGTTACATTTGTTTTGAGTTGTTTTATTTTATTTATTTATTTGAGACAGAAGTCTTATTATGTAGCCCTGTCTGACTTGGAGCTCACCATGGAGACCAGACTGTCCTGGAACTCATAGAGACCCACCCATTCTATCTCCAGAGTGCTGACACAGGTTTATTTTAACTAATCTATTTCAGAAACTTTATACATCATAATTTACAAACTACCGAATCATTGACTGTAATTTTAAGATGAAAATTATATTCATAATGCTGTCATCAAAACATTTTCCCAGTATACTTTTTTCTTTTATGTATTTTTCATGCTTTATTATTGTTAGCACAGGTTAGATAAAACTTGTGTTCATTTTCATTGATAGATTTTTGTTTGTTTGTTTGTTTCTCAAGACATAGTTTCTGTGTGTAGCCCGGGCTGTTCGGGAATTCGCTCTGTAGACTAGGCTGGCCTCAAACTCACAGAAATCTACCTGCCTCTGCCTCTCGACCGAGTGCTGTGATGAAAGGCCTGCACTGCCAGTGCCCTGCCCCTTGACAGTTAACATTGCCATTATTCTTTTTGCTAAATAAATTTTCTCATATTGTAGCTATCGTCCGTTGCCCCCTTTATTTTGTCTATACTGATGATTAAACTTGGCTGCCTACACGCTAGGCAGTCATTCTACCACCGAACTACATCCCTGGTCCTTGAGATAGCATCTTGCTAAATTGCAAGCTAGTCTTGAAGTAAGTCTATAGTCTAGGTAGGTCATGACCTTGAACAGCTCCCTCCCAAGTAGCTAAACAGCCAGGATTACGGGTCTGACTAGTTTATGTGTTTGTATTTATAGTTTTGTTTTGTTTTTCATTGAAGCAGAGCCTCCCAGGGAAGGTGAGGCTGACCTGTAACTCAAAATTCTCCTATATAAGTACTGGAATTATAGACATTGGTCACTACTGGTAGGCTTGCTTTCTGTTAAGTAGGATTTAATAGCTCTTTATCACTGGGCATAAATGACTTCCATTTCGCCTGATTGGGAATGGACACCTTGGGAAGTAATGAAACTTTGAAATGGAACAGTTTTGACCAAACTCAGCAGTGGGTCTCTCTGAAGCAATAAGGTTCAGAGTCAGTCAGTCAGTCTCTCTCTCTCTCTCTCTCTCTCTCTCTCTCTCTCTGAAAGAGAGATGATGTCATATAGCCCAGGCTGGCCTTCAACTCACTACTTAGCAAAGGAGACGTCTAATTCTCCTGTCCCCACCTCCTGAGTGTGCCACCACACTGTTTGGGTTGCACTGGGGATCAAACTCAGGACTTTCCTATGCTGGCTAAGTCTACCAACTGAGCTGTAATCTCCAGTTGCCATCAGTTCTGTGTTAACTGACTATGTTCTCCTTCCTAAAACTCACTCTTTCCATGGCTTTTTGACCACTTTTCTCCAGAACGTGTCCCCTTTCAGGTTGGCTCTGGTTTTTTGTCCAGCAAACTTGGTAATTCTTATAGGTTAGGCCCAGTCATTGGTCCACCTTTGCCTCTAACTACATCAGGTGTCTAAAAGGCCCCATGCCTTTTCTTGACGGCAACTTTCACAACTCATTGATGATTTCCAGAGCTCTCTAGCCAGGTGCTCATGAATACCTCCTGTAGCTGACACTTGTTCACTGTGGAATTACTGAGCATCTCCACCTGGATGATACATAGCCCTTGACTGCTCTATGTCCCTAAACTCATTCATTATCCTTCCTCGGGCTCCTCCCAAGGTAAGCTCCCGCTCCTGAATTCTCCATTGTGGTCAAAGCACTGTCTACTTAAATAGGCCACACACCTGAGAGTCACACTGGGCTCACTTCCTTCTTGTCTCTCAGAGCTGACTGGAGTCATCCTGCCTACTGAGCCACTTCCTCTGTTTCTTTAGAGTCTGGCTTCCTTTCATCTAATGCCGCATCCCATTTTGTCTGCTTGCCCACAATGGTAGCGTGTACATATTAAATTCTTTTTTTTTTTTAAGATTTATTTATTTTATATATGCGAGTATACTGTTGCAGTCTTCACACACACCAGAAGAGGACATCAGATCCCATTACAGATGGTTGTGAGCCACCCTGTGGTGGGAATTGAACTCAGGACCTCTGGAAGAGCAGTCAGTGCTCTTAGCCGCTGAGCCATCTCTCCAGCACCCCAGATTAAATTCTTCCCACTGCTCCCCAGACTGTAACTGGTAACCCTGTCTTCCCAGAATACAACAGAGAGATCTATATAAAATGCTTCTACCTAAATCCCACTTCGGTAAGGGTGCTCAGTACCAGCTGACCCTGGGTCACTTCACACTGTCATACTCTCAGGGAAGGCTGGGGGCAGCCTTCTTTGTTTCTACATATTATTTTCACCAGGGAGACCATTTCCTTTAATTTTGTTTCACATGTGCATCCTTACTTCTTCCTAGCTTGTATTAGTAAGGTGTCTCTGGGAAGCTTTCCGTGAATGAAGTCCTCTCATATCAGTAGGGAAGCACTTCCATTTTGTCCTTGCTTGCTTACCTTGCTTGCTTACTTCATGATTACCAGAGGCAGGAGGAAGGCTAGCCTGATCTACATAGTGATACCCTGCCTCTAAGGGGAGGCGGGGGGG
>NW_022196904.1:155425077-155457026 GCF_008632895.1 Mastomys coucha | reverse complement strand
GGAAGGGAGAAGGATTCCAGGAGAAGGCTTGAGATATTGTATCACTATGAAATACATTGCTTCCCAGAAGAGTGCAATTAATTTCGCTGTAATCTCAGCACTCCAAATCTTCAGGCGGGCAAATCTCTAGGTTGAGGGTGGCCTGCAAGAGCATTTCACACATTCCAGAGTTGTATGGCTTATACTGCCATCACCAAGCCAGTGTAGCAGTTGAATTTTCAACCGTTTGTGAAATTCATCCATTCAGGTGTGTGTCAAAAGAATTGGTATTATGGTGTATAAATCTGTCATCATTTGGCACGATGGGAATATTCTTTATTTGTTCTGCCCAGTCCAGTCATTAGGAACATGTGTCTGTCATCACTGCACATGTAGTAGGTATTATGACTGAGAAACTGAAACGTTCATTGCCTCTAATTTTAGTTAACTGAAAATGAAATGTAAATACAGGCAGTTGGCAAGGACTACTCAAATTGGACAGCCCCACTCTAGGGAGGAAGAGGTAACCACTCAACAGGTGTGATCGCTGCATTCTGGACCCTTTCCTCCATTGTTGATGCTTTGTTGACGTAATAAGCTCATGAAAGTAAGGTGTGACCGACCGGTTCATAAGTGCAGTCATTACCACTGTAAGTCAGCACCACCTAATTTGGAGAGCCATTTTAAAATAGGTGCTTAGATCAGGAGGAAAGTAACACAACGAGCCAGTCAGGAAGACCAGCCCGCGTCCCTGTGGAAAGGAGATAAAGTGGGAAATGTTACTCACAGCGCTTACTCAGAGGCGTGGACTTCCAACTCCAAAGGAGGCCAGCCGCAGAAGCTTCGAGGGCAGCATCTGCAAGACTTGTTTTTCCACATATACTGCCAAACTCGTTCTGATTAGACCGGAAGTGAAGCCACTTTTTAGAGAGCCCGCCGGCATCTGGATCTTGTCATGGGGCTATCCAGACCTTTCTACCTTTTACCTTTCCATTATGGACCAAGGCTAGGGGTTGCTTTCCAATTTAGGGGAAGAAAAGCGGGAATTGGGGGGGAGGCGCAACTCTTTCTTTTCTAATCCCAAATCACGTGTATCAGTTTTGACTCTATTCAAAATAGTCAACCTGCTTCTATAATAGAAGCGATTCTTTGAATCGCACGATTCTTGCACAAGGGGGACTCTGAATAAATCTTGTCGGATCAACTTTGTGACCACCTGTCTTTTATAAGCAGGCGACGGAGAGGGGTTTCAATCTCTTTATTGGACTTGCTGGTCATATGCCAAGGAAGTAACCTGGCCGGCATTGTCCTAAAAAGTCCCGCTTTAGTATTTAATCCAAACACCTTTGTATCCTTGGAATCTGGGTCAGCCGTGGAGCTGAGAAATTTGGGGTGCAACACTTGTTTGGGCTGGCCACCTCCAAAGCAAAGCTTCGTAGTTTCCCCAGTTGTTCGCTACCAGTGCGAAGCCCCACGACGTTCTTTAAACAGTGTTCCTCCAGACGCGCCGCGCGACCTCCCGGGCATCCGCGGACGCGGGCCAGCCTCGCCAACGCGCAGCGCTTCCCCGGGCGCGCGCTCGGCTGGACCTGCTGGCTCCTAAGCGCGCGGCGGAGCGAACCATCCGGCCAGCGAGGCGGGGGTGCAGCCGGGACGCGACAGCTCCGGAGCCTCCTGCCGCTCCAAGTCCTCCGCCGCCGGCCGGGAGTCAGAGCGCATGACGCTGCCCGCCTCGGGGCCTCGGGCGCGGCGCCGGCGAGCTCTCCCCCGGCGGCGGGGGTGGTAGCGGCCGTTGGAGTTTCCCCGGCCGGGCGGCCGGCGTGGGCGCAGCTAGGCGCGGGGCGGGCCGGCTGCGCCGCGGGAGGAGGGACAAAGGGGAGGCTCCCCGTGGTGGCGAACGGGGTCCGCCACTGCAGCTTGGAGTTCAGAGCTGCGGCGAGGAGGACGTGCGGGAAGCGCGCGCGAGATGCCGGTGCGGGGAGACCGCGGGTTCCCACCGCGGCGGGAGCTGTCGAGCTGGCTGCGCGTAAGTTTCCTCCCGGGCCAGGCGGCGAGCGGTTGCGTGGGAGCTGGTGTGTTCCGTGAGGCTCCCCACTTTCCGCCGGCAACTCTTGGGGCTGTAGTTAGTTAGCAAGGGTCCTCCCGGAGGGGACGATTGGGAGGACGGCGCTGGTGGCTCATGGCCTCGTGAAGTCCCTTGGCTTTGGGATGAAATCTCAAGTAGGGGAAAGTGTGTAGTCCAGGCTCCCAAGACTTTCTGTGCCTATGGTCACCTACAGGACGCCTGTGTATGTGTGTGTGCTCTTTCCAGCTTAAAGTAGAAGTTCTGAGCGTGTACCGAGAGAAACGGAGGACTCCTTGGTACCCAAGTCCTCACTTTCCTTTTCAGTGAGTCCTTTCCAAGCCTCTGTGTTACAGCTTATTTTTCAGTAGGGAATGGAGATGGGGTTTTGGAAGAAGCCCCAGAAGGGAATGATGAATGGTTTGTATTCTGGTAGTATCTTACCTGTCATCGGTCTCTTTTATTTTATGTCTCCATTTGTTAAGTTTCCGCTTATACACGGTAGTTTATTTTAAGGTTTTAAATAATCAGGGATTTCGACCTCAGGCCTTTTCACATTCTTGAAATGTGAAGAACTTGGGAGGGAACCTGCCAGGACTCAGTCATGGAATACAGCCTTCTCCTAGATTTTAGTTTTAGTTCTATGGCTGAGTAGCTTCTCTGGCGACTGTCTGACCTGAGTAATAATGGTTGTGGCTTTCCTGAGGTTCCCAGTGAAGAGTCATCCCCTCCCAGAAACTGCCCAGCACTGCACACTCCCTGCTTCCACTTTGGAATCCCAGCAGAGGCAAAGACAGACGCCTGCATAGCTTCCTATGTGGTGTGTTTGCTGTCCCCACAACCCTTTACAGAAAACTGGGCCATCCCAGGAAGAAGGTCGTTTTGGCTGACAAATTAGGAAGTAGTAATTGTATTTGTCACAAAGGGCCATTCAGTAATCCTGGTTAGGATAAGGATTATTAGCCAATCCAATACATTTTCTTGAATAATGCCACTTCAATGTGGGGAATGTGCATTTCACCCAGTTTTGTAGGGAATGGATGGTGTCAACAGTTCGAGTTAGGAGTCTGGGCAGGGTGCTGTTCTTGGGGGAGATGAGGAGAGCACTTTAGGCTAGGTAACAGTGGCTTTTGAGCTTTTTGTTCTTGTTTTCCCTCTACAGAGCTGCTGCTGCTTCTCCTTCTCCTCCTCCTCCTCCTCCTCCTCCTCCTCCTCCTCCTCCTCTTCTTCTTCTTCTTCTTCTTCTTCTTTCTTCTTCTTCTTCTTCTTCTTCTTCTTCTTCTTCTTCTTCTTCTTCTTCTTCTTCTTCTTCTTCTTCTTCTTCTTCTTTTCTTCTTTTCTTCTTTTCTTCTTCTTTTTTCAAGACAGGGTTTCTTTGTATAGCCATGGCTGTCCTGGAACTCACTCTGTAGACCAGGCTGGCCTCAAACTCAGAAATCCACCTGCCTCTGCCTCCTAAGTGCTGGGATTAAAGGTGTGTGCCACCACTGCCTGGCTTCTACAGAGCTTCTTGCAAAGATTGAATAAAGGGAAGATTTTTCTTTTTGAAATTCTGGTACAATACCGTGTGTACCAGACTCACCCAACTTAATGCCAGTTTGTGTGTGTGTATGTATGTGTGTGTGTGTGATTGTTTCTGTGGGTGTGGGTAAGTGGTGCTGGGGATTGAACCCAGGGCCTTAAGCATAGTTTTCTGAGCTTTATCCTCAGCTGTAGCTTTTCAGTACCACTAAGCTACCATTTAATGAGCACCTACTTAGTGTCAGTCACTTGGAGGACTTGACTGAGTCCTGGACTGCCTGGCTGGGCTTCTGCTTATAGAAGTCTAGTGCACACGAGCGAGCACAGTGGACTGCTTTAGATGGCTCTGGCTTTCAATGATCCCTGGCACTGAGGGAGGGATGCGCCGTACAGATGCACACCCCGCTATTCAGAGATGCAACAAAGGGTGGGATTGTCTTTTCTGCATCCCTTCGGGGAGTCCTTCTGGGAAGAGAAGCATGTGAACAGATACTTCCTGATGTCAGTCACTGTAGAGAATGGCTGGGAATGCACTTACCTCACTGCACACTGGCAGAGAGTAGGTGCTGGGACACGGTGGTCATGGGTTCCCAAAGTTAAGCGTGGGGATTAGGTGAAGGATTTTGGGTTGATAAGGGAGGTAGGTCTAGAAATCTAGGGAGAAAGGGCCAGATAGTTTGCCGGTGAAAAATCTGAGATGCGGAAAGGGGGGTACAACTCCCTTTGGAATGGCAATAACCCAACCTTGAGAGGGAGAATCACAGAAATTCCTAATGCACTAATCAGTGGTTTGGCTCTCCTAACAGCCCAGCGAGCTGCGTTCAGAGTAAAGGCCACTCCACTCTGAACACAATAAATGGTCCTCATTTTGAGGTTTGCTAAGGACTAAGACCGGTTTCATCTTTGTATCGCCCTCTGGGGAGTTTGTAGTGACTAATGTCTACATTTGCTTTTTGTAGTGACTAATGTCTACATTTGCTTCATTCACCCTTGATCTAGTTTCTTGTTCAAGGGCAGTAGATCACAGCTAACCAGCTATGTCCTGTGTGAGCGATGAACGCTGCTTGAATGTATCTGAGTGCTTGCACGATGACAATGTCCCCACCATTAGCTTTCTTTTCACCCCTCTCCGGAGGTTATCTTTTAAGGAGACAGATTCTTGAAAGTAGGTGTGTGTGTGTGTGTGGGGGGGGTCACTTTAGATCACTGTAGCTCTGTGTATATGAGTAGTTGTTTAAAAAGACACTTTGATTTGATTAGGCTGTGGCTAGAGATGTGGGTGCCATAGGGCAGCTGTGGAATTGGGAAGGACCAGTGATCACTTGCCTTTCAACATCTCCCAAGATAACTGGCCGCTAGGGAATTCCTTGCCTAATCCCTAAAACAAATCCCATTAAACAGCCTGGCCATATTAAAGATTTATCTCAAATGAGAGCTGTCTCTCAATAAAAATGCCTCATTGGTTATATTCTTAGCAACAATCAGGGATGCAGAAACTTGTGGCCACAGTGACCTTGATGTTTCGAGATAAGGTGTTTTTGTTTTGGTGCTATCTTGTGCATGGTTTGCCCAGTCTTGGGTGGAAGGAAGCTGGATCATCCTGTTAGCTGGTCCATTGGGAGTCACTGGATCCCAAGTCCAAGGGCCAGGGCCATAGATTGAGAGGCCCAACTTAACACCAGTTTGGTGTGTTTAAGCACATCAGAGTTTAACTTGGTTAAAGAATAGAGAACGGGGTTAAGAATAGGAACTTGGTTTAAGAATAGGAACTTGGTTTAAGAATAGAGAACGGGGGCTGGAGGGATGGCTCAGCAATTAAGAGCTCTGACTGCTCTTCCAGAGGTCCCAGAGTTCAATTCCCAGCAACCACATGGTGGTTCACAACCCACATGGTGGCTCACAACCATCTGTGATGGAATCCAATGCCTTCTTCTGGTGTGTCTGAAGAGAATGATAGTGTACTCATATACATAAATAAGTAAATAAATCCTAAAAGAAAAAAGAGGATAGAGAACCATGTAGTGGCCATTTAACCAGTACAGGGCATTTTGTGATGTCCCACCCTCCTTTTTAGTAGCAGCTCATACACCTGTGACATTCTAAGGAGGTATTAGCTTTAACCGTTAAAAAGAACTGTCCCTGGTAGCCATTATTGTAATGGCTAGTGTTTATTTGGGAAGGTACCTGGGAGGGCAGTCAGTAGTCTTGCAGGGTTTTTGTGTAATGCTGAACTGTGAGTTGGGATTCTTTGCTTTCTTTCCACTTGATTTAGACATGTGCTTCTGAGAATTTGGCAACTGCACTAATTTCCTAAGTACCAGGAGGTCATTGTTGTGCTTGGGCCGTGGTGTTGCTGATCAGATGATAGAATTGTGATGGGCAAGAACCCTGATACTGGCCTCTGTCCTGGTGTTTTTAATGACAGGTGCCTACTATCTTAGCCATTATCCCCAAGCCTCTAAGAAAAAACACTAAGGACTTTGACACCCCCAAATACTTAACCATTTGATTTTTTTTTTTCCGGAGTATTTTCCCAGTTGTGGTTCATAAAAACTTGCAGTAAAAAAGATTTTTAAATTTTAATTAATTAATTTTACTTGTATGCTGCTGTGTTTGTATGGAAGTCTATCTATCGCTTATGTGCCTGGTGCCAGACCTGGGGATTGGATTTCCTGGGACTGTAGTTACAGAGTGTTTTATGGCCATATCAGGGCTGGGTCCTCTTTAAGAGCAGCAAGTGTGTTTAATGTTTGAGCCACCTCTTCAGCCCCATTTTGTTTTGTTTTTGTTTTTCTAAGACAGGGTTTCTCTGTATAGCCCTGGTTGTCCTGGAATTCCATATACCAGGCTGGCCTCGAACTCAAGAGATATGCCTGCCTCTGCTTTCAGAGTGCTGGGATTAAAGACATGCGCTACCTCTAATTTAAATAATTTAATAAGTGAATTTAAATAATGAAACAGCAATAATGAAGTAATCCAGCCACTTGTGGTAGCAGATGCCTTTAATCCTACCACTCCTGGAGGCACAAGTTTGCAGATCTCTGTGAGTTCTAGCCTGGGCAACATAATAAGATCCTGTCTCAAAATAAACACAAACAAAACTAAAACCACCACCACCGCTAAAATTAACCCAATAATTCTCTTCAACAGGAATGAAATTCTATCTTTTTTTATTAGTTTCTTGGATGGGACATATTCTGTTTTTCAGTTCTTATACATTAATATTATGTGAGGAGTAGAAAGCAAAGCCAATCACCAGTCCCACTTGTTTGAAGATTGGGTAGTTTAGGATGAAACAAAAATAATTGTGACATAAAACCTATTAAGATTTGTGAACTTATCATAGTAAGTCAGCCTTAGACTGTAAAAATCAAAAGTGTGAAGACTATTGCTATCTGAGCCTTGGGCATTTACTGTGTAAGACACATGTGACTTGGTTCTGGAGAACTCTGAGTATCCCTCCCCCCACCACCCCCGAAGCCTATGGACAGCCCTCCATTTCTGCACTTCTTCCATCTGTGTTTGCCCATAGTGTGTCTGTGAGGCTTTTTTAACATCTGGCTGGATTCCCTTCCTTTTTCTGCTTTCTCCAAGTAGGTGTTGCATGGAAATGTTGCATGGCCAAATGCTGTTCATTCCTTTGTGATAAGGGGGGGGGGAGGTGCTTCAGCTCTTCCAGGGAATATCACTTTGTTTTCAAGTGGGGCCTGAAGAATGCAGATCACCAAATAGCTTGCTGAGTAAATGGTTTTAACTTTTCGGGGTCTTTGCAAAATGTGTTGTATGGAGGGATTTTTATTTCTCGTTAGTGAATTAGCTTTATGGTGGCTGAGGATGGAACCCGTTTTTGTACTTCCGGTGCATATATTGAGCTGTAAAAGGGGTTCTAACAAGGATGCTGTAGGAACTGGAAAGTTTGAGGTAAAAAACAACCCCTTGCTTTGACTTAAAAAGGACAGTTGAGATGCCCGTTGATGTGACTAAAAAGGAAGAGGAGACACTCTGAATTACCAGCTTTCTCTAGTTGTGTGCCTGTGGAGCCATTTGTGAGGTGCCCTAAGCCTTTGGCTAGTGACTTGTGTTTAGTCATTTCATAGCAGCATATGAGAGTTGCTGATTGCCACTTGGCAGATGGTTACAGTTGGGTCTTTAACACCATACGGGCTGGCATCATTCCATAGTAGGATATATTTTGCAATGTGCTTATTTGAACTTAGACTAATGTTTTAGCCTGACTGGACTTTGATGGGTGTGGCTTTTATGTTTCTCCTCCTCCTGTTCTATACGAGGAGTAAATAGAGTAATGGTGAAAAACGTAATCTTGACACATCTCTGAATGAATACCTCCCATCGCCTCCCTTTGTTGCTTCAAAAAGCTGGGGGTGGTACCCAGGGCCTGGAAATATGCTAAGTACCTGCTGTGCCAGGTACTTATTAAAGTTAAAATTATTTTATTATATGCTTGCATTTATATTGCACAACAATGGGTACCTGTTGTTCTTTGGAGGCCAGAGGAGGGTGGCAGATCCTCTGGGTCTGGGCTTACAGGCAATTTGTAAGCAGAGAAGTTAGTTCTGGGAACCAAATCCTGGTCCTCGGCAAGAACAACCAGTGCTTTTAACTGCTGAGATGCCTGTCCAGATGAGGTTTGTAGTTTTTCTTGGTGGTAACAGTTTTTAGACTGTGTACCAGTCTAAGTCCAGTTACATTTTTGCCATCATAGCAAAGGAAAACTCTGATAGTGTTACGAGAAACTTTAGTTCCTGGAGTTGAAGCTAAGGCAAGCCAGGTGTTGTGTGACTGCATAGATCAAACACACTCTGCTCAATCCCAGATCAGGAACTCATGATTGACCCAGGTTTTAGTGGTAAAGATGCCAACCACCAACTTCAGTTTGGCGATCCAGTGAGTTTTATTGGGGTTCCCTACAGGAATATGGATTCAGGATTACAAATGACCCCTCTTCTGGATGAGCACAAATCACCCCAGAACAACTGCATCACCAAGCCTCACCCCAGCATGGGTGACAGCTCACCAAAGCTGGGAACCTGAACCACGATGGATAGCTTGCGGGGAAGCTCAGCAGATGGAAGGGTTCTTTGCAGCTTCAGCTGGCAGAAATGTCTTCCAGGCAGCTCTTTTCTGCCTGAGAGTCTTCTTCCCCCACAGGCCTGGTGAATCTGGTCAGTTTCAGAGAACTTTAAAGATCTCTCTTCTCTTCTCTTCTCTTCTCTTCTCTTCTCTTCTCTTCTCTTCTCTTCTCTTCTCTTCTCTCTCTTCTCTTCTCTTCTCTTCTCTTCTCTCTCTTCTCTTCTCTTCTCTTCTCTTCTCTCTCTCTCTCTCTCTCTCTCTCTCTCTCTCTGCATGCTTGCACGAGTGTGTGTGTGTGGTTGTTTACCTCCTTGCCTAAGGAGCTCCCCTGCAGGACGGAATGTCTTTAAGGTCTGAGTTGACTTACACAACACAAGGAAGTAATGCTTTCTAGTAGTATTTGGTCCTTCTAGGGCTTGGAGCTTCCAGGGCCTTTGTTCTCAGGAGGAAGGAAAAATAAATTTGTCATCCAGCCCCATTGCTTTAATGTCCGACTATAGCAATTTGTTTACACAGTCTGAGAGCTGATCCTTCCCACATGGAGCCTTGGCTCAAGTTCCGTTTCTTCTTTTTGCCTTACAAGGATAGCAGGCTCACCTGAGAACCTGGGTGGGTGGAGTTTCACCCAGGAGAGTCATCCATGTACCGCTGAGGCGGCACCCAAGTCTCTGGAGGATCCAGCATAGTAGAAGGATGAGATTACTGAGGGAGTTTCTTAGCAAAGCTAAAAGACTTCCTGGTGAGCTCAGTTTCGGAGGAGCAAGCTTCCTCTTTAGCCCTCTTCAGTCCTGAGGAGTCAGCTGCTCTGCCGCGTGGGATTGGCTGGTGTACACCTGCCCTCTGTTTACTCCAGCCCCTGCATACCGCCAGTCACTTCCCATTAGCCCTGAGTCCTGCTCCTGCCTGTGTGAGTCATAGTGGCAGGCACAGGGCTTTCAGGGCAGCGCATCAGACATAGTCACTGTGTACTTATCAAATTGACTCGATTTGGGAAGGCATGAGCTAGCATGAATCAGACTAGTGGCAAACTTAATTGAGAGAATTCCTTATATTTATGTAGTGAATGGATGATAGTTGGTGAACAAAAAAAGTCTTAACCAAAAAAAAGTGTAAGAGTTGCTTTTGGACCTCTCTGGGTGCTGTTGTTGAGACAGAGCTGTGTTTAGCTCACGTTGGTCTCAGTGGAAAATTGTTACTGTGTTGCAGAACTTTTGGCTTAGGCCCGGAAGCAGCAGAATCTGCAGTGCTAATTAACTGGTTACTTCATGTGAGTCGAAGACCTAAGCTTGACTTAGTTTTGATGGCTAATAAAGTCATCTGTGGCCCTTAACTTCCTGAGGGCTCTCAGTGCTTGTGTGTAAAGCCCAGAGAACATTCAAAGGAATTTGGAGCAAGATACTCCAGATTATTTGCTCTTTCCAGTATATTTGTGTGTGTGTGTGTGTTATTTTATTTTTTCTTTTAAAAAGAGATCCATTGGATTCTTTCAGAAAGACATTTTAAAAAACATACTGTTTAAAGGCAAAGGTCTCAGAATGCCTGGTAGTTGCTTAGCTCACAAAGCAATGGAAAGATCTGTTATTAAGTTGCAGCTTGAATAATGTACTAGCCCAGAGCCAGCAGGTTCTCTTCCCTCCTCAAGCCAGTGGTGTCTGTCTTCTCCTCCTCCCTTTTCCAGATTTTATTTTATTTTTCCTGAAATGTTTTTTGCTCTATATGTATGGTGTTTTGCCTTTTTTTTTCTTATTATCAGGTGAGTTTTCCCAAGTTTGATAGCCATTAGCCTCGGTAAGAGTGTTTATCTGTCACTGGAAAGGTCTGAAGGCTGTCATCTGTGAGTCTCAGTAACTGTTTTTCTCAAAACCCTTCTTCAGTCAGATCAAATGTCTGGAAAAAGTCAGGTTCGTGGACCCTGGCAGGTCCAAGGAGATAGTGAGACATTCTCTTGCTTGTGGCAGCAATGCTGTCTTTCTTTCTTTCTTTCTCTCTTTCTTTCTTTCTTTCTTTAAAGATTTATTTATTTATTATATGTAAGTGCACTGTAGCTATCTTCAGATGCACCAGAAGAGGGCGTCAGATCTCATTACAGGTGGTTGTGAGTCACCATGTGGTTGCTGGGATTTGAACTCATGATGTTCCGAAGAGCAGTTGGTGTTCTTCCATGCTGAGCCATCTCACCAGCCCCTGGTGTTTTGCCTTTTTGTATGTATCTATACTCTGTGGTTGTTTGTGTCTGGCACTCTCAGAGGCCAGACAAGAGTCTCACATCCTTGGGACTGGAGTTAGAGGCTCCCTCCCCAACACCCCCCATTTAGTTCTGTCTCTGTGTCCTGGCTCACTGTGTAGACTAGGCATCGAACTCAGAGATCCTCCTGACTGGGGTTAAAGGTGTGTACTACCAAGCCCAGTTTATAGACACAGGCTTGTTCAAAGGAAAAGTGTGGGCTCAGGACTCCCAAAACCAAATTCTCAGCACAAAGGAGATGTATTTGCCCCAAGGGACAGAGGGCAGGAATAGGGGATAAAAAGGGGAAAGAAAGAAGAGGGGGAAGAGGCATTTGGAGTAGGTAGGACAAAGAACTACCTCTGGATGGAGAGGGGACATGCAGATGATGGTTTATAAAGGTAAAGTGGGAAACCCTGTGTTAATGAAGTGTTTAATTTTAATTGTGCATTTTTAATTAGGTGCCTGAAGGGAGCTTTTGGTTGCTAGACTTTATAGCTGGACCTCTTCAGGAAGAGGAATTGACAAATAAGGAAGTAGACTTTGGGGGTTAGCCTTAGGAATGTAATCTAGCATTTTTTGTTTGTTGTTGTTTTTAAGCAAGGCAGAGAGAATGGGGAAGAAAGGCAAGGTCTGCTAGAGCCATGCTGGTCAACTCAAGGTAGCCAGAATCCCTTCAGTTGTGAACTGCCCTGTGGGTACCTGAAAATGAACCCAGGTTCTCTTGTAAGAGCAGCAAGTGCTCTTAACCACGGAGTAGTCTTTCCAACCCTTCTTATTTAAAAAAATTAAGTTTTTTTTTTTTTTTAAGGATTTAATTTATATATGAGTACACTATAGACACACCAGAAGAGGGCATCAGATGGTTTGTGAGCCACCATGTGGTTGCTAGGAATTGAATTCAGGACCTCTGGAAGTCAGTGCTCTTAACCGCTGAGCCATCTGCAAACCAGCCCATTTGGTTTATTTTGAAGCACACATATGTCCCTCGAGGCCAGAAGAGGATGTCAGATTTCCTGGAGCTGGACTTACAGGCAATTGTGATCCTCCTGATGGGGTGCTGGAAACTGAATTCAGATCCTCTGGAAGAAGAGGAAGCACTCTTAATCACCCCCCCTGGAGCTGCCTGCTGTGGGTCCTGGGAACTGAACTCGGGTCCTCTAATGAGCAGTAAGCCTTCTTTCATCCAGCCCCACTCCACCCTTCTTGTACGGCTTCTTGAGAATCCATTTTCATTCTTCACCCTTTCCAGGCAAAACTGCTTACGGGGAACCTCCCACAAACCCTTGTCTTTTGCCATAGACTTTTCCCCCCAGCGTGAACTTTTGCCGGGATGAGCTCAGAAGGGCCTCCAAGCTGCAGGTGGGAGCCTTTAATGGCTCCCCTTCCAGCCAGGCCAGAAACCAGACTCCTGATTGATGGTTGGGAGAGGAACTTCCTCATTCAGGAACTTCTGTGAAAGTGCTTGCTCTCTGGAGCTTCAGCTAGAGTCCAGCACTTCTGAGCAAGTCCTCAGGGAAAGCACTTCCCTAGCCTTGCATGTCCTCAGGGAACGCACTTCCCCAGCCCCAGGCTCTGGTTAGTGTCTGGGTGAGTTTTAAGAGGGGAGAGAGATTTGTGGCATCTTAGTCACTCCCTGAAATTTCCCAGGTATGAAACTGGGAAAACGTTTGTTTCTTTTCCTCCTAGTGTTATTGTTACCGGGGCAAATCAGGCAGCTGGAGACTCTTGGAAAGTAAGAGGCCCCCAGGTGGTCCACAGTTGCATAATGGCCTGTATCAGGATTTATTTTCTTTCCTTTTTGGGCTGCTGGGAAAAACTCAGGACTCTGTTTCTGTTAGGCAAGTGTTCAGAGCTACACCCCCAGCCCTAAACAAAGCCTGTTTGCTTTTTTTCTTTCTAAGACAGAGTAGCCCTGGCTGTTCTGGAACTCACTCTGTAGACCTTGAGCTCAGAGATCTGCCTGCCTCTGCTTCCAGAGTACTGGAATTAAAGGCAACCTGGCCTAAGTGAAGATTTTAATCTAAGGTCTGGGAGGAACGTTCGTTGGCTATACTGCTGAAATGCTCAGCTTGGCAGCTGACTCTAGGAGTGGTTGGAAAAGGGAAGAGAAGATACTCTGAGCTTTCTTAAGAACCAGAGTTTAAAACAGCTTGTCTGGAATGTTTCCATACAGAAAGAATTTACCAAAGACACAGAAGAATCCAGGAAAGATCTGCCCTCTACAGTCTATAGAGTCACTATCGAACATTTTCTATGTTACCATGTTTATGGTGTTTGTTGAAGTATAATTTATATATATAGATTTGTATTTAATTTTCAAATAAAAGGCTTAATGGATTTTTTTTTTTTGGATTTGGTGCTGAAAGTGAGAGTATTTTACTGTGGTAAAATATAGTATGGAATTTTATATTTTAAATATATGACTCAGTACTTGTTCCGTGTTGTGCCGTCTAGTCACAGGCTTCTAGGAAGTCAGTGTTGTGGTTGCCATTTGGATAGAAAGGTGGACATTCTGTATCATCATCGAACTGGCCCCACCAAGAGAACCTTATTTGATTCCCCTCTCCAGGGACTAGTTTGACGTGAAGAAGTCAGTATTTATGACTTCCTTCTTTCCAGGAAATCTCCATGACATCTGTCTGTGTTGTTGTGTGAGACTCACTAGTTCTTCTTTTGTTGCTTAGTAACATTCCATGTGTATGCATATGCATGTAAAACCTCATTCCACGTATGCATACTCAACATCATCCTATGTGTATGTACATGTAGTGTCATTCCATGTATATACATGCAATGTCATTCCACGTGTGTGCACACTCATCATTCCATGCTGTGTGCACACTTAGTATCATTCCATGTATGTGCGTATTCTGCACATTCCATGTGTGTGCATATTCTGCACCATTCCATGTGTGTGCACACTCAACATACCATGTGTATTCACATTTAGCATTTTATTCTTTTGATCTTTTTTTTTTTAAATTTATTTATTTTATGTGAGTACACTGTAGCTGTTTTCATGCACACCAGAAGAGGGCCTTAGATCCCATTACAGATGGTTGAGCTACCATGTGGTTGCTGGGAATTGAACTCAGGACCTCTAGAAGAGCATCCAGTGCTCTTAACTACTGAGCTACCTCTCCAGCCCTTGATAGATTTTTTTTTTTTAAAGTTGCTATTATGAATAAAGCTTTTTTTTTTTTTTTTTGAGACAGGGTTTCTCTGTGCAGCCCTGGCTGTCCTGGAACTCACTCTGTAGACCAGGCTGGCCTCGAACTCAGAAATCCGCCTGCCTCTGCCTCCCAAGTGCTGGGATTAAAGGTGTAAACCACCACCACCCGGCCATGAATAAAGCTCTTTTAAAAAAATTCCTGCACATTATGTTGGGCACATATACATATCTTTCTTGTGTGAATTCCAAGTATTAGAATCCTTGTGTTTTGAACTGTGGATGATTAAGTGTCAATCTGTACTCTGACGTCACGTAAACCTGACCATGAATTATTTTATCTTGCTGCTTTTTTCCCTGATCTTAAGTGGTTTACTGTTTTATCATGTCCAGTCTTTGCATCTGTAAACCAGGCATTAAATGCAGAGCCTTGGGTCAGGGTTTAGTCAGGAAAATATGGGTTTATTTATTTATTTATTTATTTTTGGTTATTTCTAGGAGAGAGAAACTTAATGCAGAATATTGGCAGTCCCCCAAACAATCGAAGGCTGCTGGCATAAAAACCAAGGTTCCATCACCAGCATTCAGATTTGTCCCACAGACTTCGGGGTTGTTCAAGGCTACTGAGAACCTTCCTCAGCCGTGGCAGTTCTGAGGCTGGTGAAGGGAAAGGAGGTGGGGAATCAGCTTGCCTGCTGCTGGCCAAGGAAAGAGGAACACTGAAGGCTTCTGCTGTCTTTCATGCTTTCTGATCATCCATGTGTACTTCCCTTGCCCCTGGTTCCTCAGCCAGAGATTTGGAGGTGTCTGGCCTCTGGTAAAAGAGCTCTCTGTGCCAGAAAGGCCTGGGTGTCTCGTGGGATTGCTCCGAGGTACTCAGTGGCCAGTGAAAGTGGCTGTCATTTCTTATTTCTTCATCATTTCAGGGGAGCACTAGACTTTCTGGTTGCACACTCCCAAGGCTGTCCTTTGACTCGATAGTCAGTCACCTGATAAAGTCTAGGTGACGTGTAACAGCTACATTCTCCATGAGGTATCCTACCTTTGGAAGGACCTACCTGCATCCTGTGGTTTGGCACCGTTTCTTGCTTCCCATCACACTGTATTGCTTGTCTAGGCTGGTCTCAGATTCTGAGTTTGGGACTATAGGCATGTGCCACTGTTGCTGGTTCTGGTTACTTTGTTACAAGGGGAGTAAGCTTGCAGAGTTACACTCACAGGCCTAAGGGAGCTGCTTAGTGGCGGAGCACTTGCCTAGCATGTACTAGGCCCTGGATTCATCCCCAGAACTGGAAGAAAAAAGAAAACCAGGTAGCTGTGGTATCAGTCTTGTAATATCAGAACTCAGGAAAGCTAAAGCAGGAGAATTAAGAGCTTGAGGTTAGCCTGGGCTACCTAGCAATTTTAGGCTATGGAAAGAAGTAATGATTTTCAAGTTTACAAGTTAATGAATAGAAGACGGCTTAATTCTATTAACTTAATTCTTTGATGAGTAACTTATCAACCCCAGTGAGGACATTGTCTTAGACATCCTTCTCATTTGATAGTGTAAGTGCAAGGTAGCATATGAATCTGATTTTTTTTTTTTTTTTGTAATGGGCTCCACTCATCTTTAACTTCTTTTGAATTTTGTCACATGAAGTGGAGAGAGATTATATTTATCCCAGTTTGCTCTTCAAATCTCATGCTGACCGAATAGTCCATCAAAACTGTGGGCAGTAGTGATTGCAGTCATTTGAGTGTGTTTTATAAACTCTAAGTGTTTTAAAATGTTAGCTTTAAAAAGTCTAATCCCAAAGTATCTAATGAAAAAAATAATAAAAGCAAAAAAACAAAACCAAAACCAAAAAAAAAAAACTTTAGTCCCTTTGACAATACCCCCTGTCACCCCTGGAGAAAACTTGACTCATCCCCCCCCAACTTTGGAATATTGGTGAATTTTTCTCCTTCATTCCAGTTATCTTCTCTACCACTCCAACCTACTCTACCTTGACTGTCTATTACAGTTACTAATTGTTAGCTGGAGACAGTGGCCATGTGATTCATCAAACACCATTTGAGGCTCCTGGCCACAGTACTGCTTCTTCGAGAAACTGGAAGCACTACTCGGAGAATAGATGCATAAGCACTGAGAAACGCAGGACCCTGTGACTTTGCTCCCGCCCTGGATTAGCTGGAGCTGTCTGTTTGCGGAGCTTGTGTGGATTTGAAAGTACCAGAACTATATTCACAGAATCCCATTTTATCCACCCCTCCCCTCACTCCAGACTTGGAGTCAGCCAGAGCTCACAATAGATGTGCAAACAGTTTACAGTGCCTGAGACAATGAACAAAGGGTCCCACTGTGCGGGAGAGTAGAAAATGGAGCTGGAGGGAAACTTCTGGGGAGTGACCTAATTCACTCCCCTCTGCACCCCTCCTTGTGCCGGAGCTTAAATATATATGTGTCTGTATTTTATTTTTTGCTGGGGATGAGACCCAGGGCCTCATGCATGCTAGGGGAGCATTCTACTACTGAATTCCATCTCTAGCTCCCTGCACATACACATGAATATGTTTTCATTCATATTCTTCCCCCCCCCCGTTGACCTAGATATCTATAAATATTAGGTTTAGTGTTATAACTTGAAAAGGGATCTGTCCTGTTGCTTTGTATATTTTGGTATAGTACAGTATTTATTTTTATCTTTATCTATTTGACTAGCCTTCGCCACACAAAAGTCAGGAACTTCAGAAAGTCTGAGAGTCTCCTCCTGCGACTTGCTCTCTGTCCGGAATGAGGCATCTGCTGTTCAAAGATAAATTTCTCACCGGGCTTTTCTGCTGAAAAAGATGGCCAAACAGAACTGGGTTAAAAATAAATTTAGCTCGGGCATTGCCAAGTTTCTAAGTGTCGTGTTTGCAATTGACTTCTCTGGAAAACACAGGAGGTCATGCTTGTGTTCCATGCTCTTGGCAGAGAGGACTGGCTGTCATCTGGGTAGCACCGGCAAGTCCCTCTGGCCTCTGAATAGGAAAAAGCAGAAGAGCATCCATCTCGTTTTCCATCAGACCCTCACTAAAACAACTCAGGGGCTGGAGAGATGGGGTAGAGGTGACTTGTTCATTAGGAGCATTAGCTGTGGGGGTCCCCCTTGGCTCGGAATCACCGCTGCACCGGCCCCTGTATCATCTGGAGTGTAATTTGAAGACTAGATGTCAGAGCTGGTTCAGTTGCATCGTGTCCTAGCAGTGAACTGTCTGTCCTAAGGACACAGCGGTAGCACATCCTTCCCGACAGTTCCCAGCCGTACGCCGTTGGCTTCATACTTAGGATGGTGATTTATGGATTGACGTGTTAGACACTGGGAAGCTGTCATCCCTGTCTGTCCCTGGGTCTGTCTCGATTGTTCCCACCTGGCTATCGTTAACAGCGTAAACAACAAAAGCCCTTTGACTGGGGAGAAGTCGACTATGACTTGCTCTTTGAAATGGTGGTTTTCAAAAATGGCCTCAAAAATAGAAACCCAAGTATCTTTGAAATGCGTGTATATCATCAGAAGATCAGGGAGTTTTTTTAAATTATATTTTATATGTACATGTGTGTACCTGAGTCTAGGTATTATTACCAACATGTGTCCAGAAATCTGTAGAAGTCATAAGAGGGTGTTGGTTCCCCTGGAACTCAAAGATACAGGTGGTTGTAGGCAGCTATATGGGTGTTGAGACCTGAAACTAACAAAGTTCTTTGTAAGAGCAGCCAGTGCAGCCGGGTGGTGGTGGTGGTGGTGGTGGCAGCGGCAGCAGCGGCGGCACTTGGGAGGCAGAGACAGGCAGAGGCCAGCCTGGTCTACAGAGTGAGTTCCAGGACAGCTAGGGCCACACAGAGAAACCCTGTCTTGAAAAAACCAAAATCCGAAAACCAAAAACCAAAAAAAAAAAAAAAAAAAAAAAAAAAAAAAAAAAAAAAAAACCAACAACAAAAAGAAGAGCAGCCAGTGCACTTAACTGATGAGCCGTCATCTCTCCAGCCCATCTTTCTAGTGCCAGTGCTGAGTGTTTTAAATGAGGGTCTGAACCATACTGGATCTACATAATCCTATCGGAGGAGGCTTGCTTTTATATTAGGAGGGATTGTTTGGGGAGGCGGGCAGATCTGCATCTTTGCAGTCCTAAGGCAGATGACATAGCATAGTTACTGCTTGGGAAATGAAGGAACTTGAAACGAAGAGAAAGGAGAACCTGGATCCTAAGGACTGGGGCCTCTCCCGCTCTCCTCCCTGTTCTTCCCTGCTCCGCCCTGCTCTCCTGCCTCAGCTTCTCTTCCCTTCTCTCTTTTAGATTGACAAATATAAACACGTGTTTATGTCATACATATGTTTATGTATATAAATATGTACACATGCATATGTATATATACGTATATATGTGTGTATGTATATGTATATATATGTATACATATGCATACATATGGATACAGGATGCAGGTCAGTGCCCGTCCCCCACCCCCAACATCACCATCTCCCCTTCCTGAGAAGCACCTTGCAGAAGGCATCTCTGGACGACAAGTCTAAGATGCTCCTGAGTGAAGCTTGCACACAGCTCTGAGTCCATGTCCTGGTTTTCACAGATGCTGCGGTGTTCACTGGGGACAGGTTCATTTCAGCTCATCTTCAAGCCTTGGACAGAGCTCTGCATGAGATGCCCACAGGGCAGGGTGGGGCGCCCTTCTTGCCTAATGCTCGCCCACTGCATTATGGCTGTGTATTTTTGCTGATGAAGCTGGGGCAGGAGGTCTCAGGGCTTAGTAATGGTAGGCCCTGGGTTTAGATCTCACTGAATTCTCCTGAACAGTTGGGAAAGGAATATATATTCATTTCATAAGCTAGTAAACCAAGGCCAGAAACAGTGAACTCTTGCTTGATGTATGTTACGGGGAAGAAATGTGAGCCCAGGTCCATTTGAAACCTGCAGGTAATCTTGATTCCACCAGCTAGCTTCTGTGTCTTAGCCTGGGGCTGGAAGGAAGCAAGGGGAGAAGCTCTTCTTGCACATTGAGCCTTTAGCCCAGGGCACCTGGGAGTGCAGCCTATAAATTGTAAACATATTTAATACAGGTCCCCTCTCCCCCATCACAGTATCTCAGGAGGGCCTTAAACTTTGTAGCTGAGGATGGCTTAGAACTTCCCGTGTGCTAGGCTGACAGGTGCAGACCACACACCAGTACTGAAAGTATATAGGATGAATTTTTGCCACCGGGCAATCGTCTGTAAAAATTGTACATTAGTATTCCTTTTTTTTTTTTGAAACAGGGTGTTTTTATGTCGCCCTGGCTGTCCTGGAACTCTTTCTGTAGACCAAGCTGGCCTTGAATTCACAGATTCACCTGCCTCTGCCTTCTGAGTGGTAGGATTAAAGGCATGAGCCACCACAGCCTGGCTAATGTATCAATATTTTTGTTTTTAAAGATTTATTTATTTTATGTGTATGAGTACTCTCTTTGCATGCCAGGAGAAGGCATCAGATCCCATTACGGATGGTCGTGAGCCACCATGTGGTTGCTGGGAATTGAACTCAACCTCTGGAAGAGGAGCCAGTGCTCTTAACTGGTGAGCCATCTCTCTGGCCCGATACAATCCTTTTAAGAGCTGTTTTCTTCCAGAGACTCCGTGTCTCCATTACTTTATGAGGTCCCAGAGACTCAGAGATGAGTAAGACACAGCGTACAGGAGGTAGATTACATAGACACCTGGCTAAAACCATACCTTTAATTGGAGTGCTTTCTCCAGGTCTTCATGGCTTCCAGTAGAAATAACTGTGATCCCTTAACCCTGTTTGAAAGCTATTATCGACATCGAGGTATCCTTTAGCTACAAATTGTGGATTGGAAAATATCAAAAATAACATGTGTGCTGGGAAGCTTGCATGTTGAGGGTCACAATTGTGTAAGTTAAATTGGGGTCAGAGTACAGCTCTTAAAGCATCAGATGCTTCCAGGAGATTTAGGCCCGGCAGACACTCATGCTTTGTCCGATTTCTTCTCATCTGGCTGAAAGCATATGTGTTGGTATAGTGGAAGGTGTTTGTTTGTTTGTTTGTTTGTTTGAGACACGGTCTCACAGTGTAGCCCTGGCTGGCCTGGAACTCACTATATTGACCAGGCTGGCCTAGAACTCACAGATCTACATGTGTCTGCCTCCTGAGTGCTGGAATGAAAGGTACATGGTCACACCACTGCACCTGGCTATAGTGGGAATTTTGACTAGGAATAACGATGAGTGAATTTTGGAGCCAGACAATTGTGACAGACACAGAGAGAGCACCAGTTACTGTCCTAGGGTCCAGGATGGAGGCCCATGAAACCTGGGCAGGCCAAAGCAGGAGCTAGATGGAGGTAGGAGGACTTCCCTTGGCCCTTCAGTGAGGCTCTTTGTATTTCTTCCTGGTTTTCTCACAGTGTGGCTCTCTTCCAGAGTTACTGGGTTCATGGTGTTTGGTGGGGGAATTTACAGTTGTTACACTATTTACAATGCTGCTTCTCAGTTCTGAGCTCTGCTGTGACCACCGGTGGACATACATACAGTTCTGCCTGGGCACGGAGAACAGAGGCACCCAGCTACAGTTTATGCTTCCTCTTTAAATGTGTCATCTAAGGCTTTGCGTTGTGGATGCCGTTTCTCTAGTGTCTTTAACCACACTCTGGCTTGGGATCAAGAAACAAAGATTTGGTCAGAGAGTAAAGTGTTTGCCTTGTAAGCTCAGTGACCCAAGCTCTATCTCCAGGGCCCGTGTAAAGGTGAAAGGGAAGAACCGACCGCAGGAAGTTGTCCTATGACCTTGTGCCTGCCTGCTTGAGTGCACACATGCATCACACAATAAGTTTAAAGTTTTTTTTTTTAAGGACTTATTTATTTATTATTTTTTACTTCTTTGTGCCCAGTGTGTTTCTTCCACATAGCGAGTGCCTTGCGGAACCCATGTGTGGTGACTCTCTCTGATAGGAGTTAATGATCTACCTGGAAGATTATGTAAAGCAAGATTTTGCTCTCAGCCAGCCTTCCCTTGCATTATGTGTTTAGAAGCTCTGAGCAGTTTGACTTTAGATCAAGAGCAAAACAACCCAGAACTTGCACTGCTACCCAAACCAAGGGAGTTCACCTAATTTTGGTGGATTATCTACGCACTTAGAATTTATCCCTTGATAATTAAACAAATACATAAATAAAACCAATGACAACAGGATTATTACTTAACGGCTGTGCTATAAGGACAGATGAGCTCTCTGAGGACCCTATGGTCCTCTCATGGGTGGGCACTGTATCTTGGTAAGTGATGGCCTGTATGTCCATCAGCCGGCCTCTTACCGAGTTGTGCAATAGGTGTCTGCCAGGAACTGCCAAAGCATAGCCTGCCACTCGCCTTTCTTCTGTTTTTCCTGTTCTCTTAGTAAGGAACGTTCTCAAGTGTTGTTTGAATTAAATTTTAATTTTTAAAAATGCGCACGCATGCGCCCGCTGCTATGCATGCCACAGTGTGTTCCTGGGTGTCAGTTTCTAAGCTCCACCTTGCTTGAGGTAGTCTCTTCTTTATTGCTTCGCACACCAGGTTACTGCACGCATCAAGTTAGCTGTCCCACGAGCTTCTGGGAATTCTCATGTCTCTGCCTCCCACCTAGGAATTCTGGGATTACAAATACATGTTAGCACATCTGGCTTTATGTGGGTTCTGGAGATCCAAACCTAGGTCCTAAGTTTCTGTGGTAAGTGCCTCACCCCTTGAGCCACTGGTCCTTCATGAAAGGGTTAAATTGTAAACGGTCATGTTTGTACCTGCTGTGACTTACACTCTTGTGTGTTCGGCTTTCTGTGGTTTCAATTTTAAGTCTGGTGTCTGAAAATATGTAATGGAAAATTTAAGAAAGAAACAAGTTTTGAGTAGTCATTGCATTATATGGTTTTATTATTATATATTTTAAAAAATAGTTCCATTTGATTACTACTGGTTGCAATCTTACTGTTCCTTGATTCAGAAATTACATTTGATCATGTACATACACTATGAATGAGCAAGATGAAACATTATATTTAGGATTTTGTGTGCTGTCTGGGGTTACAGACATCTACCTGGAGTCTTGGGACGTATACCCTAAGGATGAGGAGGGTCAGCTGCCCCAAAGTAATTCACTCAAGAAAAGCAGGATGGGGGCTGGCGAGATGGCTCAGCGGGTAAGAGCACTGACTGCTCTTCTGAAGGTCCTGAGTTCGGATTCCAGCAACCACATGGTGGCTCACAACCACCCATAATGAGATCGGACACCCTCTTCTGGTGCGTCTGAAGACAGCTGCAGTAAATTACGCTGGTGCGAGGGGGGGGCGACGGCAGTGCGAGGGGGGGGCAGAGCGAGTGGGGGCAGAGCAAGCGAGCTGGCCAGAGCGAGCGGGGTCAGCAGAGGTCCTGAGTTCAACAGCAGCCACACACATGATGATGGCTCATGGCCATCTGTACAGCTACAGTGTACTCATACACATAAAATAAATAAAATAAATCTTGAAAAAAAAAAAGGAAAGGCAGGATGTTTGTGGCTCAGTTTCGAGCTGGGGCATAAGGATAGAGGGGAGAACTCCGGGCTCAGGTGCTGTGTGATGAGTTTTTGCAGATTCCACCTGGTTCTGAAAGCCAATTACCCTCTCCCTTCACACTGTGTGTGACTGTCATGACAAGCCCTGGTTCCTGCACCACACGCAGGTTCTCACGGGCCATCACTGCCGCAGTCTGCTTGCCTGGGGCGTACTTATTCACACGGTGTTCACAGTAGCACTCATCTCTGTCTCATTTCTAGTGTGGCCAGACCCTGAGGGCCAGCTAAATGGCTACATTTGTAGGCATTTTCAGTCATAGCATTGACAGTAGAGGCTGGGTAGCCAATCTCCATCCGGGAATGCTGGATTACAGACAGCCTGGAGAACACAGCACCAGGCCACTCTTGCTGGCTGTAGGGAGTTCACTCACTCAAAGAACTTGTCAGTTGTCAGCTTCAGGTTTGCGAGGTTGGAGTTGACACTGGGATTGTACATACGTCCTTTGGCCTTTGGATGTCTCACTTCTGCTGGGCAAGCCGGTGCTTGTGCTCAGCTGAGGCACCTTCAGCTCCACAATGCATATCTGTTGCTCTTGTACCAGGGAGGGAAGGTACTTGTGCAGTTGTGACCTGGTAGCTCATCTCTGGGCATCTCTGGGCTGTACTGGCTCCTCCAAGACTCCACTGCATATAGGGCAGATGAGATTTTTGCCAACATCTCTTGGAAACAGGTTACCTCATGTGTCATCTCTGAAATATAGGTCCTTCTAAGTGGTGGGGGCAGGTTCCCTTTCACAGAGCTCCCACCCCTTGACACCTCCGCTCAGTGCCACTCAGGAGATGCTCCAAGTATCCCATCTCTTGTTGGTCATTCCCCGACTGAGTCTTGCTTCCTGATGACGAGTTTCACGGCCAAGGGATGGGTGTGATGTCACAATCAGGAACACTTGCCCTGGATGAAGCCTGGGTTCTCTCGTTGAGGGACCTGGCCTGGGAACTCGCTTGCCATAACCTTTGGTAGATGGTTTCTGTCAGGGCCAGGTGGTCAGAGGGTGGGGTGGGTGCTAGGTCTCAGTCTTTCCTCATAGAGGAAGAGAGTTGAAGATTCTGACCACTCCTGACTGTCTTGGACGAATCCTGTCACAGCTCTTGTGTTCTACTGGTGCACATTTGTGCTGATGGGCATGGATGTTAATGAGAGCATCCTTTCCCTTTTTCTTGTGAATCTGAATGATCTTGTGAGAGCTTTTAGTGTACTCAATAGAAAGCCCATTTCTAATTTCTTCTCAGTTAATTTTGAAATTTTGTATTTGGTAAGAACCAGTAGACTCTTGGAGTTTCTGCATTCCTGCGCCCCCTAGTGGACCTTTATATCAGTTACCAGGCAGTATGGCCTTTGCCAAGTTTCTGGTCAATGTGAATTCCACAAAAAGGAGAGGTTGGTGGGTCTCTTCTTAGGTTCCAAGGTCATGTGCTCATTCTGTCTATTAGTTTTGTTGCCAGCCACGTATGGACTCTGAGAGGAATTTAATAAAATGTAAGTTGGAATTGGAAAAAATGTTGACTGGCCCCTGACTGCAAAATCTCTCATGCTAGCCTAAATTAAAGAAACCTGTGCAGAGACAGCTAACCACTCAGCTCGTGTGTTAGCACCATGCAAGATGCTAACACTTATATGTATGATTATGTCACCTGCATTATATGTGTACCATGTTTGGCCCTGTTGCTGTAGCTACCACTCGGCAACAACCACTCCAACAGTGCTCTAACCACTGAGACATCTCAATAGCCTTCTACAAGATCCGTGCACATACTGTCTAGGATCAGGGCTGTTTTCAGTCTCCGTGTAGCCCTGGCTGTCCTGGAACTCACTCTGTAGACCAGGCTGGCCTTGAACTCAGAAATCTGCCTGCCTCTGCCTCCCAAGTGCTGGGATTAAAGGCATGTGCCACTACTGCCCGGTGCTCCTGGAGTTTTTTGTTTGTGAAAACTTTGTCATCTGTTTTCTGAAGCCATGGTCATTAGCAAGACTGGTGTGCAAGCCCCATATCTTCATTAGCTTTGACTCTGAGCCTCTCTGTGTGGAAGAAGGCTCACGGTTCCCCTCCCCACCTCTGCAGCCTTCTCCCCTGATCTGGCCCTTAACCTGCAGCTCTTCACTGTTTTTTCTTTAGATTTCCTAATTGATTTGGTAGACCCTCATCCTTATACGGTGTGACCCCCTTCTCCCCCCCCCCCCAAATACATTCACTTATGAATCTAGTTTTGGCTTTTTCTCTCTTTAGGTGGTGATCTTAGTCTTTAAAAATTTTACAGTCATATATATCACACCTTTTTTTTTTTTTTTTTTTTTTTGTCTTTTGAGACAGAAATTTACTAGGTATCCTAGGCTGGTCTCAAATTTTCCTGGTAGCTCAGGCTAGTCTTATTGAACTCACAGTAATCCTCCTGCCTCAGTCCTCCCACCTCAACAGTAGTTCTAGGATTATAGATGTGTGTTATCATGCTCAGCTAAAATATAACATTTTAAATACATCACAAATACTTAGACAGTTGAAACCACAAACTTTGGAAAAAAAATCATAGGGTAATGGTTTAAAATAAAGTTAATGAGTCATTTTTTTCCTTCGGCTAGTTGAACCCAGGGCATTGTACATGCCAGAAAAATGCTTCTCTACTGAGCTATATTCCCCAACTTCATTTACAGCTTTCAGAAGTACCATTTGCTAAAGTTTGTCAGCATATCTACATTTTTCCCTTGAGGGTGTTGGAGGGATAATCAATATTACTAAAAACAATCTTAAAATACAAAACCTTTTTTTTTATCTTTTTTTTAAAAATAATATTTATTTATTGTATGTAAGTACACTGTAGCTGTCTTCAGACACACCAGAAGAAGGCATCAGATCTCATAATACGGGTGGTGGTGAGCCACCATGTGATTGCTGGAATTTGAACTCAGGACCTTTGGAATAGCAGTCAGTGCTCTTAACCTTAGCTGAGCCATTTCTCCAGCTAAACTGTTTTCAAAAAATCTTTTTCCCCCCTTTTTGGATAAAGCACAGGAAACATCACATTTGGTTCACGATGACCATTAACTGCTAGAGCCTGCCTCTCATATTGATCGATTTATTGACTGATTGATGATTGATTGAATTTTGAGACAGTCTCATTTATGTAGCCCTGGCTGACCCAGAACTTTCTATGGAGAGCAGGCCTCAAAACTTTGGTGTTCTCCCTCCCTCCGATCCGTAGTGCGGAAGTCACATGTGTGTGCCACCAAGCCAGGCCAGTACTTGGGTGTGGCCTTTTTTGGTTTATCTATCTTTTGGCAGAGGGTGGGGATTGAACCCTGGATCTTGGCACGTTGGGAAGCAGCTGTGTTGATGAGTTCCGTCACAGCCCTCAGAGCTTCTTTGGAATGCAGGGCAGCTTTTCACAAGTGGTTAGAAACGACGGTGCTTTTAATCCACACATCACTGACCGTGGAGATGGAGCGGGAAGCTGTGCATCCTCGGATGTGTTATGTTTTTGTAAAGATGTGTTTTATATGTATGCGTATTTGGCTTACCTGGATGTGTGTGTACTTTGTGTGCCTCTGGTGCCTCCGGAGGTCAGCAGAGGGTGTCAAATGCTTTGGGACAGGAGTGATAGAGAGCTCTGAGCTCCTGGGAACTGAAGTTGAGCCTTCTGGAAGGGCAGTAAGCATTGAGCCATCTTTCCAGCCCCTGTAATATATATTTTAATAGTAAAGCATTAGAAATCACTTAAGCTATTGTTATGGTTAACACTTTGTAGTAGGTATGGCTATTTAAAGTTTTTAACTAGTGCCCTCAAGGAGGCAGGGGGAGGGAAGATGGGATAGGGGGTTTCCAAAGGGGAGACCTGGAAAGGGGAAAACATTTAAAATGTAAATAAAGTAAATAATCCAATCAAAAAAAGTTTTTAACTAATTAAAATTAAATTAAATTTTATACATTCAGTTCTCTGGTCACAGTGGGCCAATGAAGTTAGTGGTCTTTACTTCAGACAATACAACGGTGGAACACCACAGGGCAGAAAATTCTTGGGTGCAAAAAATGTTAAACGCTGAGGTCTCCAATTTTAATGTGCTTGTGCAGGGCCTCTAGTGGACTGCCGCAAGTCCAGGACAGGTTCCATTCTGCACTTCCAGCAGCTTCCAACTGTTGGTACTGCAGTCCAAGGGTGTGCTCTCAACGTTCCTGTGCCTCTTCTCCAGTAGGAAAAGTATGTCTATTGCAAGCATCAGCTTGGTAGCCTTAATCGATGGTAAAGGACAGAAGCACAAGTGTCTCTTTTCCGTGTGGGCCATCCTCAGATGGTGCCACAGGTCTGGGAGGATCAGTTTACCTTATGTGCAAAGCAGCACTTAGCCCAACAACACTAATGGGTGGTTTCTGAACCTGCCCTTTGACAAAGCAGTTTATAATTTTCTTTATCTTAGTGTCTATTATGGGGCAGTGGTTTATATGTGTGTTTGCTGTTTTTAAAGGGAAGCTGTATTTTAATGATAAATGGGCTGAGTCAGATTGAAAATCCCACGTTAGACGGGGCTGTGCCTTTGTTGCCAAATTAGCACCTTTCTTTTGGACTTATTAATGGCTTCTTTGTAATTACAAATAAGAATGGTCTGTTTAAATTATGCCTTGCAGCTTAGCGTAGGAGAGCTGTGAACATAGAGGTCTTAAGTGTAATTATCAGCTAGTGTGTGTGTGTGTGTGTGTGTGTGTGTGTGTGTGATTCAAATGAGATATTGCAGATTTGGGATCAAATTCTTACTGGTCCCTATTATGGGGCCTCACCATGAACGATCTCAGGACTAGTAGGTGTGAAGTCCATTTACATTCACCAGTAGGTTTTTCAGGCCATGGTGGGTATGTGGTGGAAGCGCTAGCTTCTTCGGTGGAAAAGAGACAGGCTGTGTGGCTCCACTCTACCATTTTCTTATATGACTGCCACCTAGTTCCTTTACTTTTGCATGTGCCTGTGCCCATGCCCGAAAGAGAGTGTGTGTGTGTGTGCTTGCATGTGGGTGTTGGGGAGGAGTTTGTGTGTGGATGCCAGAGGACAATAATGAATATGGTTCATGTGGAGCTATGTACCAGTTTTTGAGACAGGGTCTCATCTGGAGCTCACTGAGTAGGCTAGATTGACTGACATACCAGTGAGTCCCTTCCTGTCTTCCAGCTCCCTGCGCCTGGGATCACAGACCACGAAGCCCCACCCGGCTTTCTTTCATGGGTCCTGAGGATAGAACTCAGGATCTCAGGCTCACATGGAAGCATTTTACTGACTTCACCACTTCCTAGCTCAAGTTCCTGACTTCAGTCTCCTTTCTATATAACCTGTTTGATACCCTGAATCCAGTGCCTGCACTGTCTGAGGGTATCTCACAACAGCCCTAGTGGGTTGTGAAACAGGCAGAGGAAGGGTAAGTGACTGGCTCATGGCATCTGATAGGACATAGGTTTGAGACCCTGCTTTCAGATTGTGTACCATCTGGGAGACATAGTTGTTTTGTTTTGAGACCTAGTTTCATGTAGTTAGACTGGCCCCAGGTGATATTTAGCAGAGGCTGGCCTTGAACTCATGATCTCTTGCCTCTACTTCCCAAGTACTAGAATTACGGGTGTGCACAATTATACCTTGTGATGTGTTGTTATTAAGACCCATTTTTGTTGATGTAATCATTCATTTACCGTATAATCAGAGATGTGCCGCTAAGAGCTTCTGCTTCATTCACAGTGTGTAGCTATCACTGCACACACAAAGACCATTAATAATCTTGCTCTAAGCAACTACTCTTCCTGGCTTCTTGTGCAGAGAGAATCATGTGGTGCATCCTTTTACAAGGTTTTTATTATTATTATTATTATTAATTAATTAATTTATTTATTTTTTTGTTTTTTTTTTTTGAGACAGGGTTTCTCTGTGTAGTCCTGGCTGTCCTGGAACTCACTCTGTAGACCAGGATGGCCTTGAACTCAGAAATCAGCCTGCCTCTGCCTCCTAAGTGCTAGGATTAAAGGCGTGCGCCACCACCGCCCGGCAGTTTTAATATTGAAAGTTCATCTGTGTCATGGCATGTGTAGTTATGGCCTTCCTTTTTATGCTCAGACAATAGTGTGTGAGAAGAGTAGATTGCTTTTGTAAGCAGCCCTCAATTGTGCACACTTGGGCAGTTACCATCAGTTTGTTCCTTGATATAACGCTTTCAGGAACAGTATTTCTGTGTGTGTGTGTGTGTGTGTGTGTGTGTGTGTGTACACGTACATTTTTCAGTTCTTTTGGGTTCCAGGGTAATCTTGGTACTCTCATGAGAAGCATCAAGCAGTCCATTCTAGCCTGGATGTACTTGTCACACCCAGCTGCCCAGCGTCGTGACGGGTAGTTGTGGAGCCCACTTCATCTGCAGTGGGCATGGAGCACCACTTTGTACAAGCGCCTAGTCCTCCGGTCTTCATGGTTCTGCAAGGGTCAGGGTCTTGAGCCCCATCTTAAAGCTGAGGCAACCGTCCCACTGTGTGTGCTCTTTACAGCGTAAGGATTGAGCAGGGAGCTGCTCTGGAGCAGGGAGCTGCGACGCCCGCCGAGTGCCAGCAGAAGCTTACAGGTGTGTTGAAGAGAAGTCTTGGCTGGAAGGCTTAGGGGTGTTTGTTTGCTAGTTTGCTTGTTTTTGTTGTTTAACTTTTGAGACAAAGTATCAAGCAACCCAGCTGGCCTGAAACTCAACACACCACCCAACCTAGTCTCAAATTCCTGGCCCTCTTCCCTTAACCTCTGAAGTATTGGGATCGCAAGCCTGAACGTCACAGCTAGCCTTGGAAGTCTGGTTTTGGCAACTACGTGTCTTAGCTAAGGTGTTACTGCTATGAAGAGACACCATGACCAAGGCAGCTCTTAGAAAGAAAAACATTTAATTGGCTGGCTTATAGTTTCAGAGGTTTAGTCCACTATCAATATGGTGGGAAGTAAGGTGTGTATTTATAGTAGATGTGATGGTTTGTATATGCTTGGCCCAGGGAGTGGCACTATTAGGAGGTGTGGCCCTGTTAGAGTAGGTGTGTCACTGTGGGTGTGGGCTTTGAGACCCTCATTCTAGCTGCCTGGAAGCCGGTATTCTGCTAGCAGCCTTTAGATGAAGATGTAGAATCCTTAGCTTCTCCTACGCCATGCCTGCCTGGATGTTGCCATGTTCCCGCCTTAATGATAATTGACTGAACCTCTGAACCTGTAAGCCAGCCCCAGCCCCAATTAAATGTTGTCCTTCTAAGAGTTGCCTTGGTCATGGTATCTGTTTACAGCAAGAAAACCCTAACTAAGACAGTAGGATTAGGTTAAAAAGCCAAACTTCATAACTGTTGTGCCTCAGCAGTTGGTCAGAAATGTCCATCCTTCATGCTGGGAACCCGCCAGAAAGCCTTCTCTAATGCTGCTTTGAGAAATAGATCTTGCTGTCTTGAGACTTTGCCTCAAGCAGCCTGCTGCCTCAGTGCATCCAGCTGCCACCTTCCATATGTACCTTTACATGTTCTCTGTTCCTTTTTTTTTTTTTTAAAGATTTATTTATTTTATGTATGTGAGTACACACTGTAGCTGTACAGATGGTTGTGAGCCTTCATGTGGTTGTTGGGAATTGAATTTATAGGACCTCTGCTTGCTCCAGTCAACCCTACTTGCTCAGGCCCAAAGATTTATTATTATACATAAGTGCACTGTAGCTGACTTCAGACACACCAGAAGAGGGCATCAGATCTCATTATGAGTGGTTGTGAGCCATCATGTGGTTGCTGGGATTTGAACTCAGGACCTTTGGAAGAGCAGTCAGTGCTCTTAACCGCTGAGCCATCTCACCAGCCTGCTCTGTTCCTTTTAGAAGACATGGAGTTGGTCCTCTGGTCACACATGCAGTTCTACAAGAAGGGTGTTGCTGTGGACCTTAAGGAGATGGGTATTGTTTAGAAAGAACACGCTATAAAGGTTGCCATGGCGAAATCGAAAGAGCCTACAGTGTCACTCAGCATGCTGTTGACATTGGTGTAAACAAGCCACATTATGGGAAAGATTGTGGCCAAGAAAATTGTTATGCAGTTCGAGCTTATGAAAGTCTTCCAAGAGCTGAGATAGTTTTCAGAAATGGGTGAAAGAAAATGACCAGAGGAAGAAGTAAGGGAAGAGAAGATGCCTGGGTTCCGCTGCAGCACCAGCTCCATCAGCCTAGGCCTAGAGAAAAAGCAGGCTCTGAGGACCACTGGGAAGGCGCCTGATGGTGGAAGCCTTGCTCCCTGTGACCTAATGACTGAGAGATACAGAAGAAGAAGGCATGTGCTCTATCTAGACTGTGCATCTGCTTTTCTTATTAAACAGAACTGGCTTGTTCTTTTTACCTTCCGGGGGTAAAAATCCTACTCAATGTAGGATGAAGAATAGTTAGTTTTCCATCTTGGGGGATGGGGAATAGTTTAATATCTTGGGGGTGGGAGGAATGGTGCATATTGATTTATTTGACAAGTGTTTGAAAATTGTATCTCATCAGCAGGGGTTTTATTTTTCAGACATAGCCTCATTTTATAGCCCAGGCTGGCCCAGACCCCTTGAGCGCTGGGATTATGGTTTGTGAGGTACAATGCCCTGGGCTGTAGGAAGGGACTCACTCACAAACTTCTCAGGTACAGGGAGGTGGGCTGTGGCTAGCAGGCAGCTCTTTGACAAACTCCTGTGGATTGCAGTTGATCTCCTAGCGATCTGGCTGACACGGATAAAAATGCCACAGGGATGCAGTATACACAAAGCTATGGCTACTTAATGGATGGTGTCATGGGGTTTCCACCCCAGTGTTAGGTCTATGGAGGACCCCGATGATTCACTTTGTACTCCCCTCCCTTCCTCCTTTATTTTGAGGCAGGATCTGAATATGTAGCCCAGGCTGTCCTTGAATTGTTGGTCCTACTGATTTTGTCTCTCGCCCAAGAGCTGGGATTATGGGCATGGCCAGCATCCCTGATCCGCCCTCCTCCACTCTTTCTTCCTTCTCCCCAATATCTTTCCCACCCCCTTTCCTCATTTCCTTCTTTATAGCCACTCTGATATTCATCAAAGGCTCCGCATGTGGAATGTTCCCATCACCTCCTGTACTCAGACTCAGATTCATCTGTGACAATGGAGAGCCATGGAAAGTCTCTGGCCTCAGCTTTCCTAATCATCAAAGGGGGACAGGTGCAGCTAACCCATGGAGAATCTGTGTAGAAGCCCTCAAGCGTGATGCTCTCTACTCAGTGCTGTTGCCTGCCTGCCTGCCTGCCTGCCTGCCTGCCTGCCTGCT
>NW_022196904.1:155420594-155424952 GCF_008632895.1 Mastomys coucha | reverse complement strand
CCTCCCTCCCTCCCTCCCTCCCTTCCTTCCCAGTCTTTGTAACCATCTGTGGCCTATGGCCCGAGTGGATTTGTATTTCCAGGGCTCCCAAGATGTGTAGACTAAGTGGTTTCGACATGTTCACATAGAGAACATGCTAATAAAGTGTACTTCCCAGCCATCATCTTGAACGCACCTTCACAAGTTCGTGACCCTGGATCAGAGCATGCTGTTCCTTCCACATCAAATTCCTTTCTAGTTTGTCCTTTCAGCCAGGAACTCCTGTGAACTTGTGGGAGAAGGTGCCTCTGTGGTTGATGCCTTCCTCTACCCCAGCTCTCACCAGTTCACTTTAGGAACTTGGTCTTACCTCATCAGTTTACCTGCCATAGCCAATCACTGAGCTGGTTCCCGCCCCAGAGAGCCTTGGTCCCTGCCTGCTGGTACCTTCCCTGGACAGCTCTCCATACTGGCTTACGATGGATTAATCCTTCCCACTTTCATACCCATACAGATTCAAGTCCTGCCTCAAAATAAAATCTAGGTGTCTGGAGAGACAGAGAGAGCTTGAAAGAGTTGCATTGCTTTCTCAGTTAAAGCTTCCTTCCCTCTGAGGGAAGGGCATGTGGTACACGTCCCTCGGTGTTTGCAGCAGGGTCTGCCATCGGGTTGGTACTGGCAGAGTTTAGGTTGAATGAATGAGCTTTGTGTTGCTCTGCTGTTGCCCTTACACTGGGTTAGAATAATTGGCTTAAACATCTCACCTCCCCCACTGACTGGGACTGCCATAGGAGAGTGACTCAGTTGTTTGTCACAGGGTATGGCTGCGGTATAGAAAATGTCTCTTGACTGTATCAGGAATCTATGATTCCTAAAGTCTATGGTTACAGGTGCTCTGAATGAGGCTCCTGATCTTTGCAGGCAGGCAGCTGTCCTGCCAATGTCCTTCTGATGGAACCGGTGGAAGGGTCTTTGGCAACAGGCTGTGGTGGTTCTGATGGTTCTGATGTTTCCGAGGCCGGGCCCTGCTGCTCCACACAGCTGCAGGGGACTTACCTCATTTGTGACTGTCGCTGATCCTCTGAGGTGTAGATGGGAAAGGGCATAGCACCTCCAGTGTTCTAGAACAAGAGCTCAGAGTTGTGGCTTTAAAGCTTACTTTTAGGGCCTGGAGAGATGGCTCAGCAGTTAAGAGCCATAAGACCTGGCTTCAGTTTCTATCACCCACACAGTGGCTAACAAAGATCTGTAACTTTGGTTCCAGAAGATCTTAAGCCCTCTCCTGGCCTCTATGGGCAACCTCTAGAAATACATTTGGTACGCACACAGGCATGTAGACAAAGAATTCTACACATACAAGGAAAATAAATCTAAAAAGCAAACAAATAAAACTAAAAACCTTGGGCTTACATTCTTGCTTTTACTTCAAGTTGTTTCCATGATGTGGTCCATATTTAGATAATGTCCCAGTCTCAGGCAAACCTGGAGGCATATTCTTTGCTTACAGATAGCTCAGTCTGTTGACGTGACACTCAGTGTTGGCAGCAGGAGTTTCCTGGGACTGCCTAAGACCACACTTCTGAATACCTGGCCTGGGTTGCCAGCCTGGGCATCCCACGGTTCAGAATCCAAAACTACACAAGAAACAGTGACAGAGCTCTTTGTCATTTATCTAAGTTTATGGTAAGGTGGGGAGGGGCTAGAGCCTTGCTGAGCAAGTCCTCTGTCCCTGAGGTGATGCCCACCTGTAGCAGCTCTTGTTGTTACCACCAAGAATGTACAGTTTCTCTTTATGCCTTTTGGTTGGTTGAGACCAGTATTTCTAGCTGGTCAGTTTGCCTGATAATTTCCTACTCTTTTATACTTCCAGGATGGAGCGTGTCAGTGGACAAGTTTCTTCTCTGTTTCTTTCGTGGCCTTGCTCTTGTTCAGTCATTCCCTGTTCCCCTGGTTCCAGGAGTCCCTTGTACACTAGAACCTGCTGACACTTGAGTCCCTTAAATAAAGTGGTGTGGCGTTCATGGAACACTGTAGATCTGTGTACTTCCAGCTAGCTCAAGGTTCCTTATAATACCTAATGTAGTAGAAATACAACTTAAAGTAGTTCTTTTATTTAGGGAATAATCGCTCAAAAAGGCTGTTTAGTACAAACAATTTTGTTTTGTCGTGTCTTGCTTTTATTTGTGCCGAGGCAGACTCTCAGCACGGGAATAAATAAGGAACAAATAAATGGGCCACCCATTCTCACTGCCTCATCCTATCCAGAGCCAGGGGGTAAGGGTGGCCTTTTTGTTTTTTTTATCTTGTATGTGTGTCTTTAATTTTAAAAGGTTACTTATATTTTCATTCATGTGCATGTCTGTCTGTGAGCGTATGCCACGCGTGTTCACGAAGATCTCTGATTCCCCGAACTAGAGTTATAGGCAGTTGTGGAAATGTGAGTTCTAGAAATCAAACTCAGGTCTCTGGACTTCGGAACCACCTTTCTAGTTCCTAAAACTGTTTTTAAATGACACTCATAGGAATTATGGATAAGGAAGGCTAGTGGTACTTAATCCGTCATAACTAAGTAACAAACGATTTTGCATGGCTGGAAGAAATCCATACCCCAGTGCCGCTGTCCTCCTTTCGTGGGAGAAAGGCAGGAAAAGACGGCTGTTGGAGTGGTGTGAAACCAGACTGCTTCCTTTTTGCCTCACAAGTAGTGCTTTCCAAAGCACTTGGCATCCCCGCTGTATGGATGTGTCACTGCGAGATGACAACAGGATTTGCTGGGAATGTGGGCTACTATTGTATCCGCCTTACGTAACCACGTGGAGCAGTGGAAATGGGTGAGCAGCTCAGAAGGTAGGCAGTGGCCAGCCCTGACTCTGCGGAGCCATGAGGGCTGCTCAGTTCCTCCAGAGGATGTGGATCCAGGCAGTTAGAAAGTTGGAGAGATGGAAAGGCCATGTGAGTCCTTTTTAAATCTTTCCCCTTTCTTCCCCTGCTTTCTCTGCCGGGAGGGGAACAAGCCCTTCACACAGTGGCACAGTGACTCCTTTATCCTCGGATTTATTTGTGTCTTGGCAGCTTTCAGTAACAAATTGTGAGATTGCAGAATGTGGCTTGCGGTCAATGGTAGACTTTGAAATACTCGTCTTCTTTTGAGCAGACCTAGGAGAAACTGATAGCCGTTTACTGGGTTTCTGAGTCAAAGACTGCCATTTCCCATGTGTTGGCAGTCTCTGCAGAGCTCGGTTTCTTGGGTACAGGTTAATGTACCACTTTGTGTGTGCTAGAGAGATTTGTGTGTGCGCTAGAGAGATTTGTGTGTGCGCTAGAGAGATTTGTGTTTGGGATCAAACACTTAACCGGATACTGTAGAAGCCTATATCCCTGTTCGGGGGCTTCCTTCCACATTACAGGAGAGATTTCTCACATTACTTTTAGCATACAGGGTGGTGCGGCATGGGTCTTTGTTGTGTGTCCTTAACAAGCCGCTCAGCGTGAATCTTTGTTCTTCGTGGTCTCTCTCACTGGGAAGCAACAGTTCGTGGACACAGCTTAACAGTTGGCTGTTCAAGGTCACTACAGGCAGTCAAGACTTAGTTATCTGTTTTTAAATGTTTCCTTTTGTGTGCGTTGGGTGGCGGAGTGCACATGTGTGGAGACTAGGGGTCTGTTCCTAGTGTGGATCCTCAGGAGCTGGTGTTTGAGGCAGGGTCTCGTATTGCTGGGAGCTTGCAAAGTCCACTGGGCTGGCTTGTCATCGGATCCTTCTGTCTTCAGCTCCCCAGTGCGGGGGATTATTGGGTGACTTTCCCTCCATTCTTTTTACTAACCGAACTGTCTTCCCAGGCTTAAAAGGACAGTTATCTGTTTGGTTCAAGGTTTTCCCAAGAAAAGGAGCTCTGCAAAAAGGCATACAAATAACAGACCGAGTAACTCCCTGTCCCAGTTCAGGGCCATTCTTAAAATAACCTATACAAAGAGCCCCCTACGTGGAGTGGCTCACATAGTTCCGAGCTTTCCGTGGCTTCTAGAAATGAGTTATTCTAGTAAGGAGGGGGGGTACCTTTGATGTTTCTTCTGTGGAAAGCAGCGTCATGAGAGAAAAATCAGAGTGCACATGAAAGCTGCTTTCTGGTGAGTGAGATCTTACCCCCGAGGTTGGCAAGGTGCCTGGGCCTTTCATGGAGTCTGTGGCTTCCCTGATCAGGATTCCATGCCACCTTCATTTCTCGAATAAAGTCAAAGGAGAGATGTTGAGGCGTGAGGCTTCCCCACTCCTGATGCTCGCCTTTACCTGCTCCCGTCGCTCTTGTTTTCCTCTCTGTATCTGTATCCGTCCACTGCTTACACTGCGCCTACCTTTGTTTCCCCCAGTAGAAGCTGCT
>NW_022196904.1:155412350-155420424 GCF_008632895.1 Mastomys coucha | reverse complement strand
TCCACCCTCAGCAAGAGGTCAAGCACCCCTTGGTGTCCCGTGCCCCATCCCCCACCCTACTATTGGACTCATGAAATGATTAGTATCTATAAAATGTTTATTAAATATCAAATGTATGATGGATTCTCTCATCCTCACAAAATGTAAAACTCATTTCCCCTTGTGTCCCACCTCTGCCCCCCTCCCCCCTTTCCCCGGGGCCACTTCAACTTCAGTTTTGTATGTTTCTTCTTTTGAGACAGACTCTCGTTGTGTAGCCCTGGTGGGTCTGAAACTCAGTTTCTGTCTCTGCCTCATGAGTGCTGTGATTAAAGTCATACGCCATCACGACCAGCCTACTGTCATTTGTTAAAACAGAAAAACGGGACTGGGAGTGTAACTCAGGAGAACATGTGCTGCATGTGTGCAAGACCTTGGGTTTGATCCCCAGCACAGTGAAAGAAAAAAACACCCCACCCTGACGTAAAGAAACAACAAAACAAAGAAAAAAAAATCAGTGGTTATGCTAAACAGCTTGGGGCAGGGGATGTTCCATGTTTCTCCAGCCACCTTTCAGAATGTATTGCATCGTGTGGATCCACCTGAGTTCTAAACTTCAGAACCTTGCCAGCCCCACCACCCCGCCCAGTCCCACGCACGCCGAGAGCCACGACTTTGCCTGCCCTCCTACACCTGCTTACCTTCGTATCTTTTGGACCCTAGATGTAATATAAATTGTAGTTCTTTTTTTTTAAATTGTAGTTTTTTAATCTTTGAGAATTCTGATCTCCTGGAGCCAGATGGCACGAGCCATGGGAATGTCCCAGAATTGAGCCTACTGGGAAAGGGAGGGAGGAGCAAGAGGCACAAATACTTCTCTCAGTCTGAGTAAGTCACCCAGCGGGCGGCTGGCTCATCCTCTGTGCAGACAGAACTGTGGCTTCCTAACCTCCTACTTCCAGAGGGAGTGGGTTACCTGGTCAAGCCTGCCAGTTGGCATCACCATCTCTATGAATAGGGAGAAACCCCATAATATCTGGATATTTTTCAGTACCTGTTTGTTCATCTATATGATTACCAGTGCAGGATTAGCCTCCTGAAGCCTCTTATTCTTGGCCCTCTGTGTGACACCTCCTAGCTTTCAGGCCCGGTGCGTGCTGTGTTCCAAATAGCCTCTGCATCTGTTTCTAACTGCTGTCTTCAGCTACAGATAGTATTCAGTTCTTTTCATTTTTAAAAATTATGATTCAGATTTGTTTGCTTGATTCTTTTGATGGTCTGTTGATCACTGATAACTAGACTTTGAACGAGGTCTTCTAATTTCTTAAAACATGAATTGTTTTATATACTTCTGGGTTGTTATTGACGGTTCTGATACAGCCATTGATCCCATAGTTTGTTTCTTGTAACTTTCAGTGTGTATGTATGTGTGTGTGCATATACACATGCATGTGTGGTATGTACATGCATGTGTGCGTGAGTGCATGTGAACTCAGGTTTCTTATATATCTGAGTTCCGTGAAGCCTTTGTTTAAACATGTCCTTTGGAGAGGAGCCTTGCATTTTCCATGTGGTGACATTACAGTGCCACTTGACATATTTTTGAGAGGATGTGCAGTTGCTTTCTGTAATAGTTCATGTTTCCAAACCTGGATTTCACAAGCCCATTGATAAGAGTTCTCCAGAGTGATAATTTCTAGTTATTTTCACACTGTTTATAAATTGGGCAAGTGTCTCTGTGGTTCCTGTGTTTAAGCATTTTTCCTTCTGCCATGTCCCCTCTGATTGTCCGTTCCTTTTAGATGTTGTACTTCTCTCTCTGTATCTGCCTGCTTCCGTGCTTGCTGGCTTCTCTATAACATCTCTTGGCGTTTCTAGCTTTCTTGAGACTACATGCGTTTGTTTAATGGATCATTTAGTCGTAAAGTAGCACCACTGTATTAAGGGTCTCCCTGGAACATCTCGTGGAATTGTGGTAGCAGAGGAAGTCACGGAGGTCTGTTCTATACCAACTAGTAATGAGGAAAAGCCAGAAGATCCCCCAGTTCACTCAGTCTGACATCCTGTTGATTACAAGGCCAAGGGTTTCTTTAGTTAAGTTGTAAAAAGGGCATTTTTGACAGGAGAGAGAGAGAAATGGGAAGATATTTTTAAATGCAATTAAAATTCTGTTACATTTTATTTAAGGTGTGTGTGTGTTCATGAATCTGTGATCACCATGGTGCATGTGTGGAGGTCAGAGGACAACTTTCAGGTGTTGGTTCTCGCTGGCCACCCGATAAGATGTTATTAACACCTAACAATGGTGTTTTGGAGTGGTTGTAAAAACACTCAGAACTTAACACTTATTCCCTTTTTAGGGCTTCTCACTATGTCTTTCATGTAATAGCTTAGTAACAAGACTATTGTTTCCTAGAAGGTCTTATATGACAATAGGCAGTGTAAGATTTTGAGCCTATATTTTTTTTTTTAGCACATGGGAAGTGTGAGCTGGAGCCATGTCAAAGCATATGGAGTTGGCAGTTTGGTTTCTGGCATTGGGGTGTTTGGTGTTTACTCATGTCACCTTTGTTGTCACCCAGGGCCCAGGCATGGAGGAGGTGATATGGGAGCAGTACACTGTGACCCTGCAGAAGGTGAGTGAGTTCTGCGTGTTCCGTGCATCCTCCTCTTGGCTTGGTGTTTCACTGTTCATGGATCTTACTCACTTTTGCATACGGAGTTTTGATTTTAGTCTCTCTGAGATGGGCAGGGCATTGTTGGAACTGGCCGGCAATGGTGCCTGAAGAGTGACACCCAAGGTTGTCCTCTGGCTTCCACATGCACACCTGTACACCCTCCACGCACACACACACACATACACACACACACACACACACACACACACACACACACACTGTACACACGAACTAGCCCCTCCCCCCACTGTACACACAATCCTACTCAATGACATGCAACTCTACCCCCCTATGCACATACACACACATACACACACACAGACATACACATAGACACACAATGACACACAACTCTATCCCCTCCATACAAAAAGTTTCTGTTTATTCTTTGCTTGGGATTGAAACTAGAATGCTAGGTATACTTTTGTTTTTTAAAATCACTCCACAGATGTTACCTTTTACTTTTTTAGAAACTTTTTACTGATCCTTTGTACATTTCATACCATGTACTGCTGTTCCACTCATCTCCTGGTCTTTGCCTTATGCTCTTGCACTGTCCCTCCCCCCACACAAAGAAAACAAACACAAAATCTCACTGTGGAAGCTACGTTGTGTCACAGTGTGTCACACAGTAACCCTTTTGCCCAAACAGCTTTTCTTGCAAATGTTCATCTCAGTGAGCCACTGGTCTGCTTTGAGGCCTCTGGCTTCTGCTGCACTATCAATATTGGATCTTCACTGAGTCTCCTATCAGATAATCCTGTTGCTGCCCTGTGTTGTGGAGATCCTGCAGCTTCGCTTCTGGAAGATCAGTTCCTTCAGGAGCTCCGGCAGTCCATAGATGGGCTGCATACTGGGATGGGCCAGCTCAAAGCCCTGATTGTGGTAGCTGAGTTGGTCGCCCAGGCCATGTCCTCAGAGCTGGCCCACCTGTGCTCCTACCACCAGGATCAGTTCTGCTGTGTTGCCCAGGATGTTGCCCCTCATCACCGGCTCTCCTGAGTGCTACAGCCAGTGAGGGGTAGAGCCAGCTCTGCCTAGACCTCAGATATCAGCATGACCCTAGGCAGCAGCCCAAACCAGGGGTGCCCTGTGGCCTTTGTTGGTAACAGACTCCCACTGCTGCAGGGCCACAGACGCAAACATGGCCTTTGGCGGAGCTCACCGTAGCCTCGAGTGGCACTGCCAGTTATTCCCATCACTACCCTCGACCCTAGTTCTGTCTCTCTTCACTGTGCACACACAGCCCAACTTCTCTTTCTCTTCCACCTCTCCACCACTGACTTGCTCAAATTAGTGGCACCCAGGCCTCTGTTGTCCGGGGATGTCTCAGGCATGCTACTCCCCTCCAGTGCCTCATGGCATGACATCTCTAGATGTCACCCTCCCTCCCACCTTTTGGTTTTTCAAGACAGAGAGTTTCTCTGTGTAACAGAACCCTGGCTATCCTGGACTTGTTTATAAACGAACCAGTCTGGCCTTGAACTCACAGAGGTCTACCTCCTTCTGCCACTGCCTCTGCCTCCTGTGTGGCGCCACCTCACCTGGCCCCAGATGTTATTCTTTTTGATTAAATGAGGAAATACAGTCAGCTTCTTTCATGCCATAGACACTGATGTGTAACTGCTTTTTAATAAATACATGTTATTTCCAAGTTTTTCTTTTTTTTAAAAAAAGATTTATTTATTATATGTAAGTACACTGTAGCTGTCTTCAGACGCACCAGAAGAGTGTGTCAGATCTCATTATGGGTGATTGTGAGCCACCATGTGGTTGCTGGGATTTGAACTCAGGACTTTCAGAAGAGCAGTCAGTGCTCTTAACCGCTGAGCCATCTCTCCAGCCCATTTCCAAGTTTTTCTATCTTGATAATAATATGATAGGTATTATTAGCCCACTCTGTGTGTCGTTTTGCTTAGACTGACTGCTCTAGAACCACACACTCAGTCATGCCCTCACCCCCGAACACATGTGTGTGCACAATCACACACACACACACACTCACTCACGCTTTGTATGCACATGTGTACACCCACATTGACACACACGTGTACCACACGCATGCGCACATGGTCTCACACTCTAGGCAAGCCTGCTTCTGCCCTGCCTTATAGGCAGTCCGCTTGTGGTCTGCAGGATATCCTTATCTGAGCAAGTGGCCCCGAACCTGGCAGCAAGCTGTGGGCATCAGTGTGCACTTTCTGGGCTCCACAGAGATCATCCAGATCTCTCTAAGTTCTGCCGCTTTCTTCTAGAAAGATGCTCAGTTCCTCAAAGGGAGAATTTTCCTTTGACCCTTAGAACTTCATCGTTGGATCAGTGTCCGTGGTCCAGACCTGTCATCACAGATTCTTCAGTTGCCGTTGGCCCATTTAACTCCAGACATCTCTCTCATTTTCATCTATGCCCCTTTTACCAGAGATCACATTTCCCTTGAGATGTGGTCCACAGATTGCAAAAATAAGGGATCTGAGGCTTGGTTTAGAAGATGGAGCTGCCTCTTTCTAAAATCAGGTCCCAGGTGTTGGTGCTGGCAAAAGCCATGTAGAGATGACCGGGTGGGTTTGTAATTGTAAGCGGTCTGAGTGTTGACCTCTCCCTCCCCCAGCTTGTCCTTGGATAAAGATTTTCTCTTATTTTGAGTATAGCTTTGTTTCATCAATCCTGATGTGGGGTTATAATGCCATCGGTCCCTATTATGTGGTTTAGCCTTTTAAACACTGAATTAAGATTATGCATTTCCTAGGTTCACTTGTATGTGTTGCTAAATCAATGATTGATAATAAAACTTTACTTCCCATCTTGTTTGAACATTTGGAAGCATTTAATGCTTTGCTCTTTCAAGATCACAGTACTAGCTTTTTATCTATTTATCTTATTAAATGTTTTATCATGTATATACTTTCATATTCTCATGCCATGGCACTTTGTGAGGTCCAAGGATGTGCGGATGTGATTTATTTTTACCACGCGGGTCTCAGGGATTGAGCTTGGGTTGACAGACTTGACTGCAAGTTCGTTTGTCCACTGATTATCTTCCCATTGAGCCCCATCTCCCCAGTCCCCTAACACCAGCTTTCTGATTAGGTTTCATTTTTAAAGCCAATGAAGTTCTTTTCACTCTAAATTAAAATGCAATTACTGTCTCTTTTAACTTGAATGTAAAAATATGTGCTGTTGCTTATTTTTTTTGCAAAGGGTCTTATGTAGACCTGACCAGATTCCAATACGCCATATAATCATGGCTAGCTTTGGATTCCTGATTCCGCTTCCTCCAGCTCCCAAGTACTGGAATTACAGGCATGGCCACATTCAGCTAAAGATAGAGTTTAAAATACCTTTTCACACAGAATCAATTTTTAATTGAAGTTGTTCCAGCTCAGATCAAACGATGCTGTGAATGGGTCTACATGGCATTAAAGCAACACGTCCCCGTTCAGACAAAGGACAGCCTTCCCCTCCTGCCTCCTGTGATAATATCAGCTTGGGCTGTCGGCCTTTTCCGACTTCCACAGGCCTGCTCCCTTAGATAAGCAGTTTCCCTTTAAGAACCTGTCAGCTGACCACAGCGTGCGGCTTTATTTTGTTTTTCATTTGTTTCTGTAAGCCCATCTGTTCCTGAGCTGTCTCTGGTTATTGATTTGACCTTTATTTTATTGAGTGCTTGTAATAAATCCTGAAAGCCACTTATGGAAGGATTTTTTTTCATACTGTTTCCCCCCCCCCCCCCCCCCCCCCCCAATTCTAACGAACAGGATTCCAAAAGAGGATTTGGAATTGCAGTGTCGGGAGGCAGAGACAACCCCCACTTTGAAAATGGGGAGACGTCAATCGTCATTTCAGATGTGCTCCCAGGTGGACCTGCTGATGGCTTGCTTCAGTAAGTGTCCTCACTCCCCGCCCCCTGCCAGCCCTGCATACTGACCCTTGATGGCATGTTCTGATGGTTGTGCTTACTCGTGTCTGAAGTCTTCTGAGTGAGAATCAGGGTCACAGCTAATGCATTCTGCTTTAACAGTCACCAAACTTTGGGGAGCATCCAAACTTAGAGGGAAGGGGGACATCCTGTGTGTGGAACCTCCCCTAGGAAGATAGAATGGTCACTTGTGGGCTTGGGACCCTCATAAATGTTCTGTTCTCCCCTTTCTGCCCCCCTCCCTCTCTCCCTTACTTTGTTGACATTGTCTGTAGCCCAGGCTGGCCTCCCAATCCCCTACACGGATGACTTTGAATTCTAGTTCTTTCGCCTCTGTTTCCCATGTGCTGGGTTTACAGATCTACACCACCACACACAGGTTATACAATGTGGGAACCGGACCCAGGACTTCATGTGTGCTAGATAAGCATACCAACTGAGCTACATTCTCAGCCCCTGGGAACCATTTCTGAATGCATAGCTTATATTACTATAACAAAATACTCGAGAAAATAATTTAAGAGCAGCACTTACTTATTTTGGCTCCTCTTCTCAGAGGGTTTAGTTGTTGTCGTAAGGAGAATGTACTAGAACAGAGCAGCTAACAGAGCTCTGGTGTCTGGGCAGCAGAGAGCAGGAAAGACAGAGACAACACCTGCCCTTTCTGTCTTTCTTTGTTTCCTTAAGCACATAGGATGGGGTCCCCCACACTCAGGGTGGGCCTAGCACTCCTTCCTTCTCTTGAAAACATCCCCCCACACTAAGAGAGAGCTTCACTAACCATCCAACCTAGTTGACCGGACTGACCACCCCAGTTCCCACAATTCTCAGTGTCTGTCAAGAGTTTTTATATATGTCTTAGTATACATTGTTTTAGAATTTAATGAAGATGATTAGGAATGTACCTCAGTAGTAGAGTACTTAGCATATCTAAGGCCTTGGGTTAATCTTTAGCAGAATCCCCCCAAATAAAAACCTAACTAGTGTCCCCCAACAGATTTTAATGGGAAAATTGACGATAGTTAAACCCAGGTTATCCAAGAACGATCAGTCTTCTGCTCCGCAGAGATAGCCCACTTTAAAGGATGGATTCTGAATCCTGTCAGGAAAGAACTTAAAGCCGCCACGCTGTGGCTGCATCAACCAGATCATTCAAAAGTTGAATTTGTTTGAGATTTAAAATCTCTGTGTTCCTTTCCTATTAGTTGGTAGTCTTATCAAAGTTAGTCTTTTCTTTAGAGTAATATAAAAATTTTAAGATAACATTGGTGAGCTTAAGTATAGGATTCTGTGATTTTAAAGTTTCTTTGAGAATCTTGAGGCAGTGAAGGCTGGCCTGATTGCACACATTTGGAGTCTCCGTATTCCAGAGATGGAGCCTGGCCTGATTGCACACATTTGTAGTCTCCGTATTCAGGAGATGGAGCCTGGCTTGATTGCACACATTTGTAGTCTCCGTATTCAGGAGATGGAGCCTGGCCTGATTGCACACATTTGTAGT
>NW_022196904.1:155407316-155412238 GCF_008632895.1 Mastomys coucha | reverse complement strand
CGTATTCAGGAGATGGAGCCTGGCCTGATTGCACACATTTGTAGTCTCCATATTCAGGAGATGGAGCCAGACACAGAGCGATCAGTAGGTTACAGCCATGGCTAGTGAAACTGAATCAAAAGCCACCCTGACGTAGACGAGACCCTTCCTCTAAATAGTAAAAGAATCCGAGGCAGGCTTTTGACCCCTTTCCCTGCCGACATTACCCAGATGGATATGTACCTATTTCAGGGCTTACAAGACGGCTTTTTGAAGCACACAGGACTGTCACTGAATTCCTAATGCTGTCCAGGCCGATTCATGCTTTCTAGAGTGACCCTGGGGTGTGGGTAGACAGACCTTTTATACAAACGTGGTGGTTCTCAATAACATCCTGAAGCTGAGTGTGTGGCTTCTGGTTTCTTAACCTCTGAAGAGCTCAGACCAAGATGGCCTGACTTGTGAGCTGTTGCCGCCCTGAGCTCCTTGGTAAGCTTCTTGGGGTCATTTGCTGCTTCTGTTCACTCTCCAGGGTTCAAGATGACTGATGCTTGTTTTTTTTTTTTTTTTTTTTTTTTTTTTTTTTTTTGTTCACAGAGAAAATGACAGGGTGGTCATGGTCAATGGCACCCCCATGGAGGATGTTCTCCATTCGTTTGCCGTTCAGCAGCTTAGGAAAAGTGGGAAGATAGCAGCCATTGTAAGTCCTGGGTTGGCACTCTGTGCGGTGCATGCTTGCAAGCCAATATCCTTACTGTAAATAAATCAATACATAAACAAATCTTCAAAATTTTAATTTTTTTTAAAAAATTTATTAGAACATAAAGGGCCTGAAGAGATGGTTCTGTAGTTAAGAGCCCATATTGCAAAGGATCTGAGTTTAACTCTAGAGTATTTGTTTTCTGTGCCCACAAAAAAACAACTATTTGCTTCTGAGCATTTGGACAGAGTTATATGACCTAGGGTGAGCGTACTTCTTGTAGCCTTGATGGTTTTCTAGACTGGTGTTGCAGATGTGGTAAAGCTGCATCTAAGTTAACCTGTTATGGAGCCAGACAGTGGTGGTGCACGCCTTTATTCCCAGCACTTGGGAGGCAGAGGCAGGTGGATTTCTAAGTTTGAGGCCAGCCTGGTCTACAGAGTGAGTCCAGGACAGCCAGGGCTATACAGAGAAACCCTGTCTCCAAAAAAAAAACCCAACAACAACAACAACAAAACCAAACAAACCTGTTGAGGAAGGTTGCAAGCATGCTACCTAATGACTGCTGCATGCATCTCCTAAGGATAGGGCCATCCCTACAACAAACCTGAGAACAACTGTAGTGTGCAGGCCCATCTAATGCCCACTCTGTATCTCAGCATGGCTTGGACTGGATACGTCTTCTCAGGTCCTTTACTCACGGTCCTTGTTAGTCTAGAAGGGGGTACCTTCTCCCCCTCCTCTTCCTGTAGGAATGTGAGCAATACAGAATCTCTAATTTCCTGGCTGTTCATTTAACATTCATGAGCTGACCAGAGCCTTTGGGGCTTTGCTTACTTGGTCAGAAGTGGATTTGGAGGTGTTCAAAAGCACTATATTTACAGCTGCAGTCGTTTTTCTTATTCTAACTTCGTGAGATTTATTGTCCTTGGATCTGGACAAAGCCTTGAAGGGTTGGCAGAGATACAGATGTTTAAGGGATGTAGATTTTTTGTTTGTTTTGTTTTGTTTTGTTTTGTTTTGTTTTTGTATAACCCTCCCACCACCCTCACACACACTGAGACTAGAGACAGACGATTTTATTAAAACAGGAAGTAGGCCTACTGCCTTCCCAGGTGTCTCCTCTGTTCTGCCCTGCATTATCTACTCTGTTTGTCTGAATAGGTGGTCAAGAGGCCCCGGAAAGTTCAGGTGGCCCCGCTGCAGGGCAGCCCTCCTCTCAGTCATGATGACCGAGGTTTTGAAGTGATTGAAGAATTTGATGGCAGAAGCTTCCGCAGTGGCTACAGTGAGAGGAGCCGGCACAGCAGCCACGATATGCTCAGCCACAGCTGGGAGGACAGTAGGGAGAGGGGGCGGCCCCATCAGCGCACACAGAGCCGGGAACGAGAGCGCAGCCGTGGCCGGAGCCTGGAACGTGGCTTGGACCACGAAGACTATGGGCGCAGCCGTGAGCGCAGCCGTGGCCGGAGCCTGGAACGCGGTCTAGACCACGACTTTGTGCCCCGGGACCACAGCCGTGGCCGTAGCATCGACAGGGACTATGACCGAGACTATGAGCGCTCCTATCACCAAGCCTATGAGCCTGACTACGAAGGCGGCTATAGCCCATCATATGACCGCAGAGCCCATCCAGAGACCCGCTATGAACGGAGCCGCAGCCGAGAACACCTACGCTCCCGAAGCCCCAGCCCCGAGCCTAGGTCACGGCAGGAACACAAGGGCCAATATGACCCTGACAGGCCCATCGGGGTCCTTCTGACCAAAAGTAAAGCAAACGAAGGTAGGCACACATGATGTGGGAATACAAGCAGTACCTGCAGCGTCACCTGGTGCTCGCCTGGCACCTGCCAGTGTTCATCATCAGCCTGAACTGGGCAGCACGTATGGGCTCGTTTATTTATCACTGCCATAAGAGTCAGATGCCGAAGGGTCCATTGATCTGGATGTAGTTGTCTCAGAGGCAAAGCCAGGTCTTAAGAGATGTTCTTCTCCTCCACATTGTTTGTAAATGTAACTTTTATTTGCCCAGGTGATTTTGCTTACTGCCTCCATCTCTTAACCTAGGCCTAGTCCTGGAAGCTTCTAGCCTCTGTACAATCTAATCCAGGTCTAGAATATTTTCAGCCTCTGAGACTTACTGGTGAATAAGCTCACCCTTTTTAGTTCTTTCTGAACTCTGGCTAGCTGGTTCAACTTAGCTGTTCTGTCTCAAACTCCTCTCCAACCTGACTGATTCAGTCTGGCTTCTCTTAAGTTTCTTACTGAATTGTTCTGCTTGGCCTCATACCAATTTTGTCAATCTGTTCTAATCTTCTGACTTCTTCTCATTCTCTGGCTCTTTCTGTCTTCACCTGTGTCTAGCTCGTTCTATCTGCAACCTGTCTCTGTCAAACTCTCCTAGTAGAACTACGTTTCTTTTTCCTTTCTGTTCTCGGCCCCTTACTTAAGCTTTCCTTACTTAGCTTTCCTTTCTTCTCTCTTTTCGTGAGATTTGGACATATTCTATTCATCAAACTTTTTTCACTTTGTCTGCTTCCCAATTAGGCATCACTTTCAAACATGGGTACTTCCTTCTACAAACTAAAATTACTTCATGGTTTAGGATTAAAGATGTGTGCTAAGAGCTGAGCCACACACACCATAACTAGAAACAGTAAATAACACAATCTTGGGGTTCACGGTGTGATCAAGCATCTTATAATACTTGCTAAAGTGAGGATTCTCAATCTCCCACCAGAACCAGGAACTATGGGGTCTGATGTGTGAACAGGCTCCGCTGGTGAGCATGGTGCTTCTCAGTGTGGGAAAACAAGGCTGAAGATTATCTTGATGGAGTTCTAGGCTGGAGGGGTGGTCTCTTTCTTAATCCGCCTAAGAATCTTGGAGGTAGGAGGCCTCCTTCCTGTGTTACAGGTCAGGGGATTTGGTATGTATGTGGAAGCTGGCTCTGGCTTAGTTGGCTTGCCCCACACTGCATTCCTGGAGATGTGGGCACACTTAATCCCACCCAGGGTTCATTAAATTCTGTGCAGTGAAGCTGTTAGTACCGCCCGTATATAGGAGGATTCTGAAACAGAGCAAGTGGGGAGGCTGGAATTCACCCTTGGCTGATCTGAACCTAAGAGAGGAACAGGAGTTGAGCCATTTCCAGTCTTGGCTCTAGTCTTCCTATTTTTCAATTTTCTTATAATATAACCCTTGTCTAATTGATTCTATTACTAATCAAAGAAGAAGAAGGAGTAGAACCTCTAATACTAAGTGAAGAGTCATTGTTCTTCAGCTCAGGATTTGCATTTTGTAGTAGATTTTAAGTGAAGAGTCTGTTTCCTAAGTTTTCCCTACTTTAATAACTGGAGTGATGAATAGTCAATAATGGGGTCCTGGGAGCATGCTCAGAGGGTATAAGCTGAGATTGCACCATTGCTGGGGAGAGGAACATCCTTGTCAACAACTTTGCGGACATGAAGATCTCACCGAATCTTTATAGCGATTAGTGAGGAGATGGCCCTTCACTGGTCCCCAAGCCAGATCCAGATCAAAAGGTGGAGTGCAGACAAGTCTTGAAGGAGAGCACCTGGCAGGAGACCTCCTTCTAAGAAGTTGGACTCATTCTGAGGGACATTGCTTTTGAATCCTTTCCTCCTCATTTCCTGTTCCTCCTTTGCCACTTCTTTTCTGTCCTGTTACAGGAACAACCGTATCATGCATTATAGAGATACCTTTGTATGAGTCAGGGCTCTCTAAAAGAACAGAACCGATAGGAGGAGCTTGTGTGTGTGTGTGTGTCTGTGTCTGTGTGTGTAAACAGGTGTATGTAAAGGAATTCATTAGAGTGGTCACAGCCTGTGTTCTGAGATAGTCTTAACAATGATGGTCTCATGAAAGTCCCAGACAGGCCAAGCGTATGGTGATTGTACATCCAGTCCATGAGACTGGATGTCTTATGTCAGCAGTCACAGTCTGGTCTCTGCTAGACTCTGGGAGCTATTTCGTCTACTTTGGAATCTGGCTGTAACAACAGGGGAAAATGAGCTTCCCTGGGGAAGTAAGGACAAGTAGACACAAAGCCCAGGCTTCCTTCTTCCATGCCCTATCATGTGAGCTGCTATTAGAAGATGTACTCAGATCTTAGGGTGTCTTTTTCACCTCAAACCATATGGTTAAGAAAATTCCTCAGCTGGGCGGTGGTGGCGCACACCTTTAATCCCAGCACTTGGGAGGCAGAGGCAGGCGGATTTCT
>NW_022196904.1:155406136-155407267 GCF_008632895.1 Mastomys coucha | reverse complement strand
AAAAAAAAAAAAAAAAAAAAGAAAAAAAAGAAAATTGCTCAATAGCGTGATCAACAGCTTGAGTTTTAGTGGACAGCAGATATAGTCAAGTTGACATGCAAGATTAGCTGTCGTATGCCTACATATAAAAAACTTAGAAATCTCATGGAATATTACTTATTCTATGTGATGTACTGAGAGTTTCCATTGCAATGAAAATTTAAAATACTGTTAGAGACGCATTAAATCAATTCAAGACCCATTAATGAATTGTGATGCGTAATTTAAGGAGACCCCATTGGGCTAGAGAGATCACTCAGTGCTTAGGAGTGCTCAGTATTCTTCTAGAGGGCCAGAGTTTGGTTCCCAGAATCCACGTCAGGGAGCTTATAACCACCTGTAACTCCAGCTCCAAGGGATCTGATGCCATTTTCTGGCCTCCACAGGCACCCACACATCATCTCCTCCTCCCAACACACACACACACACACACACACACACACACACACACACACACACACACACAGAGGGGAGTACAAAAGGAAATCTTCAAATAAAGTAAAAGAAAGGGATTGCCCAGGTCATAACTGGTCTTGGTTAAGTACAGAAATAAAGGACTTAATATTCCTCTCCTGATGGGCTGCTTTTCTTTTAACCATTTTGCTCTCCAAACTTGGAAACCATTAAACAGCTTTCAGTGGTGATGAAGATCAAGCCCAGGTCCTAGCGTATGCCAGACAAGGGCTCTGGCCTGATTGCACTTTAACCACCACCAGCAAACACCCCTCCCATGATTTTATTCATTTCTGTTTAAGTGTATGGGTGTTTGTTTCATTTGAATGTATGAAAGTGGAACTGGAGTGGTAGACATCTCTGAGCTACCATATAGGTACTGGAAGTTGAACCGGAATCCTCTGGAAGAACAGTCAGTGTTCTTATCCTTTGAGCCATCTCTCCAGCCCCTCCACTGGAAAAAAAGCCTACTATTATTTATAATTTTATCGATGGTGAGGGCTATGTGTACTATAGTGTTTGCATGGAGCTCAAAGTACAACCCTGAGAGTCTGTTCTCTCCTTCTGTGGGTTCAGGGTTTTAACTCACTTTAGACTTTACAGCTGCCATCTTTCTTCACTGAGCTATTTCACTGGCCC
>NW_022196904.1:155401755-155406126 GCF_008632895.1 Mastomys coucha | reverse complement strand
ACCATATACATGTCTGGTGTCTGAGGAGGTCAGAAGTGGTGCATGCAATTTCCTGGAATGGGAGTTTGTGCTCCTGAAACTGGACCGGCTCCTCTGTGAGAGTACCAAGTACTCTTAAACGGCTCAGCCTTCCTTGCAGCCCAAGATGCCACTTTTGTGCTCATTAATTAATTTATTTATTTACTTTACATCCCAATATCCACTCCCTCCCCCTTCATAATTCCATTTTTTAAGAGAAAAAAATTTGCTACCTTTTGCTAAAATTACCGAGTAACTTAGCTATTTCTGGGTGAGTTATGGGAACGTGGTTACATGAACATGGATCTTGTAAGAAACGCAGTAATAGGCAGGCGCGGCTGTAGATTAAGAATGAACACCCACAGTAACTGTCAACAGGCTCCTGGCTGTGTCTCAAAGCTCATGAACTGTTTTGGGTTTTTTGTTAATTTAAGAAGTGTTTATACAGATCCTAGCAGACCTGTGGGCAGACACTCCTATGGTACATTGGGAGCATTAAGCTCTGGGGAGGATAGATGAAATGTTACTATGTAAGAAAAGTTAATCAGACTTGTCTCCGCCCTCTGTGCACTAACCACCCATAGGAGAGATGCTGTAGCCCTAGGAGAGAGTGAAATGTGCCTCAGTACTTCTTTTTAGTTCTTGTTTGTGGTGCTAAAGATAAACTAGAGCCTTGCAAGGGTCAGACGCTCACTGAGGACCATAGCAGCCAAGCACTTTGTATCTTTGAAATAAGACCAAATGCTAGTAAGTTTACTGTAGTTTATTAAAATCGATTTTTTTAAAACTACTACTTTTGTGATCACAAGAAGGTGCTTTCTCTACGTAGTAAAGGTTTTTTTGAAGAAAGCGACTGTTTTGTAAGTATGCAGCTTTCCGTCAGATCACTAGTAATAATAACTTAAAAATTGAATGTGTTGCTCTCAAGCTTGCTTGACTGCGATGGCTTTCAAATTTCCCCCCTTCGAATCTGACTTTTGACAGTTTAATAAGTAAAATCAGAATAGTCTCTAGAAGACTTGCAGTATTAGAATGTGTGCATCTCTTCTAACTGCAGTGTTGTTTTTCTTTTGAGAACAGTTCAAAGTGCTGCCGACTCCCCCTGTCAGGGCCTTGGCCTTGGCCTTGCCCCAGCTCAAACCCCCTGCAGAGTGAACTGCCACAGAGACACACTATGTCCACAGCTTCGTGTGGGCAACCTTAGGGTCAGCACGATTTCCTACTAAGACTGATGGACAGAGTAGGCCGTTGTTATCAACTTTTTATTTGAAATGTGTTCATTTTGCATCAGATATCCACATAACTTCCTTCCTAGTTTGACCAGTTAACATTTTGCAACATTGTCTTCTTTGTGCCTCCCTTGTCTTTGTTTTTTGTTTTTGTTTTTTTTGTTTTTTTTTGTTTTTAAGTTTTCTGAGCCAGTTGAGAATGCCTATGTTCCCTTGTTTGTCTTCTAGAGTATGGGCTCCGGCTGGGGAGTCAGATCTTCATCAAGGAAATGACCAGAACAGGACTGGCAACCAAAGATGGCAACCTTCATGAGGGGGACATAATTCTCAAGGTGAGTAAGACCTGGACAGGGAGCGGAGTGTACCTGAGGTGTTCCTAGTCAGCACCCGCACATCCGCATACCAGGTCAGAATCTCTCAGTCTCAGGAGTGAGGTGGAGACTGGAGGAGCAGTTCTATGAGGTGCTCTTTGTCATAAGAACAAGAATAAACTGAGATATAAACAAGGAGAGATCTATACAGAAGAGCCGGGCTGTTCCCTACCACGTGTGAGCCCTGCTCCCTCTGTAGCCCCTGCCCCTAAAAGGAATTTCAAAAGGAAAAGGAAAAACAAGCCTTACGGTCTGTACTCATTTAGTAACAAAGGGAAAACCCCGAGGAACACTTTCCCTTCTTCCTGTGGATTTCAAGTTGAAGTTCCTGTTCCCATACCCAAGAATGAAGAGTCTTGAGAGCCATTGATCTATGATTGCTGAATGTGTTTGATAGGGGCTTTTGTTTTATTTATTTATTTAGAGACAGGGTTTCTCTGTGTAGCTCTGGCCACTTTGAAACTCACTTCATAGACCAGGCTGACTTCGAACTCAAGAGATCCACTTGCTTCTGCCTCCCAAGTACTGGAATTAAAGGCATATGCCACCACTAGCCGGCTAAGTTTGATATTTTTTTAAAAACTTGTCCAATCAGGAAGCATGTTCCAGCAGCAAACTGAGCTGCTGTAGACTTGAACTTGGTGGTTAAATAGATTAGCAGAGTAACCTAAATATTACTCTGGCTCCTTCATGCCTGTTCTGGGCATGTGTGGTTCCATGTAATTTGAAGGATAATTCACATTCATTAAGTCATCCTGAAGTCTGGTCTGAGTGTCTTATCAAGTTCTTTCCAGCTCTATAGAGGGGAAATATGAGTTTTGAACTCAACTGTGAATAGTTGTCCTGTATATGAGTAACACTGCCATTCTTTGTATGCACAGATCAATGGAACTGTTACCGAGAACATGTCTCTAAGTGATGCCCGGAAGTTAATAGAAAAGTCCCGAGGAAAACTGCAGCTTGTGGTGTTGAGAGACAGCAAGCAGACCCTCATCAACATCCCGTCCCTAAATGACAGCGACTCTGAAGTGGAGGGTAAGAAGGAGCCTGTGTGCTGCGCTGCGTGTCAGGAGGCCAGTCCCAAGGGGCAAAGGAGACTTCCTTCAAACTGTGATTAGGAAAGAGAAGTACTCCTGATCTTTGGTTGTTTGTTTGTTTATCAAAGCATCTTTGGAAATTAGCTATCTAGGAGGAGATTCTGCCACGTGTAATTAGGTCACTGAGAACCAAACTTACTAGTAAAAACAAAGCATTCACGACCAGCCAAACTAGACATCCCACTTACACATTGGCTGTGTGCTTGTGTAGATGCTGATAAAGTATAGACTTTCGTGAGTCTTTAAAAATGACAGAAGCCTCCAATCTCTCTCTCAGCGGGCAGAGTCAAGGCCTAGCAAGTTTCAGGCTTTTAAAAACTGGCTATGGCCATACCTGTGCTCGTGGCTGGGTCTTCCTTTCTCCATGTGGCCTTCTGTGGAGCGTGGCATGGAGCGTGCAGACACACCTAAACAGTCAGTCAGAATGGCTCAAAATTATGTAGCTGTTGCTTACTAATATATGTCCCTGGTTGTTACTGTTTGGTTTTAAACTGGGATAAATGCATTTGTTCCAGCGCCACACGTTACTTGCAAGGGAAGGAACTAACTTCTTTTTCATACTGATAAATACTTAATGTTGAACTACAGGGATCAGCTCTAAATGTTTCCTAATAATATAAAAAATCGCTATGAGTGCAGGTGTGGTGTGTTTGAGTTGCCGAGTTAGGATTGCCACCTTACCTCCACAGGGTGTTTTAGAAAAGTAACATGATAAAGAAGCCAGTAAAAGGTTCTCTATATTCCCTCAAATGCATCTATCTCAAAGCCATGCTAACTAGAGGATGGGCTCTTGTCTTGTAATGCTTCCAGACTGGGGAAATAGCTCAGGAGAGGGCTTCCATCCTGTGCCCAAGTTCCCCGGGGTGTGGCTCCAGCCCAGGCCCCACAATTGGCTTTCCCACTGGTCCCTTGCTTAGACTGCTGGGTGAAAATAGCCTTGTGGTGTAGCAAGATGGCTTAGCAGGCAAAGGCTCTTCCCTAAGATTGTTACGGTGTACCAACTTGCCTTCTTTTGAAAGTTCATTTCCTTTCCGGTCTATCAGACATCTAATCATTTGGTCTGGACTGTGAGTACAGGACAGGAAAGCAAAGCGATCGTAGCAACCTGATATGGTAGTGGATAGTTCATTTTCTTATTGTTCAACATGTACAGCGTCAGTGTCAGGGAGCTTGATCCCAACAGGATCTCTACATGGTTTGAATGCGTGTTAAAATGTAAGGACCACCGGTCTGCTTGGCAAGAGTGGTTTCTAGAGCCTCAGATTCTGGCAATCACAAGCTGATAACATGCGTGGGGGAGTGGGGGAAGTCGAGAAAGTTAAGGTTTCTTTTTTCTTACTCTATCAACAGTATAGTGTAACTACGGTTGATATAGCATTTGTAATGTTATGTATTATAGATAAAACAGGCAGGAGGCTATGGATAGGCTACATGCTCACATTTAGCATCCTGTAATCATCTGATCATCTGCCGAGTTTGGTTGGAGAAATGGTTCTGGAACCAGTTTCCACAGTAGTAACCGAGGGGCACTGCTTTGTAGCTGAATCACAGCCTCTTTAAGGTGGCTTTAAAAGCTAGTGGGCTGAAAGAAGAGTGCAGTTCTGAATTCGACTGTCTCTTCATTCATTACTGTCTTTCTCTGAAAATTAGGAAGGT
>NW_022196904.1:155395817-155401739 GCF_008632895.1 Mastomys coucha | reverse complement strand
CCCCCCCCCCCCCACCTTAGTAAAAGAAAAAAAACCTGCTAAACCGATAGCCTTCCCTTGTTTCTGACTCAGAGACTAGTGTAATTTTGGTCCGTATATATTTCACTGAATTGGAGTTTTCTTATTTTGAAACCAGATATCTCGGAAATAGAGTCCAACCGATCTTTTTCTCCAGAGGAGAGACGCCAGCAGTCTTCTGATCAGGACTATCATTCCTCCACCGAGAAGCTGAAGGAGAGGCCGAGGTAAGGCCGGCGGGCTTCCATTTCTGTCAGTCACTGGGGTGTGCCCTTGAGTGTATATCGCAGCCGTGTTATCTGCTGAGACATGATCACGGTGTGTGCTTCAGCTCCAGAGAGGAGACCTCAGGCAGACTGTCCAGGATGGGTGCCACACCCACGCCGTTCAAGTCCACGGGGGACATCACAGCTGCGGGTGTCATAGAGGCCAGCAAGGAGCCCAGGTACCAGGAGGAAACCCCAGGTAAGGCGTTAAGGTCATTCTTTAGTATGTGTATGTTATACACAAGCTGCCAGCCCAGATCCACTGATTGGAAGAATTGAGTACAGAAATATGTGCTTGATGTTTCTAGATGGTGACTGAGAAAAAGCAACATTATTTAAAAAACAATTTGTCCAGTGGAGGAAGCCCTCTTTATTTTTCTCTTAGCGTGGGAGGTATAGTCTATCCTAATATATGATCAGAAAAGGTCACATTTTGACACATTTGAAAACGTCCTCTTGCTGTCTATCCATGTGATTATCATCATAACTCTAGGCACATCAATATTTATATGTGGGGAAAACAGTATTTTCTGCCTGTAAAGAGCACTGCTTTGTGTGTGTGTACCTTGTGTTTGGGTGTTTCTTTTCTCTGGCTTTTGGAAGCTGTAATAACTGCTAATGCCCTAAAGTTAAACTCATCTTTAAGTCTCCCCCCCCCCCCCCCTTTCTCTTTAGAGGTAAAAATGAAGACAGTTTAAGAAAGGAGTGGGCTAGGGAGCAGGGAAGGCTGTGCTGCTGTTAGATGGGATGGTCCAGTGTGGTACCACGGTAAACAGTTACACCTAAAGCCTGTGGATTTTGCTGTTTTTATATTAAGAAACAATCTCCAGGTCTGGACAATGAAGAAGAAGATTTTTGTCTGCATTCGTTGTGATTTATTTTCATGGTATGGGGATTGAATCCACACCGTACTGCATGTGAGACAGAGCTACTCACTTAAGCTACACATTCAACCCACGCTACACTTTCTTAAAATCCACAGTGTCTGGGCACTGGAGACAGAGTTCAAGGGTTAAGAGTTTGCCATCATCCATATGGTGGCTCCCAACCCTCTGTAACTCTAGTTCCAGGGCATCTGATGCCCTCTTCTGGCCTCCAGAAGCACTAGGCACCAACATGGTGAGTTTGTATACATGAAAAAAAAAATCAGTCTCTCACGCATAAAATAAAAACAAATAAAATGTTTAAATCCACAGTTCCACAACCCAGAACAGCCCCAAGAGTTTTTCTTCGTCCTAGTCCTGAAGATGAAGCAATATACGGGTATGTACCTCCATTCCTCAGACCCCCGTTCCTCCTTCCCACTAGGCATATGCCTTAGCTGAAGCCCACCACAGCGGTGCTGTTTCCACCCCCACCCCAATGGCGAGTCTCTATTCAGCCACCTTTTAACCAGTGCTTATTCCTAATGTTCACAAGAAAGAGGAATCATCTACGAGAAGAACAAACTTTGGGATTGGGCGAACTTTACCGCTTCGCCATCTGTTCATTTAATTACCCAACTACTGGTCCTGAATGTTTTTCTGAATATCTGCGTCACTCAGATGTGTAACTTCAGAAGGGTGGAGCAGCTCCAGGATGTAGTGCTTCAGTAGAGACTGTAGGGGTGCGATGGTCCTGGCATGGTGGGGAGGGAGAAGGGGCCATGTTGAGTGGTGTCAAGACGGCATTGTTGGATTAGGCCTGGTTTCCATGGATCAGAACTGTCTTCATTTGACTAAACTTGTGGTGGAATACATTTGGGAGAGCATCTTTCCATCAGGTAACTAGGATCAGTCCCTAATTCCATACCCTCTCATCTTAGGTGAGTTAATGTGATAAATTCGGTATTTTGTTCTTCCCATCACTGTCCCAGGGAGATTAAATTATACAACAGATGAGAAAAACGAGAGGACACTTTTGTAAACCTTGAAGTCACTCCTGAGCTAGAAAACAGTTAAGTGTAATCTCTTAATGAGAAGCCTCCATTTTAAACGGTGTGGTATGTTTTGTCTTTTCTTTCTGAACCCAAACCTACTTCAGCCCTAATACCAAAATGGTGAGGTTCAAGAAGGGAGACAGCGTGGGCCTCCGGTTGGCTGGTGGAAATGATGTTGGGATATTTGTGGCTGGCATTCAGGAGGGCACCTCCGCAGAGCAGGAGGGCTTGCAAGAAGGAGACCAGATTCTGAAGGTAAGGAAGCCCCGCCTTACAAGGTGCTTTGATGGACGTTTTTTCCAGTATATGTGCGCGAGTACACACACAGACTTTGGTGGAAAATCCACAAGGCATTAACTGAGGGTCTGGTAAAGCATCATCTCTGTGCCAGAAGCAGAGGGCAGAAGAAGTTACAGAATCATCCAGGGAATCAGACCCCAAGGCACAAGGGTGTGCCCGCTCTCTGCGGTACCAAGCCTTGCTCATGAGCATTGCTAAACTTTCCAGTGAAATTCTGGGACCTTCTTTGGGTCCCAGGAGGGTCCAAGAAGACTCCCTGAGTGAACCTTGAGGCAACACATGATCCTAGGACATCTTTTCACTCTCAGCTACTCATGCTACTGACGAAATCTTTTCAAATGCCAGCACATGTACTAATTTGTACTCGACGGCGAATGTACAAATGAAGAAAAAGCATGCTTTCAGCTACTGGGAAAGCCAGAGGTTTAGAGCCTTGCTCATTAAAGTTGGAGGATAAAATAGATTTCTGTTGTAAAAAAGGACAGTACAAGTGAATTTTATGAAAGAGAAGTGGAGAATTCACCTCGAGTTTCAGACACCCAATTTCTGTATAAAACATTGTTAAAGACAAGGAAAATTGCATCCGTATTCAGAACTTTCCTAGAAAGTTTTTGTTTTTTGTTTTTTTGTTTGTAATGTGTTTTGTTTGTTTGTTTCCTGCCATCACCATGGTGACCAGGGAGATGCTGGTTGGGCGCTGATTTCTCTTGCAGTAGTCCTCTGTAGAGGTCAGGCAACAGGTGGCCTTGATAATCATTGAAGCTGACTGTAAAAAAGGCTCTTTTCTTTTGTAAAAGGCTGAGAGAGACTGAGCTCCCTGAGCTGGGCAGAGTGGGAACTGCGACACAGTGAGCCAGAGCTGATACCGAATCCTCCCCAGGCTCCCAGCACAGCCAGCGGGGCCCTGCACACTGCTCTCAGATAATGAAAGGCGATACTTGTCTGTTGGGAAGGACCGCACAGTCTGACCTTGACGTGCATGAACACTGGCCTAATCATTTCCACTGTAGTGCTTTCTTGTTGGTCAGCCTGAAGACACGCAGGGAACTGTGTGCATAGCCTGGCCACTTTCTTTGGCTGGTGGGTTTTAAAGAATCCCTCTCCCTGACATGTATAGTGCACTGTACTGCCACTGAACCCAACAGGTCTTATAGATAACAGAAACATGATTGCTTTGATTTTTATTTATTTTCCCCTGCTTGGTTTAACTGCTTCTTTGTTATTTATATGGTGTGGCTGGTATTTCTCTTTCAAAGTCTGTTACGGAATGGAAAAGACCATAACAAAACCAAACACATACGTGGAGGTGGTTATGATTGTTAAGTCACATGGGTTTTAAAAACTACATCTCATTTGTGTATGTGTGGTGGGTGTGGGAGGAGCGAGAGGAACACTTGTGCCGTGTCATGCATTGGAGGTCAGAGGACAACTTTTGGAAGTCATTTCTGTCCTTCCACCACATGGATCTTAAGGATCAAACTCAGGTCATCAGGTTTGGTGGCAAGTGCCTTGACACGTTGAGCCAAATCACTGGCCCTGGAGTTTCAAAATGTAGCTTGCAAAGTATATTTTAATTTTGACAGTTATAGCTTTGCTCCCAACAGAAGGTCATAGAGATGGATAGAGGGATCCCCGAAACCCTATGTGCCCTTTTATGTTTAAATAAATAGATAAGTATGAGCAATGTACATAGAAAGCATTCATAGATACAGATGAAGTTGTGCAAATGACACAGGAAAGGGTTAGATGGCAAAGTTCTGTGACCTTTGTCCCCAAATAGAGGTGTGAGAATGACAGCACCTTACATGGTAACATTGTTTCAAAGAGGAGCTGATTGTTTCTGCAAATCCCTCTCCCCTCTTGATTTTCTGCTCCCTCTTCCTAGATGCTCTCTGAGCCTTGCCGGGAAGGGGTTTAGTATAAATGTTCCGTTTAGAGCCCAGTACGCCCTTCTCTAATTTTCTGTATGTTGACAGGTTATGGGTCTTTTTATTAATCAATATTGACTGCATAAAGAAACTTCTCGGAGTCAGGTGTGGTGGTACATGCCTTTTATCCTAGCACTCCAGGAGTTAGAGACAGGAGAGATCTCTGAGTTCAAGGCCAGCCTGATCTACAAATCCAGTTACAGGACAGGTAGGGCTACACAGAGAAATCTTGTTTTGGAAAAAAAGAAAAAGGAAAAAGAAACTTTTTTGTTCATTGCTAAGTAGTGCACTAATCTATAGACATAAGGATAAGAACTAGTGGAATTACTATTTCCACTTAGCGAAATGTAGTACTGAGTTCTCTGTAGGGCCCATGACAGCCAGCCATCGGCTTTAGCCTCGTTAAGAGTATCAGATTGGGTTCTAAATAGAACCAGAGATTGGTTACTGCCATTTCACTTGTGCTATTTTCTACCAGTGGGCCTGTTTGCCAGCTAGTTGTTATTGAAGGTTTGTGGCTGTTTAAGACTTGATGGCTCTTCTCTGGGAGCATGCACGACGAAAACCTATAGCTGATAGGCAATGCATCTTCTAGCTCAGCACACAATTGATTTCCCCGTATCCTATGACTCGGGTATGTTCCATCTTCAGTAGTAGATCTTTTTTTTTTTTTATTTGAGACTGGGTTTCTCTGTGTAGTTCTAGCTGTCCTGGAACTCACTCTGTAGACCAGGCTGGCCTCGAACTCAGAAATCTGCCTGCCTCTGCCTCCCAAGTGCTGGGATTAAAGGCATGTGCCACCACGGCCCGGCTAGTAGTAGGATCCTACCATCGTGTTATTATATACATTAAAGACCCCAAATCTTCTAAAGCGAATTAAGCATATTCAGACAAGTATCTAGGCACAAAATAAACAAACAAAAATCCCTAGACCCTTTGTATCCCCACCACAAACATAGCCAAAAAGATACAAGGGAAACAATCCCGTTTTCCATGGCCTAGAGAAGAAATCTGGGGAAGAATCTAACCAAGGAAAGTAAAGACTTGTACAATGAAAATTTTAATACACCAAAGAAAGGATATTGAAGATATCAAAAGGTAGAAGGGTCTCCCATGTTCATGGGGTTGTCAGGGTTAATATTGTGAAAATGGCGACCCTAAAAGTAATCTATAGATTCAACCTAATCCCCATCAGAATTCCAGTGTCAATTCTTAACAAAAACTGGGGATGGGGTGTGTCTCAAAATTCATATGAAATCAAAAAAGACCCATGATAGCCAGGACAATCCTGAAGAATAAAAAGATTGCTGGATGGATCACCATCTGTGATTTTAGTTATCCTACAGAGCTGTGGTAGTAAAAACAGCATGATTGTGGCAGAAAAGAGACACATTGACCAGTGGAATAGAATTGAAAACCCAGGTAAGCCGGGCGGTGGTGGTGCACGCCTTTAATCCCAGCACTTGGGAGGCAGAGGCAGGCAGATTTCTGA
>NW_022196904.1:155367021-155395618 GCF_008632895.1 Mastomys coucha | reverse complement strand
CCCAGGTAAGCCCGTGATAAAGCCTAAAGCCACACACGTGTTGAAAGCCCAGAAATACATACTGGAGAAAAGACAGTTTCTTCAACAAACAGTGCTGGTCAAACTGGTCATACAAGGGTGAAAATAGATCGTTCTCTCTCTTTACAAGACTCAATTCCAAATGGATCAAGGATCTCAATATAAAACCTGACAGACACCCTGAATCTGACAGGGGAGGTAGAGGACATGGTACAACTTACAGGCACAGGAAAGGACTCTCTGCACAGGACCTGGTAGCCCAGGCATAAGACCAACAGTTGACACACTGGATATCATGAAACTAAGACGCTTCAGAGGCTCTAGAGCAGTCGAGTAATCTGTTTGTTACTTACTTTGGGAGACTTAAAAAGAAGGGATTCAGACAGAATGACAATTCTAATCAATCAGTGACAAGTTCTTCATTTGAAGGATTGCCAGGTGTGATGAAATGCAGAGCCCCGAAGCAGGAAGGCAGAGCAGTATTTGTAGTCACCTGGGCTTATTTACCGGGTCCAGGTCACCTGATATGGCTTCAAGGAATCAAATTAAGTCTGTTGAAGGGGCCACAACAAGACTGAGGCTGTGACAGTTTTGTTGAGAGCAATCAGACCTTTTATACCCTGGTCAAAAGCAGAAGGTAGTGGCAATTGCCAGGATTAATATAGTTGTAGTTTCCAGAATACAGTGACGTTTGCAAGCTATACAGGGTACACAAGATTAATGTCTAAGACCTACTGTCCTGTCCAACTTCCATGTTTCCTTGTCTTGCAAGGGAACAGACAAACACAAAGGGGCCTGAACACTTCACTGCCTGAGAGAGTGCACCAGTCTCTCAGGAACTGGAAGGCACATTGTATCCCAGGAGCCATGGACTCTAACCTGAAAAACCTATGACACATGGCTCTCAAGACAGCTAGGTCAGGCCAACTTCATGGTTCTCTGTGAGTACTCACATAGCCCAGGCCAAGAGGAACGTGCTGGGCAAGTGGACTGAGCGGCAGCTGTACAGGCTTGTGCACATTCTACTTTTGCTCCAGATAGAAACAAACAAAATTTTAGGAGTTACCTTTTAAAATATTTGGTACTACTAGATATCAGTCGTAGAGCTTTGTGCATGCTAAGTCAGTACTTGACCACTGAGTTATTTCCCCAGCCCCACTGGGACTTTTCTAGAGTGAGTCTGTCTGCCTATCTGTCTCTCATTTTTGATTTCTGGTTTTTACCTCTGGCCAGGTGAACACACAGGATTTCAGAGGGCTAGTCCGGGAAGATGCGGTCCTCTACCTGTTAGAAATCCCCAAAGGTGAAACTGTGACCATTTTGGCTCAGAGCCGAGCAGATGGTAAGCAAGTTTGGTCATCTGTTTTATTTGAGGGCAGTGGGAAGAATGAGTGTGGGGTATCTTGGGACTGGACTAAGCAACATTGGGTCACAGGTGTGTGGAGAAAATTTAGATACTGTTAATTTTGTATGAAGATATTTTTCTCTCCAACTACTGAAATAGCTTTGCTGGTTTCAGATCATTTGGAGTTAAACTGCTTCTCTAAACAGCGTATCCTCAGTCAGGATGGGATTGTTAGAGAGTCTCTGTATGGTGGGTGGTATTGGTTCCTCTCACCCCTCACTAGCCTCACAAGTTGCTTCACCTTTCCGGGTGCTCTCCTGTAAAGTGGGGTACAAGAATAGTCCCTTCCTGTTTGTATCAGAAGATTGATAAGCAACTGTATTAGGCAGAGGTCTCCAGGGAAATAGAATCTATAAGCGTTAAAGACACTGAACGTGCAGGTTGGTGAGTCCCACGTGGGACACACTTAGCAGAATGGAAGACTCAGTTTGGGTTTAGCCTGAAGGACTAACTACTAGGAGGACTGAAGGTGTAGACAAGGTAAAGAACTCAGGAAAAAGGAAAATGTCCCAGCAGGAAGGCCATGGGGTAGGAACAGTAACTCCCACTGACTTCACAGAATATTCTACTCAGGCTTTCAACTAATTGGTTGAAGAACAGTTTCCTTTGTTCAGTCTTCCCATTTGAATGTTAATCTCATTCCCCCTAACACCTGCCATGCCCCCTGAGAAAGGCCTAGTATGTTTGATATTGTATAGGCTCCCCCAATACACAATCAGGTTGACACATAAAATCCACCATCATAGCACTTCAGGAAGTTAGTAGTTCTCCCTTCCTCCCATTGGAGAGTGATTCCACGATTCCCATAATGCACTAGAATGGAGGAACCCTGAAGGGGTGATGATCTTCAGTTGAACACAACACAGCCAACACTGCTTTTATTCTCCAGTGTATAGAGACATCCTGGCTTGTGGCAGGGGAGATTCGTTTTTCATAAGAAGCCACTTTGAATGTGAGAAGGAAACGCCACAGAGCTTGGCCTTCACCAGGGGAGAGGTCTTCCGAGTGGTAGACACGCTGTACGATGGCAAGCTGGGCCACTGGCTGGCTGTGAGGATCGGAAATGAACTGGAGAAAGGCTTAATCCCTAACAAAAGCAGGTAACTGAGCCTACTTCCTACACATACCTTTTAATCCCCCTTTCACCAGCAGGCAACAGAGCTGCCTCTGAGGAAATCAATCCCACGTGACCTCATCATTTGCCTTCATCTGGTGTCAAGATAGAGCCGGAACCTGTTTAGTGTTGAGCACCTCAGGCTTGGTTGCCGCCCTTGGCTTACTTGAGGATAGCCTTGGCTTACTTGAGAATAGCCTGCTGCCTTGGCTGTGGGAAACACTGTGTGGCCCTAGCCCCTGGTCTCCATCCTTAGGAGAGGCTTGTACGCGCTACGGAACACTTGCTGGTGTGGCGATAGGACTTAACAATGGTGATCTGTTGGCTACATATATTCGTATCACACACTACATGAGCCAAACATGAGCCAACTCATGTACTGAGTTATTGCTTGTGGAGTTCAGAGACCCTGTGGACTTTTCTCATCCCCATGACAAAACACCTGAGGAGGGGCGGTGGGAACGCTGGTCCTCAGCTTGTTTCTTCCCTTGTGTTCAGGGAAGATGCCATCTATTCAGGGTGGTTTTCCCTTTCTAGAAACAACCCCGTAGGCTGACCCAGAGGTTCCTAGTGAGTCTAAATCCTGTCAGGTTGTCAGTGATGGTTACACACAGTGTTTTCTGGCTCTATAGTCCCCTTCATTGTCCCTACTGTCGATCTGAGTCTGCCCTAGTTTTTTTTTTTAAAGATTTATTTTATATATATATATATATATATATATATATATATATATATATATATACACATACATACACACACACTCTTATCTTCATATATCCCAGAAGAGGGCATCAGATCCCAATATGGATAGTTGTAAGCCACCATGGGGTTGCTGGGAATTGAACTCAGACCCTCTGGAAGAGCAAACAGTGCTCTTAACCCCTGAGCCAATCATCCAGCCCTGCCCTGGGTTCTCACCTGACAGTGACTGTGTCTTAATAATAACCTGTTCCCATGCTGTAGAGAATGACTTCTTCTGACTTTCTCTCTCAGAGCTGAGCAAATGGCCAGTGTCCAGAATGCCCAGCGAGAGAACGCTGGGGACAGAGCAGACTTCTGGAGGATGCGTGGCCAGAGATCCGGGGTCAAGAAGAACATCAGAAAGAGTCGGGAAGATCTGGCGGCTGCTGTATCAGTTAGCACTAAGTTCCCTGCCTACGAGAAGGTTTTGCTTCGGGAAGGTGAGGCAGCCACATGGGCCTGAAAGTGACCTGCTGAGCTCTGAGCTGCTTCCTTCATTGTCTGTAGTCATCCAGTTTCAACTTCACCTAAGTCACTTACACCAAAGGTGTGGTGAGGGAATCATATTCAATAGAGAGCCTGAGTGGTTCAGGTGAACTCAATGGAGGCAAATTCTTAAAATGTAGAAAATAATTTTAATACTGACACTCAAGTATTCAGGCGTTATCCACTGAGTGGGGGATGCGTAGCAGTACAGCATCAGAGAATACGTTTTATAAACTGTTTTGTGGGGAGGGCAGTGAAGGCTTGTCTTTGGGAAAGAACTGGAGTTCAGGTGAGATGGGAGAATTCATTTTTTTTTTCTGCTGAGATTGCAGAAGTGTAGACAGTGCACTTGCCTCTCATCTGGACATTATAGGTGTGCATCTGATAGCCTTTCTCTTTTCCCTTTCAGCTGGCTTCAAGAGACCCGTGGTTCTGTTTGGCCCCATAGCAGATATAGCAATGGAAAGGTTGGCAAATGAGTTACCTGACCTGTTTCAAACTGCAAGTAAGTCTGCTCCTAGAGTTTTTCTCCCAGAGTGTTTACTTTGAAAGTTCTCTGGCACACAAACGTTGGAAGAATAAGGACTATTCGCACACTCTGCCTGAGGTCACTGTATGACGTCAGATACACTTTCTCGCCTCCACCTGCTCATAGACTGACACACATTCCCACTTTTGAAACTGTTTGCTGAGCCAGTCGAGAGTTTAAACTGCAGAGCTTTGAGACTTCAGCCGGGAGTATGCGTGCGAGTCTCCTCATAATAAGAATACTCTTTTACATAATGAAAATGCCATTTTCCCCTCAGTAACAGAGATTTAATATGAATGTTATAGTTTGAACGTGGCTAATCAGAAACATTCTAAAAATTGGAATATTTTGAGGGTCAGCACGATACAGCACAAGGGGAACGTTCCACAGTTGCTCTCATACAAGTGATTGGCGTCTAAATACAGGTATACTAAAGATGCTTTGTAAAATTACCTCAGTCTCTGTGTATGAGAGAGGGATGACAGAAATATTTTCTGGAGGGCGGGGAGCAGAGTCCCTCAGATAGCCCAAGCTGGCCCTGAAATTACTGTCTAGCCAAGGATGACCTTGCATTTCTGATCTTCCTGACATTATCTTGCCAGGGCTGATATAACAGGAATATACAACCATGCCTAAGCTAAATCATGAGTGAATGATTTAGGCATGGGTCTCCCTTATTTTCTTTGTAGATAATTTAATTATGCATATGTAAATATTAAAAAATTGGTAGCATTTCTGATCCCTAACTTTTTTTTTTTAAGTTCAGGTTCATCCATTAGGGTTGACATTTATGACTTTAGGACTTTTATTTCCCCATCCATCCTTTAGAAAGAATTACTTGGGATATTGATAGTTGGAGAGTATCAGGTACTCCCTGGTGTTAGGTCCATCTAACAATTCCTTCTGATTAGTTTCCATTTAATAGGGCAGAGGTTGTAGCTTTAGTGGTATGGCTCTTGCTTCATATGAGTAAAACCCTGGTGTTTGTCAAGTAAAACACGTGCACACAAGCACTTACACACATGTGCACATTCTTGGCTATACACACACACACACACACACACACACACACACACACACATGGTTTCTTCTCACTTATGCCATGAGATGGTGCCTAGTGTCATTTGTCCCATTGTGCTGATAATAGGCTGGGGCATTTGGTTGTCACCCGCTTTCTGTCAACATTCCTTAGCCCCATTTTTCTTTTGCAGAAACAGAACCCAAAGATGCAGGATCTGAGAAATCCAGTGGAGTGGTTCGGTTGAATACCGTGAGGCAAATTATTGAGCAGGTAAGGAAACTCATGAGAAGCTCATGTTAACAGGGAACTGGATCGTGGTTTGAAGTAGAAGGTGTATTTTATTAAGATACTAATGATCATAGCTCATGTAGATAGGAGCCTTTTCACTGTGTAAGCCAGGGGCCATTCTTTTACTGAGTTTCCATTATTAAACCAAGTAACACTTATTAGAGGTCCCTCTTTTGGAGAGGAATTTATTCTAGGACACTCTGTTAGGTGTCTGAAACCATGGGCATACCAACACACCGTGTGTGTGTGTGTGTGTGTGTGTGTGTGTGTGTGTGTGTGTACACAAGCACTACTTTTTCTTCACAAGTATATCTGTGATAATTTAGTATGTAAGTTGGAAAGGTGGGAAATACACAGCAATGACTGAAAACAAAGTAGACCAGTGATAACAGTATACTCCAATAAAGCTTGTATAAATGTGCCCTATGACCTCATTCCCACCAAGAACCTCATACTGGCCTCGCCCTTTCTGACTCACCGTTGACCTCAGGGGAAACTGGAGGATAAAGCCATGGAGTAGGAGGGTTACTGCCATCCTTCTATAAGAAGTTTTAACTGATAATATGAAAGTGGATATAATACAGAAAGAAATATTTTTGGCTGTTTAATGTAAATATACAGGGCAGGGTATGGTGGTGCATGTCTTTAATCCCAGCACTAAAAGGCTACACATTCAAGGCTAGCCTTGACTTCTAGTCCAAGTTACACAGTGAGACTCGCCTTCAAAAAAAAAAAAAAGTTTTTCCGGGTAGTGGTTGCACATGCCTTTAATTCTAGCACTTGGGAGGCAGAGGCAGGCAGATTTATGAGTTTGAGGCCAGCCTGGTCTATAGAGTGAGTTCCAGCACAGCCAGGGCTACACAGAGAAACCCTGTCTCGAAAAACAAAAAAAGGTTTTAATTTAAATACATACATTTTATCTGGTATAGTCTTCGCCTCGGAAAACAAACCTCTCCGTGATGTTCCTGATGTCACTATGTGCCACCCTTTGTCCACTTCTGACAGGACAAGCATGCCCTGCTCGACGTTACCCCTAAAGCTGTGGACCTGCTCAATTATACTCAGTGGTTCCCAATCGTGATTTTCTTCAACCCGGATTCCAGACAAGGGGTTAAAACCATAAGGCAGAGGTTAAATCCAACATCCAATAAAAGTTCTCGCAAGTTATTTGATCAAGCCAACAAGCTCAAAAAAACGTGTTCTCATCTTTTTACAGGTAAGTGAAGTTCAAAAGGCCCATGTTCAGAATGAGAAATAAGGAAAGTATCGTGAGTGTGGGATGTGGAATCATGCTCACGACTCGTTCAAGAATAGTTGATAGTGTGGGAATGGATATTTAGACCTATGGCAATTCTGTGTTAAACTTTGTGATTTTGATAGCCAGAAATGATTGTCAAGATATAAAACCCTGGTAATAACCAGTCACTTTCATGGCGCTCGATTTCTGTGGTAGACTCAGGGTTAATGAGTCCTGTGTCTCTGTTAAATGTGTGTGCCTGTTGTCTCCCCACTGTCGGTGATGTACTAACTATGGGATAGGAATTTACTGCAGTGATTGACAGTGTCTCCCAGACAGAATCCCGAGCACTCTGAATGTGGAATATTTAAGCACTTCTTCTTCTACTCTTGAGGTGTAATGATACTGTAAATGGCTTTTTCCCTCAACTATCACCCGATAAATACTACATAAAAATCTTTGTAAATTATCTGGTAGGCTTGCTAGAATTTGCATAGCTAATCTGCAGTGAGGGGAGCAGATGGAATGCTAGTAGCCTGGCCGAGCACTGTGATGCAGATGTGGGTGCTGGGAACAGGAGACTTTACAGCTGGCCTCTACTTGGTCTACATGTGAACTCTTCCAAAATAAGATACTTTTAAAATGCCAAAAATAAAGCCACATGGCAGCCGCTGCTCATGATAGTGAGCTGGCCTAAAAATAGGACCTCTTCTGTACCATCTTCTGTACTCACTCCTGAGTAAGCAGTGGGAGTATGATATCATTGAGAGTCTCAGAGAATTACACAATTCTTTTTGGTTGTGCAGTGCTTTATTTTGTGGGAACACCGGCAGGATACTGCATAGTTGCCACTTTTTCCATTCGGTGGTTGTAGAGGTCAGTGACAGACTTCGTCTCAGACTTCGATGTTTGGGAAGAAGATTAAGGTGAATGGATATATGTCCACATTTGAGCATTGTTTTTCTGTTGTGTCATGTCTCTTGTTTAGAGATGTAGGTCTGAGCATTATGGTGAAAGTTGTAGATAGGATATAGTATAGCCAAATGCCCACGAGAAAAGTGTTGGCCATCGGCCACTCTGGCTCTAAGTGAGCCTCTAAACCGAATGCTGTGTATGTTTTGTTCTGTTTTTTTAAGATGTATTTATTTTTATGTGTATTGGTGGTGTTGGTTTTTTGTTTTATTGTTTGTTTGTTTTTTTGCCTGTTCATATATCTCTGTGAAGGTGCCAGATCCCGTGGAAATGGAGTTACAGACAGTTGTGAGCTGCCATGCGGGTGCTGGGAATTAAGCCCCAGTCCTGTAGAAGAGTAGCCAGTCCTCTTAACCACTGAGCCATCTCTCTCTAGCCCCTGTGGATGTATCTTACCAGCTTGTGTTTTTTTGTGTACTTAATCTTGTATCTTCCTTCATTTTTACTGCTAGCAGTAGTAACTTACTGTGTAGGGGCTGTGAACAGTAATGCTAGTCTGACCTGTGTTCTACCTAATCGGGCTGGTAGAAACCATTACAGGGTCACAGATCCTAGTATGGCTGAGACCAGACTAAAACTGATGTCTCTGACTACATCTCATGTCCTTTATCACCCACCTAGGTAACTCAGATGCCAGAAAAGATCATGTGTAGGTTGTTTATCCCTTGTTTAAATTGCTTTTGATCAGAAATGATCATATTTTAGATTTTAGAGTGCTTTTGTAAGCATTTTAGAGATGAGCCTCAAGTCTGAACATGGGATTCACGTATTTTTTTACATGTGTCGTAGCCATAGAGCCTGCAGGTGATTTGCTGTGATCATCTTGATAGTTCTATATGACAGTTTCACAATGTAGGATTTTTACTTGGATGTTGTGTGCACTCTCAGAAAGTTCCAGACCTTGAAGCATAATCCGATTTGAGATTTTGAATTAATCAGTACTGTATTAATAATTCCTCATTTTAATAGATGAGAAGTGGAACCCACATGATTATGAATGTGCCAGGAGACTCATTTAACCTTCCCAACCCCCATACTTTGGTTCAAGTGCACTGAATGGCTGGGAGCTTCCCTTAGAGGGTCAGATTTGAGTTTTACGCAAGGATATGAGAAATCAGTAGGGTTGTATGAGTCTAGGGTTGTGGAAGAAGAGCCAGGCTTCTGAAGACTGGCCAAGGAGGAGAGGTTGCAGAAGGTAGGGGTACCTGTGGGTGCTTCTTGTCCTAGCCAGGGGCCAGCGTTACTGGCTCTGCAGCTCAGACCACAGACACTGGCACAGAATCTGTTGAAGATCTGGAGGAATGGCATATGTAGAAAGGGTTTGCCCTAGATTGGATTACACGATGGTTGAAGGGAGAGATATGACTAAGGTCACCATCATATGACTAAGGTCACCACCGGGCCTCAGAAATAGACTCTGGCACGGCACAGCGCTTTCTTTCTTTTTTAAAAATTTGCTTATTTTATGTAGATGGTGTTTTGCTTATATGTGTATGTATATGTAACACGTGTGTAAGCAGTGCCCAGGTAGGCCAGAGAATCAAGCATGGGTTCTCTGGAAGGGAGCCAGTGCTCTAACCGCTGAGCCTTGTCTCTAACACCAAGCATATTCTTTCTGATGTAGGCTGATTGAGAAGCCAGGTATTCAGAGCTGAAGCTAGAGGGGCTGTGAAAGTACACTGAGTGTCAAAGATCGGAGTCCAGCTCTTCCTGTGCACTGCATGCCTGACACAGTGAGCCATGTAGTCAGGGCAGAAGGTGCAGGCGCATTGATAGCATGGACAGAGAAGCCCGTTTCTATGCAACTCTCTTTCATACGGTTCTTCCACTGTCAAGCTTGCCTCCTAAAAGCCACGCAGAGGCTCCACAAAGCCTTTTTATTGCCCTTTCACCCCAAGTCCATCCACAGGCTGGGACTGGTTTTTAGACCTAATCAGAAGAACCATGAGCAGAATTAACATCTTTATGAATTAAGTGAGTGGGAGTACTAGATTTGCTTTGGTGAGCACAGTTTAAAGTCATATTTTCTGTTTTATGTGGTCTCCTTAGGCTCAGTATCCCATTCCCTGTTTCCTTTTTGTATAGTAATAAGAAAATGTTCTCACAGAGAAGGTTTTAATTATGGCAATATTAAAATCTTTTCCATTGTGAGCCGGTCATACTCATTAAGACACACTTAGTTAGAGGCTTGCTCAAAAGCAAGTTGGCTTGTCAAAATACTTTAAAAAGTTATGCCTGCATACTCCTTTCTCAGGGGAGATATTTAGTATAAAATGCATTTATACATATATATCATAAAAATGAAATTTGAATTGCATGTGTTCTTAGAACTTTTGAACTGCTTAGTTCATGGTTTAAAGACTGCTTTACGGACTTAGAGATCCAACTCAGGCCACCTTTGTGATGAACTGGCATGTCAAAGCGCCACGAGATGGTCTGGCTATTCCGCTTGCTTTCCAAGCTTCATCAAAATGAGGTTTTTGGTGTTTAACCCTGGAACTTTGGAGGAGCATACAAGTGCTATTACTGTAATTACTATCTTTCTACATCACATTATTGGAAAAGTGTTTTATTTTATGTGGTTTTGTTTGTTTGTTTGTTTTGGTCATTCTTTAGTCTTTGAAAAGTATCAGAGGGAAATGAATCTTGTACTTGCTGAGAAAAATCCAAACTGCAGTAGAAACTAGGAACTACATTCCTAGGAAAGTGTAGGGAGTGTTAGCCACAGGACAGAAATAAGCTGTGGGGTGGCCTGTCTATTATGCTGGTGTTAGCACGAGTGTTAAAGTGACCACAGGTTAGCCCTCCTGGGGTGTAATTCGTATACTGTACCATCGACCCATTTGAGGCACATTTCCATGGGTTTTAGATCCTTCAGAGTTGTGTAGCCATCAGCACAGGAACTTTAGTCAGAAACCTCATTCGTTAGCAGTCCCTTCCACTTTGCATGGTGCCTTTTGGTGTCTCTGTGACTAGGGGTGGGAAGGTACTGCCACACATACCAGAGCTGGACATGGTCCCCCCCCCCCCCCCCAGGTATGAGTATGCTAGCAGGGATATTAGCAGCAGGAGGATTCTTTCAGAGTGTCAGTTCCTTGAGTTTGACTGTCCCAGGAATCCTCTTGAGAAAGAGGCAAAGTGCGTGAGTTGGATACTGCCTCTGAGGGGGGCCTAGAAAGGCAGTGTCTGTGGAGCTTTGACAGCAGTGTACCAGTCCTTAGTTGCCAGGGGGACTCTTGGGTTTTGTTACATTCACCTTGGCAGAGGCACAGATATGTTTCTATGTTTCTTTTTTCTTTCTTCTTTTTTTTTTCTTGTTTTTTCAGAGTCAGCGTTTCTCTATGTAGTCCTGGCTGTCTTGGAACTCACTCTGTAAACCAGGCTGGCCTCGAACTCAGAAATCCGCCTGCCTCTGCCTCCCAGTGTTTCTATATTTCTTAACTTCTAAACTGCAGGTTTTCTTTGTGATGAATTCAGACTTTATCAGACAGCTGCTAATAGAAACCTGTAAAGGGCCACTTAAGCTTTCTTTATACATAGTAAAAGTCACTTGTTTAGTCCCTGGGGTGCACAGTCTCACTTCCACGTTTGCATCTTTGATCATATGCTAGCCGTGATTATAATAATCTTTGTGAAGTACCGTGATAAATAAGGACACAAGAAAATTCATGACATCAAGGTTAATTTCCTTGGGCTACCCAGTGTATCAGTTCTGTCTGATGCTGTGAATAATTAATAACTAAGGAAATTGTAAGCTCATTCACAATTACCCAAGGTCAGAGGTGGAACTTTTTCAGGTTTCCAAGACAGGGTCTTATGTCTCCCCAGGCTGGCCTCAGACTTACTGTAGCCAGTGATGGTCTTGAGCCTTAGAGTCTTGCCTCTACCCCCCAACCCCCACCCCCAGTAGCTGCAGATATACATTAACACACCTGGCTTCAAGATTGAAGTTTCTTAATGAAAGAAACTCAAATTTGATTAAAAGAAAACTTGAAGCTTAATTACTCAGAAATTTTGTGTAATGATTCATTTGGCTTTAGAAAAGATATACACTGCCCCTCTAAAGAGCCATGAAAGCATAATTAAAACAGCAATTCTAGTGTATCTGCAACCTGATCATTTGCATTTTAGATCAGTTTTGTATCTACGTAATGTTTGTGTGTGTGCATGCATGTGTGTGTGTCATGTTCATCAGGATGGTTGGCCACTGAGTGCCCCAGGATCTGTCGGTCTTCACTTCCAGTGCTGGGGTTATAAGCACACACACCATGCCCAGCTTTTTTATACACGGGATTTGAATTCATGTCTTCCTGCTTTTGAAGCAAGCGTACTTAACCGTTTTTTGGAGCCATTTTTCTTGCCTAGTGTACTGGCTAGTTTTGTGTGTCAACTTGACACAGGCTGGAGTTATCACAGAAGGGAGCTTCAGTTGGGGAAGTGCCTCCATGAGATCCAGCTGTGGGGTATTTTCTCAATTGCCCCTTGTGGGTGGTGCCATCCCTGGGCTGGAGGTCTTGGGCTCTATAAGAGAGCAGGCTGAGCAAGCCAGGGGAAGCAAGCCAGTAAAGAACATCCCTCCATGGCCTCTGCATCAGCTCCTGCTTCCTGACCTGCTCGAGTTCCAGTCCTGACTTCCTCTGGTGATCAAGAGCCACGTGGAAGTGTAAGCTGAATAAACCCTTTCCTCCCCAACTTGCTTCATGGTCATGATGTTTGTGCAGGAATAGAAACCCTGACTAAGACACCTAGTTTATCTTTACTACATTCATAGATACAGCGTGACATGCAGATATGGGCCATGTGTCTGTTAGCATCTTCCGTCTGTGCTTCAGGTTGGTGCCTTTACCTGAGCTGTGTGGGGCAGTGGCCCAGGCTGCAAGCTCAGGAAGTAATTTTCCAAGTTTGTACTTAGGTTTCTTTATTTGCTTGGTATGAAGTGTAAGTAAGGCTTTGTCCCCACCCCTTGACCCTCCCCTTCCCCAACCCCATGATAAAAATACCCTGACAAAAGTAGCTAAAGGGAATAGGTTTATTTTTAGTTCACAGTTCAAAGTACAGTCCATTTGATCTGTGCTCTTGAAAATTTATTCTTTCTTTTTTTTCTTTCTTTTCTTTTATGGGCTGGGGCTATGAGTCAGTGGTGGAAGGCATATGTGGCTTTTGTGATGACCCGAATTCTGTTGTTGGCATTGCAAAATAAATAAATAAAATCATGCGCTCTCACACACTGGTAACATACTGTAGCTCTTCTGAAGAAATGCATATCGTGAAAGTAAGCCTATGCAGCCTGGGATGGAAACTAAAACAGCTTTAGTAGCATTCGACTAAAAAGATTTCGTGTTTAAATAACATACAGACTTCTGAACTTGGCAAGTTTTTCTTCAAATGTGGTATAAATATAGATAATGAGAGTAGCTTCTAGATTCAAGGTGGCTCTGAGAATCAGTGCTGACCTTCTGGCTTATGTCTGTAGCTACCATCAATGTGAATTCGGCCAACGATAGCTGGTTTGGCAGCTTGAAGGACAGCATTCAGCAACAGCAGAACGAAGCAGTCTGGGTCTCTGAAGGAAAGGTATGTGGCCTAGGTTTGCTGCTGTGAGGTGAGAGTCTGTGTTCTCGATGCTTCCTCCAGAGGGCAGTGAATGTAGCAAACCGTGAACCAAAAGGGATTTCAATGTGTTCATCAAGTCAGAAGCTTTACCATTCTCCCAACAGAGTTATAAAATGAAGGCGGAATGTGATGAACGCTCACCTACATTCACTTCCCCTCTACTTTTTAATGTAGTAACTAGAATTGCATTCCGAGTACTCTAATCAGAGCTTACAAGTTCTCCTTCCTAACGCCACACCGTACTAAGGACATGGGAAACTCGGAGTGGAGATGAGAGGCAAGGTTGAGAACCATGGGAATGCAGGTTGAAAAGATACCAAGGGAGGTGCTAACAGCTGGTATATGTGCTAAATACAGACATCAGTGGAGAGCGCATCCTGACTCTGAGCTTGAATAGGTTGTATAAAAACACCAGTTTCTAGCCCTCTCAAGTCGGGTGCTAGCCCAGATGTTTAGTCTCCACCACTCCCTCTAGAGGACAAGTTGAGCAGGATGTAGTCTTTGTCCTCAAGATCTTGGCGATTGAACCCAGCTACTTCTGAGAAACTCAGCCTGGGTCTGAGAGTCTTGGAAATGAATAGGAATGTGCATAGCACAAGGTGGAGACAGGCAGGGACCAGCAGAAAAGCTGGAGAGAAACTGATCCTGCAGACTTAAGCGTGGCTCTGCTGGTAGAGTGGATGTAGTAAAGCTAGACTGGAGGGTCTTCAGTTTGTGTCCCTGTGCAGAAATTAACCCAGCATCAACTGATGCTGATTTTGGCTTTTGAACTGATGTTCAAAGCCAAGCGACAGCAGGAAACTCAGTCCCTTCCCTTGTTAGCACATGTCCAGGTTCCCAACACTTGGCTCAGCCCTTGGGAGTTTTCTCGAGCTCCACTCCCAGGAGCCATGCCAGATCCCACTCACCCTTCAAAACAAATTCCTCTAGATGGAAGGGATGGATGATGATGCTGAAGACCGCATGTCCTACTTAACCGCCATGGGCGCGGACTATCTGAGTTGTGACAGCCGTCTCATCAGTGACTTTGAAGATACCGACGGCGAGGGAGGCGCCTACACTGACAATGAGCTGGATGAGCCAGCCGAGGAGCCGCTGGTGTCTTCCATCACCCGCTCCTCGGAGCCGGTGCAGCACGAGGAGGTGAGGCTAGGCACAGCACACCCTGGGCAGCTTGCTACAGGCTGTGAGGCCACGAGGGCCCTGTAGAAGGTATCCTCACTTGAGGATTGGAGCCCAGGACTGCTAGGAAGGTGCACCGTGAGCCCGTGCCTCCATGGCTACAGCTGGGATCTGTAGAAAGTGGAGCCAGGTCGTGACGTTGGGAAAGGGCAGAGTTACCACTCACCACTCTCTTGTCCTCAGGAGTGATAGATAAATAGATCCGGCTTTATGTCCGATACGACTGTCCAAATTACAGATGGGACTTCATGCATACGTTATTGCTGCATTTGCTTGTAACCTTTGATTAGGCCTCTCTCTCTGTACTCTTAGGAGCCCTGCTTTTCTTCTCCTCGTGACCTTTAACCTCCTAATGCTATCAAGGTTCCTGAGTGTTTCCCCATCAGTTTCCTTCTCTCTGTATGTCACCTTTTAAAATGAGCTCCATACATCTGATCAGATGCACTGTGTTTCCAGTGGCTCACGCAGTCCTTCAAACTACCAGTGGGCACCAGTATAGTATTCAATGTACCTCAGAGAACACTGGAATGATGGTCTTTGTGGACAGTGTTATCTAAGTCCTTTTGGATGATAATTATGCACTCCCCTTTAGCAGGTTAGCTCATTCCGATAAATGATAAATGATAGAAGTTCTCCCCGACCCCTGAAAAATCAAGGAAGAAAAAGACACACACACACACACACAATTAACATATAGTATAGATAAGTAGTAAAGAATAAGTTAATGACTACAACTACAGACATAGCAGGAGCTACTGCTGGTAGTGACACAGGCCTTTAGATTTTAGGAGTATTTGGTTTGGTTTCTCTTCCTTTAAAGGTAGAGCATGCTGCCTTGTATTCCACCAATTTAGCGAAGTGTGTCCTAAGGTTCCTCTAGGGAAGGATGGTGGGTGTCTCTCTTCGCAGTAAGAAAGAGTTGCCTTGGCTCTCTAGCTTTCTAGTTCCCACGGGTTTTCAGAAATCCAGCAGAGCAGCGCGCTCTCTTCTCTCTGCTTGGGTGTTGTTGGTGTGAATGAACTTTTATGTTTTGTAGAGCATAAGGAAATCCAGCCCAGAGCCACGAGCTCAGATGCGGAGGGCTGCTAGCAGAGACCAGCTTAGGGATGCTAGCCCGCCCCCAGCCTTCAAGCCAGAGCCGCCCAAGGTATGTGGCTGGGAAGCCCAGGATGGGAAGGAGGAGGAAGCAGGTGCCTTGGAGCCCCTTGGCACCCAGGGGGACACACAATGAGGCGATGTGAACTCACCATGTGCTGTGTTAGAGCCTGTCCTTCAGACCATTGAGTGAGCCATAAAAACCAGGGAAGAGTGAGAGATGGGCCCAAAAGCCATTGTTGGAAAAATCTATAATTTTAGCCTTCACAGTGAATGAGTTACTTAATTTATTTACTTTTCATCTATTTATTCATTAATTTTGGTAGAAAAGTGAAATACGGTCAAATGCTGCATGCCAGAAACACTAATTTTGGCCGTTTTGTGTATTTGTTTTGTTTTGTTTTTTTGTTTTCTTCTTTTTCTATCCAATAAAATTTTTCTGCCCACCATCTAATTTGGACATAACCAGAAACTCCTCACTGGTGATCTCCTGAGAAAAACAGGCATCACTGTTGTGTAGAATGCCTCTCACTAGAAAAGCATCTTAATTTCTTGATTTAATAAGTTATTATCTAGAATCAACATAAGGGCTCCTGGGTGTGAGTCTTGTGGCTTCAGATCACAATCACCTGTTAACGGTAGGCTTTTCCTTGTAGCTCAGTAAAAAAAAAAAAAAATTAGTAACTTGGATGAGAAGGATTAGTGACTATGTAAGCTGACAGCAGTAATTAATGACTTGATATAAGAAGGCACCAAAGGACTGCGATAGCTCTGAAACTGAAAGCGAGGGAGCAGTGGCCGCTGGCACGGTGTCCTGCCTGCCTTGCCCCACTCCAGCTCAGCCTCGTTACCCCACAGCCAAGTATAGCTCTCACTCTTTGGCCCAGGCTCGTACCCTCCAGGCAGGTTGACCTCAGACAAACCTACTCTTTCATCTCCAAAAGTGACATTTTCTGTGAGATGATCTTCTCCACTGTGAAGTGAGTCTGTTCCACCTCTAGCTACTTCAGGTCACCCCACTCTGCCAACACTTCTGTCATCTGCAGGTAGGGCTCAAGACGCCTGACCCGAGGCTGTTTGCCCTGTCATAGTTGGTTCTTTGTCAAGATGTGGTTCTTTCTCAAGATGGTTATATTGCCCACCTTTGGAAACTGATCAGGAAACACAATGTATTAAATCACTAATGTAGCTCTGAAAATAAACTAAAAGCCCAAGGTCAAAGGCATGCTATTGCTCTCCGCAGGCCAGAAGCCAGAATAGAGAAGACTCCACCAAGTCAAACCTCTCCGCCACGGCTGGCAGTGAAATCCCGGGGGGATCCACCAAGAGCTATCCTCCCCCTGTCGCAGCGAAGCCTGCCTTTGGGCGCTCCATCCTGAAGCCTTCCACTCCGGTCCCCATGCCTGAGAGTGAGGAGGTTGGGGAGAGCACCGAGGAGCAGGAAGATGCTCCCAGATCAGTCCTGGGCAGAGTGAAAATATTTGAGAAGATGGACCACAAGGCAAAATTACAGAGGATGCAGGAGCTCCAGGAAGCCCAGAATGCGAGGGTAATTGTTTTCAACCACCAGGGCATCTTAGCTTGCCCCCCGTGGGAGTTTCAAGATGCACACCCCTTATCCCACTGCGAGAGATATGCCAGGGACAGCCGCCTACACAGTTCCCTTGTGCTGCCTCCAGATTGCCGGCTGGTAGCACATCCTTTTTGCTTCTGATCAAGAACCTATCAGAGTATGGTGGGGCACGCCTTTAATCCTAGCACTTGGGAGGCAGAAGCAGGTGGCTCTTGGTGAGTTTGAGGCCAACATAAGCATAATCTACAAAGAGTTCCAGGACAGTCAGGGTTATACAGAGAAAAGAGTTCCAGGACAGTCGGGGTTATACAGAGAAAAGAGTTCCAGGACAGTCAGGGTTATACAGAGAAACCCTGCCTTGGAAAACAGAAACAAGCACAAAGCCAGATGAGCAAGTCCAGGCTTGCACCTTTCTAGTTCATTTTTCTGGAAATGAACTAGAAGGTGGTAGGACCTGAGGACAGGGTGAGCACGAGTCAGCCTCTCCATCCTGCAGATCTGTGGTCTGGTCTGGTCTGGGAGGTTCAAGTCATTTGACTCTCAGATGTTATTGTAGGTGGTATATGGGTGATGGTTAGTTGGTCCTCGGGCCTTTTGTATGTTCCCAGATTTGCCGTAGCATCCCGGCAGTCTTTGGGACCATGGGCCGTAGTTTTTCAGCTGGTAGAACGTTTGAGATGCACGTGAGACATTTCAGTATCAGATAACTCTTGACAACAGAAGTGGGGACACGGCTGTGGTCACAGCAGCTTGGAGGCCAAGACAGGAGAGTCACTGGAGCCCAAGAGTTAGAGATCAGCCTGGGTGACACAGTGAGACCTTCCCTTAAAAGTTGGGAGGAGGGGACAAAGGCAGGACAGGTTTTCTCCCAATCACCCCTTCTCTCTCCTGTCTTGAGACCTTACAGATGTTGCCCTGAGTGACCTAGATACAAGATGTGCTGTAGCTTCAGTCTCCTAGGTAGTTTGAACCACAAGCCCTACTTAACCTAACATTTATCATTCACCTGTTTGTAAGGGGCATAAAATGTATTCGTATCACTCTGCAGCCCATACTTCCATCGCTCTCGGGAGCTTCCCCAATTCCCAAGTGAAACTGTACTCATCTGACAGTGATCCCCATCCCCTCCCTCCATTCGCTCCCCCCACCCCCAGCCTCTGCCATACCATTCATTCTACACTGTGCCTCAGAATTTGATGGTTTAGTGTCCTGTCTCAGGGCTCCCCTTCCTCACCATTTGATCCCAACCATGAAACAGGCTTGCATCTATTTTTCTTTTTCTGGAAACAATCTAGAAGGTGGTGGGGACCTGTGGACAGGGTAGGGCCTGACCAGCAAGAGACCCATGCAGTTGCCCATTCTCTCCCCGTTTCCTCATTACCACAGATTGAAATAGCTCAGAAGCATCCTGACATCTATGCGGTTCCAATCAAGGCCCCCAAGCCGGACGCCGGCCTGCCCCCGCACATGAGGTAAGGGCTATTTGGTGGGTTGGTCAAAGGAGGGGGCTTCTCCAGCATCTGTATTTGAAGAAATAAAGTACTCTACCCACATGCCAGAGTGCTAAGAATTTCCTTCCCAGGCTCACTGTTAACCTTACCCTGTCAGTCAAACCTAACTATTAAGATCACAGAATCAAAAGCCGGGCAGAGACAGGGCAGATCTCTGTGAGTTTGAGGCCAGCCTGGTCATCATAGTGAGTTTCAGGACAGCCAGGGCTATGTAGAGAGACCCTGCTTCAGAAAGATGACAGAATTGGAAGTTTCTGGCCGCTTGCCCCGTGCGCCCAGTGGCACTAGAGCCTTACATTGTGTTAGGAGGGCACGTGAGCAGATGCCAAGGGCTTAAGTTTCTATTGTCACTAAAGTTTAGTAGCTTGAAGCCTAGCTCCATCATCCCTTCGTATCACCATGCACAGACGGGACTCTTGCGGCAAACTGGGTCTGAAGGACTGCGACAGGCAGATGCTGGGCTAGCACAGCATCTAAGTGCTGAGCAGGCACTAAGCATTATTATCAGTGTCTTCCTGTGGTGATCTCGGGTTGAGTTATTTCCTGCTTCAGGAAGCTAGAGTCTTGTTTAAAGCACTGAAAAAGTGAGAGGCACATAGATTGCTCTGAATGCCAAGCTGACACTGACAGAGGAAACTTGGCACCATTGATTGACACTGGAGAGAACTCTTTGCTGGGAGTGGGGGTGGGGTGTAGTGGAGTGCCTAGGAGTAGAGCAGGCACAGTCTTCCTGTGTTAGTTCAGACAAGAGGTGGCTGACCAAATAGGCCATGGCCTTGACCCATATCGTATCTTTTCCCTTATCACCCTGTGAACCTGAAGAGGGGCCAGCAGTGCCCTGGCTGGTGGTAGAATGTGCCCAGGGGTCAGGAAACAACCAGTCTGCTGGGCTCATAGCTTCAGTGACTCCCGTGGGCATCCACATGATATGGGCTGTGTTTGATACCCTCAATTATTTTTAGTTCTAGACCCCCAGAGCCACAGAAAGCTCCTTCCAGACTTTACCAGGACACCAGAGGGAGCTACGGCAGTGACCCCGAGGAGGAGGAATACCGCCAACAGTTGGCAGCACACTCAAAACGAGGTTACTACAGCCAACCCTCCCGGTACCGAGACACGGAATTATAGGGCTCTACTCGTGGACTCCTGCAAGGCCACCTGGAGATCTTCTCCAGTTACAATGCACTGCAGAGATATGATGGGGACCCAGGCAACAGACAGCACGAGTTATCAACTGAAGGCTCTGTTTGTGGGACTGGAGTAAAGTTGATTATGACTTTCTTGAATGAAGAGAAACACTACAGTTTGATAACTGTTACTTGCTTTGGTGTGGACCAAAATCTGTATTAATCTCTCTGTATTTTTAATATGTATATTGAGCAATAACTATTTTTCCTCACTCACAGCTGCCTTCCAGCACTGCTTCAATGTGAAGCAAATGTGAACAGGGAGTAAAAAAAGTACTCCCTCTCAAACTGAATTCAGAAGTATTTTATCATGACTTTCTAAGTGCCTTTGACAAGATGTGTCTTACGCTTGCTTCCCTGACGCTTTATGCAAAGCTATAGTGGACTAAAACTTTATTTTGACTAAATTTTTATACCAGTTTAGCAGCTGTAACTGCCCCTGCACCATGCCACCTTTTCAGGGCATTGCCTTTGTAGTATTTTCCATAAATTCCGACTGTACATAGGACAGCAACACTCAGGTGTGTGGCTATCAGTTCTACTTAGCTTGGAGGCCAAGACTTAAGAGTGTTTGTTGTTTGAAACCACGTGCTCCACAAAGGCAGAGACTCGAGAAAAGGGTATTTTATTTCCTTTATATCAGCATATGTACTGACATCAGGTGGTTTTATAATTTAATAAAAAGGAGTACCTTGTAGTTAAGAATGAGCTTTGTGCTGAATCTCTATATACCTTTCTTTTTGGGCAGTGTGGGGTGGAACCCACTATCCTCATGCATTCAGAGTGCTGCTCCGCCACTGAACTATACCCCAGTCTTCCTGATTTTATTTTAATTAAAAAAATTTAAAAGACTTAAAAAAATTGTGTATGAATGGTTTTCCTGCATGCATCTATGTGCAGCACATGTGTGCCCAGTGCCTGCAGAGGTCAAAGAGGGCATCCGGTACTCCCAGAACTGGAGTTACATTGGTTGTACTCTACCATATGGGTGGGAATCAAACCTGGGTCCTCTGGAAGAACCAAAAGTATTCTAAAGCACTGAACCTGTTTTCTGGTGCCTCCTTCCTGTTGTGATCACACAAGTGAAAACTTAAACATTGGGAAATGGAAACACAGGAAGAAGAAAATACCCCCATCACAGGTCTGATCATTCTCGGGCAATTCCTCCAGTCCCTTATTCATGGGAGTCTGTTGTGTGTCTGTTGATGTCTGTGGGAGATCCCTGAGGCTGAGGGGTATTTCATGTAGTTTTACACTCTGTCTGCCTTTGCTCCAGGAAGTGACCATGCTACCAGCCCCCTCCTAGCTTCCCTCGAATCCTCCAATAAATGACACAGACACTCAATTAGTTGTTCCTCTTCAACTTGCTTTAAGACACAATTGTTGGGCACTACTATCTCCTGCCTGGAAAAGCATGGCCTTATCAGTTTCTTATGTTAGTCTCTTCCACCACCTAGGAAAGTTAAATAAAGTTTAACTAGTAAACTTCAGTGACTAGTTCCACCTAGCTCCTGCCAAACATTCCTGACCACCCGCCTGTAGGAGCTGCCTGTGTGGCCACTCCATTTTCAGATCTCACATGGTTGCCCAGTTCTCTCTCCAAAACATGGAGAGAGAACTTTCTGCCTTTCTCCCAGGACCCGGAAGTTCTGCTTGCCCTTCCACCGAACAATTGGTCCGTGGCTTTCTTTACCGACAGATCAAGAACCAGTTGGGGAACAGAACCTTAGCATAAGAACCACCCACTACAGTGTTGGGTTTGTGCTTCTGTTCCCTATTCACGTTTTATCAAGAATGTTCTCTCACACAGTGAAGAACTCCATGCCCATCGTGACTCATCCCTGCAGAATAACCTTGCCCCTGCTTCATAAGTGAAAACTTGCCCATTGGCCAGTTTGATTATGTTCGTTTTTTTCTCTGTTAGATGTGCTCCTTTTATCTAAGCTGTACTTTGTATGCCAGCCAACATCACATCAGCCCTCCTGCAGGTGGATTCTCAGCACTGGAATTAGCAAGGGGAAGTGGTGGGCTTTTAAGGCTTGTGTTTACTACTAGATTGCTTCCTAGAAAAACTCACCTGTTTCCACTCTCTTGAAAGAATAAAATAGGTGCAAAATATAAATGTGGCAGTTTAGGAAGTTAAGCTCGTATTAAGTGCCCTGAATTTGGGAGAGGAAGCCTGAAAAGGACGGGTTCTGTTAAGGGCCCTTTATGTTATGTCCAATAGTAAGCTTAGGTTTTAGTGGAGTTAGAACTAGGGCTAAATGAGTCATGCTCTAAACTTGTTCTTTTCCATGCCTGTAAATTTGGGGGCTGTGACTCCAAGCCATCTATTACGGTAGCTTAAATTTCTGAGCTGTCTTTGAGACAGTGACTAACGATGCTCGTTCCACAAATAAAAGCCACTGACTACTGCGGCAGATGAAAAACGTACACCGCTTAAACCCCAGATGACTTACTGTTCCTTCCTCCTTAAGATACAGGAACAAGCCATGCAGGAAACCATTTAGGGAAGAAGGTCAGTAGGCATCCCTGTATGCACTGGCACAGGCTAGTATCCGATGCACTAAGTGGTGTAGACAGCAGTGTATCTGGTCTCTGGAATGGCTGTCGGTGCCCAGTGACCACCAGTGTTCCTACATCACGTCATATGTCTGAGGAGGATTCAAAGCTATCCATGGTATAAAGGGAATCATGGGATGGAGAAACTGGAGAAGAGAGTGGGGAAGTGAACTTTGAGTGAGGGTGATGTTCACTCTGTTGTGGCTCCACAGGTTTTCAGAAGCAGAGGAGGAGTTCCCAAATGGCTACTGTATACAAGGATGATGGGGGGGGGGAGGTCAAAAAATTTTTTTTGGTCATTTTTTTTTCTTTTGAGATCTCACCACATAATCCAAGCTATTCTAAAATGTCAACCTTCCTGGCTCAGCCTCCTGAGTGCTGGGGTTCTAGGCATGTTCCACTGGTTGGCTTGGGAGGTCTGTTTCTTATGTTCCTTTATGGGGGGTAGTAGCACAATTCTCAAAGAGCACACAGAGGTTCTTGGAGAAGGGAACAGAAATGTGTAAGGCAGCACTCTGTAGGGTGGGTTTATCCCGAGTTTGCAGCTGTCTGGGATGCACAGCTGGGGAGGACGATCTCTACTGGAGTAAATGATCCTAGGAGAGGTGGGCTGAGATCTGAGAGCAGATGTCCGTGAGAAGGGGTGGAGGAGAGGGAGTGAGTGTGTTCTGGAAGAAAATTGGTGAGGGCTGGGCTGGGCTATTCCTACAATCCTTCCGTGATTCATGACAAGCTGTTTTGTTCTGTTCATGGTGTCCCTGCCTTTCTAAGACAGTTCCATTAGGGACCACTGGAAGGATAGAAGGGCTTTGCTAAAAGGTATGTGGGAAACACTTAGCCATTGCTCACCTCCATTAGCAGCCCAGGAAATGAGAATTACTGCAAGTTGATTTGGAGCATTTTTAAAATCAAAGATGCTGGGATCAGGAGTTGGATGGCAGCCAATGTCTTTGTGTTCAAGTGAAGCCTGTGAGACTCTGAGCAAATCTAGCCTGTAGATAATTCAGTGTAAGAGTATTTACATAGCAGTGTGGTGGGTATGGTGGTTGTGGCTAGTGGTAATTGTCAATCTAGAATCATCATTATCTAGCTGGCTGGGATCCTGGACTGTATAAAGAAGGCCATCTGAATGATCAATACCTAAATCTTCCCTCAACTTAGTTACCTGGTTACTATCTCCTTGCTCAGCACCCTAAATCTGCCCTCAGCTTAGTTGTGTTTCTAATCTCTCACCTGCTACCCCAGGCCCAGTTAGGGAAGTGGCCAATGGCCACTCTACCCGAGATCTCACGTGGCTTGTGGCTCTCTCCCTCCAAAGCATGGTGAATTGCTTTTCCTGCCTATTTTCTTGTCTGCCTGTGGGAATCTGGAAGTCCTGACTCTGCTACCCAGCCATTGACCACCATCTTTATTGACCGATCATGAACCAATTGGGGAACAGGACCTTCAGCATTCTCACACAGAGTCCTGATCAAAGCCTCAGAACCATCCCCTACAAGTTTCTCACTTTCTCGCTTTGGTTTCACTGGGGTGTTAACTTTCTATTACTATCACAAATATCTGAGGAAAAACAGAAAGGATAAAAGAAACAAAAAAGATCTGTTTGGACTCATAGTTTTGAAAGTTTCATTCTATGATCAGTGGGCCTTGTTGCTTTTGAGCCAGTGGTAAGGCTTCACATCATGCAGGGAACACAGTGGCAAATAGTGCTGCACTCATGTTCTGGAAGTAAGGGTGAGGCGGGCAGGGAAGGAGTTGCAATGTCTCCTTTGAGATCATGAGTCCTGTGATGTAAAAATATCCCAGTAGGACTCACCTCTTAAAGGATCCACGAGTTCCCAACAGTACCATCCTGGAGATCAAACCCTGTAGTACCTGGGCCTTTAAGGGATCTTCATGGACTAAACTCTGGCACCCTGTAACTTCCTCTCCTGTTCCTCTGTCATTGCCTGAGTGTGGTGATAAGAGAGAGGTGGAGCAAAAATACTCTAGCTGACTCAATCTAGGTCAGCCTACCTGTGTATAAGGAAAATGACAAGCTGTTTTTAAGCCACCTAGTTCTGGGGTGTTACGAAACAACCCCACATGAGTCTCCAAATCCTTTCTCCTACAAAACCTGTATATGTTCCAGATGCATGAGAATGCTTGAACCCCCACACACTCCTGATTCTGTCTTCCTATCTTCTGGGAAAATCCTTTCTCTCTTCTTTGCCAGTTTTAAAAGCCTCTGTGATGGCTAATCTCAGTTGTCAGCATGACACACTTGAGAAAGAGGGAATCTCAGTTAAAGAATTGCCTCTACCAGACTGGGCTGTGTGCGTGGTCTTGATTGATGATTCATGTGGGCGCGTCTAGCCTGCTGTGGGCAATGCCATGCCTGCACAGGTGGTTCCTGGTTGTATGAGCAAGCTGGCTGACCCTGCACAAAGGAAACAGAAACTCGTCCATGGTCACTGCCCTCAGTTCCTGCTTCTAGTTTCCTGCCTCAAGCTCCTTCCCTGGCTTCCTGCAGTGAAGGGTAGGCTAGGTAAGCTGAAAGAAACCCTTTCCTCTCCAGATTGCCTTTGGTCATCATGTTTATCTTGGCAATAGAATGCAAACAAGGGCAATCCCATTTACCTTTCTAGGCCTCGTTAATACATGGCCTACCACAGCTTCTCTGATTTCCCCAGTCAAACTTACCAACTCCTTTAACAATCTCCATGGCTCTTCATCTATGCCCATCCATCTATGTATTTTCAAGAGTATTCTAGCATGCTAGAATGCCACATATATGCGGCCTTTTCTCAAACAGAAATATACTATGTACATAAATTAAAATATAACTCACAATTTTAAGATGGGAGATAGGCTGGAGAGGAGGTTGAGCAGTAGAGTCCACGTACTGCCTTCAGTTCCCAGTACTCACATTAGGCAGCTCACAACTGCTTGTAACTCCATCTCCAGTGGCCATAGGTATCCATACATGTTTAGCATTCAATTACACACACACACACACACACACACACAAATAATAAAGATTAGTTAAAATAAAATATTTTAATCAACCATAGGTATGTTCCCCCCTGTTTCTATTTACATTAAGGAGGGGGTGCCTGTATTTGCTTTCATGATGGCCACAGTTTGTGGAAAATGTGCAGTAGATAATGACTATCTTTTATCACTGTTATGGCTTAATAAGAAGTATTCCTCGTGTGTTTTGAACACTTGCTCCCTAGCTGGTGGCAGTACTAGGGGAGGTGGTGGAAATTTTAAGATGTAAGATCTAGCTTGAAAATGGCTTCTATGGGGATGCTCTTGGGAGGTGTATCTACCCCTACCTCTTTCTGCATCCTCTGGATTCTAAGTATCCTTCTGTGTTCCCTGCCTCCAGGCTGCCCTGAAGAGGTCCCGCCAATACACACTCACAGTAGGCGAGGAACCAGTGGTTCCAGCTAAACCCTCTGAAAAGATGAGTGAAAATACATCATTCTTCCATGACTTTGCTTCTATCAGGTGTTTGGTCAGAACTATGGGGGGAAAATCCCCTAACTACAACAATCTCAAAGGAGAATAAAGCCAGTAACAAACTTCTTACACTGTGTTCGTGTCAACTTCAACAAGTGACACTGTAATGATCCATGCAAGATAAGTATTGGCAGCCAAGTTGATTAAGCCAGTTAAAAGTTTTAAGTCCTTTTTATTGAAAGCCAGACCAAGAAGAGCAGAGTTGTGCATATGAAATCTCTTGGTACCCAAGTTCAGAGGTACAGAGTTTTATAGGCAATAGCCACAGACCATAATTTACATTGAAGTTGGATGAGGGTCAGAGTAACCTTGAAACATTCATCCTTGGTAAAGCATGGTAGTTATTTTAGACATAACATGATAGTTTTTTTTTTTTACTTATATTTTTTCTAATTATTTTAGTTTAATTATTTTGGTTAATACATCTGGATGGATCATGGCCAAGGCTATGAAAATGTCAAATGTGTTGTCAAGGCAAATGTGACCATTTCAGGGAGGTCAGAGGGCTGAGAATTGCCTAAGTAAACATAAAATCGAGTCCTAACAGGACCGAGTTACCCTAGCCATTTCAACATCAGTTTATGAGCTGAAAGTGAGTAGAAGAAGATGTGCAGACAGACTGTCATGCTTTGGGAGCTGTGGTGCATAACCATAATCCCAGCCCTGGGGAGGCTGAGTCAGAAGGATTGCACGTTTAAGACCATCCTGAGCTATAAAGTGACATAATAAACCAATGAAAAAATAAAACACCAGGCATGAACTTAGCATGACCAGGCAAAGATTGGCTAGTGTGTAGAGTTAGGATCTTCTTGCATCGATAAACTGGGCACGTCAAACATTTTACTCAGCTCATTATGAGGGAACTTAGAAGTTAAAATATGAGAAAGAACATGAGTAATAGCATTTGGGCGTGGGAGAGATAGCTCAGCAGTTAAGAACATTCATGCTCTTGTGTAGGACCCAGCTTCCATTACCAGCACCCACAGGGCAGTTCACAGACACCCATCACTCCAGATCCAAGGGAATTATCTGACTCCTTCTTCTGACCTCTGCTAGCACCAGGCACTCATGACATAGTGCACATACATACATGTGGGCAAAACATTCATACACGAGATACATCTAAAAGAAAGATGAAAGAAAAAGATTGGCATATGAGTGAGGTACATCCAAAATTACTTACTCTTCTACAGAGCAGTGAGTGAAAACCTCTGTAAGTATCTCTCCCACCAGACAGAAATTACTCGTGTCTTTCAGACAAACATCTGCACACCAGTGTTTAGGTTTAGGAACTTGGATCAATGGTGATAGCATCCGTCCATTACTGTGTGAGTCATTGTACTGAGTAATCTCACACACTATTCTGTGGCTCATTAAGAAAAAAATCAATTCTTTACATTTGGATTATAGCAGGAAGGAGTATTAATTAGAAACACTTACTGCATGCTTCTGTCAATAAACCCAGACACTGTGGACTGGCTCTGATTTATTCTCTGCTTTTGAGAAGTTGACATTGTAGATGTTTTTGTTTGTGTTATTTATTAGAGTTTGAGATTTTCTGAGCTGAAAACTTGCCTTGGTCTATAGCCATGCATAATAGGATTCAAAGCAGTTTCTGGCTTCTGAGTTTAATTTCCTCTCTCCTTTTCTAGAGGTCTTTTCTAGAGGGTTTTTTAAAATGATGTGTTGAACCTATTGTATAGTTTTCTCCTTCAAAAAAATTGTAAAGCATTATTGTGTTTTAGAGAACCTAGTTTACAAAATGGCAAAAAGTTATTTTTAACATCCACGGAACAAATCTAGTTCAGGAACAGGAATTTCTTGGCCTACATGAAACAATGAACTTTATAATGAAGGGCTGTGAGATGCCTCAACAGGTAGAGGTGCTTGCTGCCAAATCTGATAGCACAAGTTCCGCCTCTGGGTCCCATGTGGTAGAAGAAAAGAACCAACTCTTACAAATTGCCCTCTGGCCTTGCATATGCACTATGGCTCACATGTGTACTCATATGTATACACAAAATAAATGCCAAGACATTTTAAGGATTTATTTTAACTTTAAGCATATCAGTGTTTTGCCTACATGCATGTTTGTATATCACATGCATGCAGTGTCTGAAGAGGATGTCAAACCCTTGGAACTGGAGTTATAGATAGTGGTCTACCATATTGGTTCTGGGAATTGAATTTGATCATCTAAAAGAGGAACAAGTACTCTTAACCATGGAGCCATCTCTTAAGCATGTATATGTGTATACACACACACATATATATGCTATTATGCATTTATATATACACACACATACACACACATACATACATATACATATACACACACACATACACATACATATTATATACATATTACCGAAAAATCAAATTTTAGGTAATACCAAGATTTCTTTTCCTTTTAAAAATGGTAGACTGGGGCTGGCGAGATGGCTCAGCAGATAAGAGCACTGACTGCTCTTCCGAAGGTCCTGAGTTCGTGTGGGAAGCCCTGCTGTGCTCTCGGAGATTCTCAAACCGAAACTACAAGTTGACAGCTAGTCTCTG
>NW_022196904.1:155348123-155359905 GCF_008632895.1 Mastomys coucha | reverse complement strand
AGGTCTCCCACATTCCCGGTTCGTGGAAACCCACGCTAGTAGGAAGCTGCGGGACGGCATCCTACAAGTTCGGATCCCAGCAACCACATGGTAGCTCACAACCACCCGTAATAAGATCTGACACCCTCTTCTGGTGCGTCTGAAGACAGCTACAGTATGTTATGCCAGAGCAAGCTGAGCCAGAGTGAGTGGGGCTGGAGTGGGGCCGTCCTGAGTTCAATTCCCAGCAGCCACATGATGGCTCACAGCCATCTGTACAGCTACAGTGTACTCATACACATAAAATATATAAATAAATCCTTTTAAAAAATGGTAGACTAGGTTGTGCTGAATTTGTGTCTTTTCATAGTAGCAGCAGGTTAGAGCTGAGTGGGTACTGTTTGTTATAAACCAAGCCCTGCCCAGAATCCTTTATAGAGCTGTGTAGATATGTAAGGCCAGACTTGCCCACACTTGTTCACCTCTTTCTGTTCCTTTCTATTGCCTTACAGTGCCAAGTAGTGGGCAGCATCCATGCAGCCACAGGGAAGCCAGTATCCACGCAGCCACAGGGAAGCCAGCGTCCACACAGCCACAGGGAAGCCAGCGTTCTGAACACACACACACACACACACACACACACACACACACGCACACGCACACGCACACGCACACGCACACGCGCGCACACACACACAAGCAACAGAGCACCTCTCTGGGAAAGTTCCCAGCATTCTCACAAAACAAGCCAATATCTTTTGAGTCCCTGACATCTCTGAGTGCCATACTTTAGATGGTTGGAATGAGAAATAGTGAGAGGGTGGCAGCTGCAGTTGATCCTCTGTGTCTATGGATTCCCAACTTTGGGATCCAAAAAACCACACACTGAAATGTTTTTTTTATTTTTGTTTTCAAATTTTAGGGACCAGCGAGATGGCTCAGCAGTTAAGAATTTGTGCTTCTCCTGCAGAGGACTTGGGTTCAGTTCCCAACACCCATTTAGGGGCTCACGACTCTCTATAATTCTAGTCCCAAGGGATCCAATACCCTCTTTGGCCTCCTCTAGTATCCGGCACACACATGATGCACATATAAATGCAGGCAAAATACATACTTAAAATAAAAGTAAATAACTAAAAAATAATAACACAAAAATTTAAACCAGTACAGGATTGCTGGTGTTTGCCCAAAATACCAGCACTTTGGAGGCAGCTGCAGAAGGATTCGGGCTAACCTGGGCTACATAGTAAATAAGCTCTACTTTCAAAGACTAAAACCAAAAGACAGCCAAACCAAACCAAACCAAACCTAAGCCCAATGCAGCAAATATTTATGTAGTATTATGTTGTGTAGGAATTTTAAATCCTAGAGAATAGAGAGAGAAGCACATGTTTTTGCAAATGCTGTGGCCATTTCATTTAAGGGATGTTAACCCCTTTCTGTGCTGCCTCCCAAAAGGCCACACCTCCTAGTTCTTCCCAAACAGTTCTACCAACTGGAAACCAAGCCTTTAAACGTAAGAGTCTACGGGAACCATCTTTATTCAAGCCACAGCAGCTATGAAATCTCAAAGCATGTCCCTCACCCTGTGAGATACTTCCTTTAGCAAGACTTCCTAACTGTTCCACCAACAGTGCCCCCCACTGTTCAAATACCAGAGTCTACGGTGGACATTTGTCATTCAAATCACCTTGGTAGTTTTGAAAATTATTTTTTCACAGCTGCGTTGAATTAAGACCAAAGGAAAAAAGATTGAAAGTGGGAGGGTCATGTGGGTCATTGGGATGTGAACCCAGGACATCACTCACAGGCTTCCTGAAAGCCTGTGATCCATTCTCAGTAGCAAAGTAATCTTTGCAGCTGCCAAGCCCCGAATAGAGACTTCAAAAAGAGCAGCCCTTGTCCTACCCTTGAAATGCATTGACTTCCTTTCCTCTCCACCAAGGCCCAGGGAGTAGAACCTCTCAGATACGAGCAAATGAACACAGTACTGTGATGGAGAATGTGGGCCCCAGGCACGGTGCGTGGGGTTTGAATCCCCATGAAAACTGCTGCTGATGAAACCTGGCCAGAGTTACATAACTTCATACCTCAGTGTCCTCACCTGGGAGCTCAGTGGAACAGTTGTACCTGACTGACACAGTTTCTCATGAGGCCCACAAGCTGTGCAGGGGCTTAGCACAGTGTTGGGTACTCAGCAGATGTTAAAAAACAAAAACAAAAACAAAAACAAAAGACCTGTTTTTTTTAAAAAAAACAGATGCACAATTAATACTTTTAATCTAGTAGCCACTAACATTTAAAACAATATAATTTTACATTTTCAGTGTAATTTAGTATATTTACAATTTCACTCTACCTATCTCCATGACATTTTATCCCAAAAGGAAACTTGAAGCATTACTTCCCCTAGTCCCTGGCAACCATGGATTCACATTCTGTCTCTTTAGGTTGCCTGTTCTGGATATTTTCTCAAAATGGGAGAATGCAACACGTACCTTTTGATGTCTGGCTTTTATTGCTTAGTTTAACAATGTTAAGGTTCAAATCCACTGTTTCCATTATTACCTCTTTGTTAATTTCCCTTGTCTACTACTCTAGACTTGATAGATTGCTTTGGACAAGGTGAAGATTTCCTTAATGAAGTTCTTTGTCATTTTTAGGCGTGTGCATATGTGTGCAGTGCCCTCAGCTGCCAGAAGAGGGCATCAGATCCCCTTGAGTTGGAGTTACAGGTGGTTGTGAGCCACTCATTGTAGGTGCTAAGAACTGAATTCTGGTCCTCTGAAAGAACAGCAACCGCTTTTGATCCCTGAGCCATCTCTCTAGCCACAGCTTAAAACAAAGAAAAAAAAATAAGCAAACGAAACCAATTAAAATGTTCTTTGAGGGCAGATGGGGCCTCTCTCTCTGTAAGTCTAGGTGTTTGCGATTCTGGATTGAGTGGGGAGCAAAGATGTTTCCAGTTTGTTGGAGACCCCATGGAGGTGCAGAGACAGGGTTGGCTGTACTGCTCTGTGAGCAAGAAGGAAGATCCAGAGGATGGCTTCTTGCTAGAGTTGCTATCTATATATGAGGCTGGCAGGGAAACTGCAGCCTTTAAGAACTGGAATGTGAGCCAGCCTGAGAATCTGCACTTACACAGATCTCTCTGGCAGATGTTGTGCAAGAGGGCTTGCGGTGGGCAGGTGTGCTTCTTGGAGATGGTCCATCGTTTTGCATAGCTGTGGTGGATGTACCTTGGAGAGGCACAGTCCCGAAGCCTGGGATGGGGGTTTGTCTCTGGATTGCTTCTTGCTGCTGCTGTCTCTTCTTCTGTTTGTCACTGCTATATTTCCCCTGTATGAGCCATGGTGTGAATGGGCATAGGGAGAACCTCAGTGCCTATAGTCTGGTGTGATTGCTTCATGGGAGACAGCCCACTCTATTGGACAGTTTTCCTGCAGATCAATATGACGGTGAACTTTCATAAAATAATGCTGTTTTTAATAAATTAAGGATTTTACAGAATACCTGATTTGACTTAAATATTCTTAGGAAGTTAGGGGAGTTGATAAGGAAGAGTCAGGAGATGGTCTGGGTGGTTTGCTAGGAAGGCAAAACGAAGAACAAAGAGTAGACTGTGCTCCCTGCTCCCCATTGTAGAGTAGTGAGGGCCAAACAGGCTAGAGACAGAGTACAGTGAGCTCTCATGCATTACAAGCACATGGTGGTACTTGCGAGTAGGTTTGAGACAAGTTAATGATCAAAGAGAACATTTATTCTAGGTTGGCTCTGAGTCCTTTGATCTTGTGACCTAGGGATGTGGTCACAGGTTTTGATGTCCACCGTGAAAAGACAGGGTTATGAACAAAATGTACATGATCCTATTATGAGTATAAGACTAGAGAACAGATGAGTATGAGATGCAAGATAAGTGATTTGTTTCTTGGTAAATACAAACTGTCATCAGCTGGCGTGGGGAAAACTAGCTACAATAGACAGCTTGCTTAAACTTCGTTAATCAATGACAGAAGTATTGCCTTGAGGTTAGGATGGATTTATGGAGAGAAATATACATGAGAAATGTTCAGTTAGGTGTGGGTTTCAAAAGAAGAAATACGTAATCAGTCGTGTGGTAATTTCCCTTTGTGTCATGATTTTAATCTGTTTTTTAAAGGTTTTGTTGCAGTTGTTTTGGAAAATATGTAACTCGTGGCTATGAGGTGTTTTTTTCTTCTTTTTCTTTCTTTTTAAAAATTAATTTATTTACTTTATATGCATTGTTGTTTTGCCTACATGTATGTCAGTGTGAGTGTGTCAGATCCTCTGAAACTGGAGTTACAGACAGTTGTAGCTACCACAAGGATGCAGGAATTGAGCCATGGACCTTGGGAAGGGCTGCCAGTGTTCTTAACTGTGGAGCCATTCTCTCCAGCTCATGATCTGTTTTTTTTCTTACATAGAAAATTTTGTCTTAGGTGGTATAAAAAGGATAAGAGAATAAATAGAATTAGAATAAAGAAGATTTTGACCATGCTTCAACAGTAAGATGTATGTGTGTGTGTATGCATATATGTATGTGTGTGGATATGTGTATGTATGTGAGTGTGTGTATGTGTGTATATGTGTGTGTATGTGTGTGTTTGTGTATGTATATGCGTGTGCATGTGTATGTGTGTGTATGTGTGTCTATTTGTGTATGTATGGGTATGTGTGTGTGTGTGTGTGTGTGTGTGTGTGTGCGTGTATGGATATGTGTAGATGTGTATGTGCATGTATGTTTCCCCTTTTCGCCAGCCCCAGAGAATTGTTTTGTTCTCTCAGAGAAAAGGACAGGTACTGTGTGATTAGCTACCAACTCCACATATCCTGTACGGTACAGGTCCTGCCAAAGCTGGCCTTTGATATCTGTCTACTCTGAGGTCCCAGGCAGGTGCTGAGCACTGGGCTAGGAACCTAAGAAGAACACCAGGAACACAAAATGCAGAGGAACCCTGCAAAGGCAGCCCGAAGCTCACCAATGTCATCTGTGTGACCAACCAGTCACAAGTCTGCCTTGTAACATGCTCTTACTGGGTATGTGGCTTCTGGGATCACAGAAAAGATGGGAAATGGGTTGCTAAGAGACCTCTGTCTTGAGGTGTGAGTAAGTCCACCTGCAGGGCTGGCCCAAAGAACACGGTAGGTAGGTGTTAACTATTGTCATTACTGCTACCCCATAGAGACTTGTATGATGGGCAGTTGTCAGGTTATTGCAGTAGTAGTTGTTACAATAGATGGATAGCTGCATAATGGGTTCTGGGGTGGGGGATGGGATGTGGGGACTATGTCAGATGCTGGTGTCCCTGTTCTAATTATGCATCCCCTAAGTAGGTGTTTTTCAACCTTCCTAATGCTATGGCTCTTTAATATTGTTCTTCAGGTTGTGGTGACCTCCAACCATTGAAAAATATTTTGTTGCTACTTCATAACTGTAGTGTTGGTACTGTTAGGAATCATAATATAAATATCTGATATACAGGATATCTGATATATGACCCTTATGAAAAGTTCATTCAACTCCCACAGGAGTCTTATCCACAGGTTGAAAGCCACTGCCCAAGAGAAGAAATTACCCTAGGTGGGTCGGAGACCTCCAGGGTCTGAACTCCACTGATCACTAGCCCTTCACAGGTTCTCAGTAACATGGGCATTTTGGGTCCCCAGAAAGTATTGACAAGGGAAAGCCAATAACCAGCCTGATTCACTTTGAGAATGGCCTCAGTCCCCCTGGGGGACAGGTGTAAGATACAGATGTCAGGACATCAGAGAATTTTTTCCTCCAGGGACCCAGCCTAGAAAAGGGACAGCATCTCTCTCTACTCTGCTGGTTTAAGCTAACACACCCAGATCTTTTTACATACTATAGACATAACAAGAACTAGATAGCTGGTCACTTGTAGCAGTTCTGGAGACAGCATGATCAACGAGCTCACACCAAACTCTATGCTGATTTGGATCCAGTCTGCTGTCTGCACCCACCATGTTCCTGGCCATTAACTATGGGCACTTGGCCTCAGCTACCCATGAACCCCACTGTTCTGAGGAGCTACCCCTGAACCCCACTGTTCTCTTGTCTGAGGAGCTGGCCAGCAAGAAAAGGACCCCAAATCACAGCTGGACTTTTAAGAGTCAGATCTAGATTCTTGGACACTGATGTAAAAGTGTGTCTAAGACCCTTAATCTATTCTTGAGCATGTATTTGCACGTTTATGAGAAGGGCATGCATATCCGTGGGTAGGTGAGTATCCGTGCATGTGCCAGAGGACAGTCCTGACTGCCAATCCCTTAGATGCCATTCATTTCTTTCTTTGTTTTTTTTTTTTCTTTGTTTTTTTAGGTAGCATCTCTTGTTGGTCTGGGACTCAGCACTTGACTAACCTGGCTCACTCGATGCCCTAGAGACTCGTTTGCTCCCGTCTCTCATCTGCACCCCGTGGAACCCCTTTATCTCTCGTGATCTTGGTTTTCATCCTGTTGAAAACTATTTCCGGAACTATTTTTTCCATGTCACTGTCCCAGGAAAAAAATGAGATGAGTTTTACTCTGATGCAATTGGCTTTGATCACATGACTCCCTCAATCAATTTCTTTAGCCAGGCAGTGGGCAGTGATGGTTAGCAGATGCCAGTGAGGGCCCAGTAGTCCCCTGACCCACTGGCTGAGAACTGGAGGGTGGAGGGAACGTACTGCTCAGGAGATGTTGAGGAGGTTTGCCTAGAGGAAGGGAAAGTGGGGAATAAAGGATACCAGTGCTGAGCTGGAAAAACACCAAAAGGAGGCTGCTTGTCTGCCTCTGAGCTTTGAGTCACGTAGTTAATGGAGATTTCTACCTTCTTTTCTGTATGTTGCCAGATCTTGAATGTTTAGCACTGAGGAATATATTCCGTTTACAACTACAGGACTATAAAGCTGCCTCCATTTGTTAAATTCTGTAAATAGCTTTTTGGCTTTGAGCTTCCTGTTCCCCTAAAGTGTGTTCAGCATAGTTATTCTGGCATCTTCTAGGAGCAAAAAGGAAGGGACAGTTGCAGGCATGCCGGGGTTGGAGAGAGTGGGATCCCCAGTACGGCAGACTCTCTGCTGCCCACCCTGGCTCAGCAGTACTTGTCTGGCTTGCCCTTTCCTGCTTCAGATGTGCTATTCTGAGTCATGGTAATTATCCAGCCAGTGAGCACGCTTGCTCTTCTGTGACAACTGAGATACCTCAAACTAAGAATAGGATCCTGACTGATGGAGGAAGGTGACAGAGCCCAGGCTGGGAGGGACTCTGCTCTCTGTCAGGGCTTCCGTGAAAGACCTAAGACTCAGATTTCTTCTCCGCTGATGAACTGGCTCCTTGCTCTGTGCTATTTCTATTCTAATTTTTCTGTGAACTCTTGTCAGCTGTGTAACCATTAAGATATTATCCAGGGCTAGAAGCTTCTGGGGTTTGGGGCATCCTAGGGAGTGTCCCTTCCTGACAGCTCTCAGCTAGGTTCCCTGGGCTAAGTGTTCCCAGACAATGCTCAGTGATACTCTTGGGCCTCTGCGTCTGCAAAGCCGTTCTGCTTTGAAGCCAAATGGACATGTTTGTATTTTCTAAGAGCTTGTACGAGAACCAGTGAAACTCTGTTCCATTTCAGGCATAAGTTGGCAAAAGATTTTGAAGGAAGAGGGTGGGCACACACTTTGATGGTCTTGCTTTGTGGCATGGGCAGTTTAGGTTTTTTTTTTTTTTTTTTTTTTTTTTTTTTTTTTTTTTTTTTTTTTTTTTTTTTTGGCCTCTGATTTCTCATCTATGTAGTGCAGAGGAAGCTGAGGACAATGCTTAGCCCCAGAGCCTAGCATGTATAAGAATATGGGATCAACATTCAGCACAGCAACATAAAATGGGGGATGATTGGAGCTCACCTCTCGATGTGATAATAAACTGAATTTGGAAAGCACACAGCACAGTGAATACTTCACAGATGCCACTCCCTATTTTTCTCAGAAAGTCCTGTGGAGTCGAGTTCCAAGACCCTGAGTCATGACAGGAAGTGTAGGTTGACATTGGATTTTCCTTCTGCTGGACCTCCTCCCTGAGTCACCTTGCACATAGATCACCTTGCATGTAGGTCATTTGGTTGGCTTCTACCTTGGGGGACCCAGGATAAGATGGTTACAAATGCATACATCCAGGAGCGTGGATTATAATCATCCCTTCATGATATTAGACACCAGATACTTCTGTGAGACTGTGACCACAGCAATGTTCACAGGCTTTGGGGTTACTGGGGTGGGGTTGTTGAAAGTGATGCTACTATGATTTTCTGTTTGTTGGTTTCCAAAGGTTTTGTTTTTGAGCAAACTAATTAGTAAGGACTGGATATCTACTAACTGGAGAGATACTGAAAAGAAAACCCAGAAAACTGGAGGTGATAAGGTAGAGGGGTATGGGCTGATTCAAACCATTTCCTATGCAACTTCTCTCCTTCCTTAAAAAAGCAGGGAGGGAGCTGTAACATGCCAGAGTTCCTAAAGCTGGAGAGATGCCTCAGCCATCAAGAACACAGAGTACTGTTCCCAGCACCCACATGGCAGCTCACAATCACCTGAAACCGAAGTTCCAGGGCTTCTGATGTCTTCTATGGCCTCTGCAGGAACCAGGCCAATATGTGGTGCATGTACGTATACACATGCAAGCAAAACACTTATGCACATAAAATAGTAAATAAATATTTTTATTTTTGTTTGTTTGTTTATTTATTGCTTTTGTTTGTTTGGGTTTTTTTGTTTTGTTTTTTGTTTGTTTGTTTTGTTTCAAGACAGGGTTTCTCTGTATAGCCCTGGCTGTCCTGGAACTCACTCTGTAGACCAGGCTGGCCTCAGAAATCCACCTGTCTCTGCTTCCCAAGTGCTAGGATTAAAGGCGTGCACCACCACTGCCTGGCATCTTTTTTTTTTTTCTTTTTAGACAAAGCAAAGGTATTAGGGTTAGAGATGACAAGTGTTAAGCAAATCCGTATTTCTTCTATTATATGTATAGTCAACACAAATCTTTTGCATATCTGCCCATTTCCTGTCTTTTTGACCTCAGGTGGGATGACTATAGCAGTGGACCCAAGCCATGAGGAAGAAAGACATGGAAAAACTGGTACACATGCATTGCCTATACAGTGGTGCCAATGGAATTTTCCCCGCTGTGTTTACTAAAATGTTGGACGGCAAGGTGGTCATTTGGGAAAAGGAGAAGAGAATCAGGTATCCAGGGCCCTTTGTCCCTTATAGTCTTTATTAAGAGGGTGCAAAATTGACCTCCTCTGAGGATGGAATGAATATTGGGTGCAGAAGAAGTGTGCTCCACCCTTTTGGGTCAAGCAAGAGTGAAGTCTTTAATCTTGATAGTTAGTCTTGCCTTGAAGTAGGCAGCAGAGGGTTGGTCTGGGCCTAGACTGTGGGATACATGGAAGATAGGGAATGTGGTGGGTTGGATACACTTGGCCCAGGGAATGCACTACTTGCAGGTGTGGCCTTGTTGGAGGAAGTGTGTTAATGTGGATTTGAGCTTTAAGATGCTCATCTTATCTGCAAATTTCTCCTGCTTCCCTTGGATGAAGTTGTAGAACTCTCAGCTCCTCCAGCACCATGTCTGCCTGGACACTGCTATGCTTCCTACCAGGATGACAATGGACTGAACCTCAGAACCAGTAAGCCAGCCCCAGTTAAATGTTGTCCTTTGTAAGAGTTGCCTTGCTCATGGTGTCTCTTCACAGCAATGGAAACCCTAAGTATGACAGGGAGGAACAATGACTAACAGTTTCTAAAGTTGTAAGTCTACCTTCTGGCTGTCTTAGCTGTGGTCCAGGAAGGACAAAATAACAGCATCCATTGCTGTCTGTTTACCCCCTTAAAGCCCCTGCCATGGCTCATTCTTAACTTTGCCATTTGTTACAAGCAGCTGTGGCTCTGTATCATTCATGGAAAAGTGGGTGTTGCTTGTTTTTCAATGTAGCATGGAAGACCAATGCATGAAAATGACTTATAAGCAGTTTGGGGATTTTTTTTTCATGATACTACTTAAAATCTGCCTCTTTTAAAAATTGTTAATTTCCTATAAAGGGATTACTGCTCTCTGATCATCATCGCTCATCGCTTCAGGGGAAACTGATGTAGCGATAGTCACGCACCTCAGCTGGTGCCTGGCAGGAGATGCTAACTAACATGATGGTCGTGTCCCCCTGCCAGGGTAGCTGTCAAGGCTGGATTAGACTTTTAGAAGGGAGACTGGGTTCTTCAGCATCCAAGAGGGGAGGAAGCTCTCCCCTTTTGTGATCTTATGTGATGATTAGCTTTAACTGTTAACCCTTCATAACCCAGAACCACCTGAGAAAGTGGCTTAAGTTGAGAAATTGTCTAGCTCACGTTAGCCCATCAGCATGTCTGTAGAGGACTGTATTGATTGTCATCACTGTAGGAAGGTTCAGGTCACTGTAGGGTGGCACCATTCCTAGGCATTTGTGTACTTGAAATGTGAAAGAGGTTAGCTGAGGATGAAGCAGTCTGCAAGCCAGTTAGCAACTATCCTCTGCTGTGGTGACTGTTGTACTTGCTCAGAGGTAATGCTATGCGGATTAGCAGTAAATTCCCACTTTTACTTCCCCTCACTAAATAAGTCCTTCCCTTCTCAAAGTTGCTTACTTATCGATTATCACAGCAACAGAAATCAAACCAGGACACCCACCTTCATACAGGTTCTGAATCGTACCCACAGATCCTCTACCAGGTTCAAGGAGACTCTTGGTGGGAAGACTGTAGGCCAGAAACATTGTTGTAAACAGGTTTGGAAAGTCCTGTCTGCCACTTGTGCATATAGGTCCCTGGGGGTGGGGTGGGGTATGTTTGTCACACCCATTCTCTTTTGAAATTGAGAATGGAAGATGGAGTTGGGAAGGAAAAATGGATGGCTTTGCTACAATAAACACAGGCAAATGTTTGGAGTCAGGGCGGGGGTGGGGGGGAATAAAAATGGAAGAATCTTAGATTTAAAAGTAAGCAAACACAGCTGAAGCAAGCAACCAAAATCACTCAACAGCATATGCTGCTCTTGACCTTTAGTGGGTCTTCTTGATACTGGACCTCACTTTGACACTACGTTGGCCTTGAACTCCTAGACTCAAGTAATCTTCCTGCCCCAGCCACCAATGTAGCTGGAACCACAGGCATATATGGCCCCATCTACCTTCGAGTCCTTATTTTTAATTTCTGAATTTTTCTGACAAACTTAGAGTATACTGTCCTGTGAGGGGATCAGATCAAGTCTGCCTCTATCTAAGACAGTTTGCACGAGCCTCACGTATCCAGCCCCAGTAACGTGTGGTGACAAGAGCACTGCAGGCAGGGTTGGGTGCTGACAAAGATCTGAGAATGAAGACTGTGTCCCTTGCTTGACTAGTAGGGGTACATTCCTAATGGCCCACGTGAGAGCTTGTGCCATCAGCACACAGACATCCCAGGCACAGCACAAGCACTGCACACCTCTGCAGACACAGGAAACTGGCATACACACATTGGTCCAATGGCTGACTCACATGGACTTGCTTATATTTATTGAGTGACAGTGGGCACTTGGTGTTATACAGGCATACATTTGGCTTGTGCTGACCCCATAGCTTGGGGAGTCCACTAGAATCAAATGAGAAAAGGCAAAGAAAAGGAAACAATTCTCAGAAATATCTAAGGTTGGGGACAGGCAATCTACAGATAAGGTAGCCAAGAGTGGGTGGAGGCTTTGGCCCCAGTGTTACCCTGAAAGGCTCATC